>NW_003303748.1:2264805-2266294 GCF_000142945.1 Phytophthora infestans T30-4 | reverse complement strand
TTCCGCTTTTTTTTTCCCAATAGTGGGGCAAGCTGAAATGGTATACTCGGAATGATGTTGAAATTTGGGAGGAATCGCTCCAAGAGGCTGCTCCAAATGCGGCCCCTTGGCGCCCCATAAATATTTTATAACACCCATCGTTTACCAAAAAATCATTTGCTTCTGGCGACATACAAAACATCGTCGTTAAGTTACTTCCCTGATAGGCTAGTTTGTTTAAGCATATTCTTCTTCGGTGCCCCGACGCCAAAGATCCATTCAATTCGACTCTTCATTGGTGTTTTAGACAGTCGAGAGTCACGTATTTCCGCATGCGCAGCAAACGGTTCCCACTCTACACGCCTCCTCTCTTTTATGCAGCCGTATACGAAGGCCGTTTAACACACTTTTTGAGATTGTGTCGCGTTTGCGACGTCGCGCATAGCGCGAGAAGGCGCGCCGGCGCCGCGCATGGGCCCCTCTCTCGTTTGAATCTGGCGAGAGAAAGCCGTGAGTTGCAGGGAAGGGGTCGCTGGCAGCGCGCCATCGTGAAGGTATCTTAAAAAATAGACAAATTTATCAGTTTTTTGTCCCATTTAAATAAGTAAAGATCGTCCGTTAATAATGAAATCAATATGTTAGATACTTCAACCTCACTCTATTCGGAGCGGAATAAACTTTAATGTAGGCTTTGGGCAGAACGGTTCTGATAAAACCGGTATAAAAACGCATCACCGTGATTAAAGTGTGATTAAAGGGGTCATCAAAACTTTGTGATAAAACCGTTTATACAGGCTTTGGAGGGCACCCAATGGGCGCCTTCCAAAACCAACATAAAACAGGTTTTTATCCGTAGGGTAGGTCAGATCAAACGTGCAATTAAACGGCGGATTAAACCGAAATTGTTTGGTTGACCAAAAAATGGTCAGATCAAACAATTCGGTTTATTCATGTTTTTCGAGAAAAACTCGACGTTAAGTGTATTGCTGGGCTTCAATATCCCCTGAAGCTGCAACCCCCCCCCCCGTTTAAATTGGATCTTCAAGCGTCATGACATTTTCGCGCGCGCGGGTCGAACCTCAAAAACCGCGCCTAAACTACCTCTCATATTCGAATCTGCCTGGAAGGCGGGAGGAGAGAGAGCTCGAAGTTTGCTCTCCGCTATATCGATTTTGTGCGTGCACGTTCAAATTACTATGGTACAATCTTTTGCTGGATCTTGTTCTTACATGCCGTCGATGCAGGCGCCAGCTTCGTGATGACACGCGCAAGTGGAAAACGTAAGCGCGCCCCTGGAGACGCCGGCAGTATTGGCGGACTTAGGAACCTCGCCAAGCGGTCAAGACCATCTCCTACGAAGAGGAACGACCCCATCGTGAGCCCGCACGATCTGGACGTTCCGGGTGTGTTCGCCACGGGTACGATGCAGACGACGATGTTTTCGTTGCCCGATACTTCCGATGGAGACTCTATCCAGTATGCTCCTGACGCCGTGTCTGGGTCGTCTCGT
>NW_003303748.1:2260705-2262500 GCF_000142945.1 Phytophthora infestans T30-4 | reverse complement strand
CGCCATGAAGAGAAAGCTCAAAGAGACGCTGTCGAAAAGAGGGTAAAAGGAAGAAAGAGAGCGCGCGAGGCAGGATGAGAGTGATCGCCTTCGAGAAGAGAGAGCAGATCGACTTGCACGAGAAGAGAAGTGGAAGGCCGAGAAGGAGTAAAACCGTCGCCAATTCGAGGCGCGAATGGAGCTCGAACGCTCTGAGGCCCGAGAGCGACATTCCGAAATGATGATGATGCTCGCAAAGCTTACCAACAAGTAAGTATACGCAGTGGTACAACTACTATCATGAAGTCATTCGGCCATGATATCATTAGTGTTGAGCTGCATAGTGCAAAATATTGTGACGTACAATGAGCGAACGAGCAATGCATGTTCACACACGTTATTGATAATCTTCTCGACCGTGGACATGTGTAGTACGAATCTGACTGATACCGACGGTGCGAACTCTGAAGTTAGATAAATTGAACAAATTGTCTAGACGAACGGCGCGCTCTACCTTTCCAGAAGGAAGAGGTAAATACAGTCGATGGTACACTTTGGCGACGGAGCCCATACCCCACTCCACCGCCTGCCGTACAAACGTTATAGCGCGTGACAACTTTCTCGCGACAGGACGAACGGATGGTAGCAGCTTCTGGAGATCCCCTTCCTTTAAGGAAGTAATGATTTTCCCTGTCATTCTTCCTCCACAAGGGAAAGCACTGTCCGCTACGACTCCATAGCGGGGGTCGGGACAGAAGTGGGGGTCAGCAAGGCACTCCTGAACGCGAGGCTCATATCGCCGTCGTTCCAGCTCCCCGGGTTGTTGTTTTCGCCCATACAATGAGCCCGTCCGCGGAAAAGCAGAGCGTCCCTGTCACGAAGACCCCGTGTAGCCACCCGTTGTAGTGCGCGTTTTGAACGTCAGGGTTGGACGGCTGCAAAACCTAGAATATGACAGCGCAGAGATAAAGTATTAACAGACTTAACTTAAACATTCGAGTATTTAGATACCCACACGGAAATTCTTGCCATCGATGAAGCCCCAACAATACTGCAGCAAAGGTTGGCGCTGAGCCACCATCTCGGCACATGCTCTTTGACGAGCAAGAGAAGGCCACGATATACGAGCTGGCGAGAATCCGACGAGAGCCCGAGCCAGCGCTCTCTCACCATCCTTGATAATACGACTAAGCATTGAGGGAGGAACCCCAAAAATCATACAGAAAGCATTATTCTGCATGGACCCCACGTAAAACGCAAGCAGCAAGCCAAGGACTTGATGGAGCTCCTGCAATTTCCGTGGACGCCCCCCCTTTGGGTAGTGTTTCGGGATAATGTAGAACAAGGAAAACCTGTCCAATAAGAACTTGAAAGATTGTCTGTGGCGAATAGTTAAGCACAACAACAAAAAACAACGGAGTGATAGCGATTAGCGCAAGAGATCGTTTCTTCTGGAATCAGACGTACCGACTAAGACTTGTCATGTTTATCATATTCAGGTCATTTCCATGCAGCCACAAGTTCATCCAAGACGACCAAATAGGTATCATTAGACACCCGACCGTCAAATAGTGACGGACCCTAAGAAGTCTTTGGCGCTCAGCACGCAGGTACTCCAGATGGAGGCGCCGACGGAGATCACGAATCGCCCGTGACAGACGTATTCTCGTGCTTACAGCTGCCACCAGCAGCAACCACCCAGCGTCCCCCGCCATGATCTCTCCGCTCGCTCGATGAAATGGGGCTTCGGTAGAGTCTCAGATGAACGTCACTGAAGTCACGCGATCTTTCGCGCCTTCACATCTTTACATCTGAA
>NW_003303748.1:2249609-2250738 GCF_000142945.1 Phytophthora infestans T30-4 | reverse complement strand
TCCCTCTGTAACTTCTTGGTGCACGCTGAGAGCCTTCAGCGTCTTTGTTCAAGCCATAGCGCTTCTTCCTTCGTTTGGTTTGACGCCGTTCCCGTGCTTCCTTTTCCTCTTGGATGGGTGTCGCGTTAATGCGTTCATTCTCGCGCAGACCCTCCTCCAGCTCCTCACGGGTCCTTTTCCGCTTAGTTCGAGCCATAGTTCTGCGAACACGTAAACGTGACGCGTTAGACAATGTCTAAGTACACCACACGTAGCAGTAATTTTTCATAGAGTAGTGTGTTGGAATACGCGTACTACCCGGGATTGCTTGCTCCCATCAAGGTTATCTCCGATCACTTATCCCACAGTCACGGGCCGTGAGGCCCGGAGCGGTTTAAGTTTGCAAATTGTGCAGTCGAATCTTCAGGGTTGGGCCCCCGGGTAGTACTGTAGCTTGATGTGCGATATCCTTTTGCCAAAAGGCAGCCTTAAATTGCAAAGGCTGGTTATTGATAGGCTATTACAGCCCCCATCCCATCTGTCGGTTAAAAGACGCCAGTTACGGTACCCCCTCCTGACCAACTGCACGCACGCAATGTGCGTGCCCGTCAATAACCATTAACGGCCGGCTCAACTGGTTCGCTGTCGGGTTTGCGGTCAATGGACCAGGTGCAAAATGTGCTCTCGCGCAGAGTGGGCGGTGGGATAAAGCCCCAAGACCCCAGAGGTTTCTAGAACTAAATCCCCTTAGCACGGCCTACCTACTTGCAGGATAAGAATCCCGCAAGCTATAAGCTACCCCCTAAGCAGCCCCAGGAACCTCGGACTATCTGTGTATGTGTGTTTTGCTAGCTACTAATGCAAACTTACATGCATACACGCAGCGTACCTTGAGTAACGTGGCGTTTTACGACTTCCGTTTTGAAATGGGGGCAAAATGAAATTTGAACGGTGCATTTAAGTACGATGTGTTGACCACATTTTATATGTACACCACATATTGCATTTTAAGCGAATTCGAGGCCGCCTTCGCTGCGCTCGGCAGCCAGTAGAACGCGCGTATTGCGTTACATTAATCAACCTATTCATGGCTAAAAGTGTAACTTTTGCATAGTCAAGCCGAGTCACAAAAGATAGGTGCAGGTTGAAA
>NW_003303748.1:2245029-2247498 GCF_000142945.1 Phytophthora infestans T30-4 | reverse complement strand
TAAGTAGCCCGCCTCCCGCGCCGCAATTTGGAATGTTGGGCAGACAATCCCGTTAACCGTTCTCACGTCTTCAAACGACGTTGGACCTCTACGCTGACAGAGCAGTAGCCGAAGGTAGAACCGCTCCATATCTCGAGGAGACACGTGAATCATGCGACCAACCGCAGCTTGATACTGTTTCCGGCGAGCCCACCTTTTCGGTTGCCCTTCCTCCGGCGCTTTCCAGCAGAACTCTTTGGGGATATCCTGATACAACATCGTCCTGGCAATATGGTTCTGAGGCTCTTCACTCGCACACAACTCAAAGAATCTGGTCAGCATCGTGTGACTACCACGTTCCAAAACCGCCTCCGGATTTTCCGTCTTACGAAAGCAAATCGTCTGGCCTGACTCGAGATGAACCGCTAGCTGTGTCACCGCATGGGTTTTCCCCTGAATCGTGAAATCGAGCAGGCGCATGCAAGCTTTCACCGGAGAAATGTATCGGGCGCTCAAGAAACGTAGAATCTCATTTGGTTCTCGACGCGCACTCTGCTGCCCTCCTCGGACTTCTTCCACAGTGAGTATAGCCATGTCGGGTCCTTTGTACACATACTTGTACAGGTATTTAACCGCAGTAATATCCGTGCACTCTTCGACATTGATGTGGCAGTTGTACTTCTGGGATAAGTACGGGTTGTACGGTACAGCCCACTGGTTGATCGTAGCATTGTCGTATTCTCTGCCTTTGAACTTTAGAACACCTTCTTGCCGTCGACGTCGTCTGTACACTGGATATCCGCTGGCATTGGCTTGTGTAACTTCTGCTAAGGGCTTCGGATATCCTTTGGTGCACTTGCCGTCCTTCATACACGCGCAGGAAGGGTTTGCAGGCCCGCATGGACCATGGAGCATGCATGACATGACCGTCTCATACAGCTGAGGGTTTGTATCCTTTCGACAACGTAAATCCGCGCGCGCACTCGCCCCAGGACGCCTTGGTTTAAATCGTCAAGCGTCGCTTGTAGTTTCTGCTGCCACACGCGAGCCACGATGTCTGGTCGCTCTTGAGCTGTCTGGATATCGGTTGGTATCGCTTCAAGAATCTCGTCCCACTTAGGGTTGCACGTTTCAGTCAGGAAGACGTCGGGCCGTCCATACTCACGAACAATTGCCATCGCATCTTGATACGACTTGTACATGGACCTCGGGCTACCCAGGTGCGAAGCCGGTAGTATGATACGCTTGCCAACCTGATTAAGAAAGTGGGTTGGTCGTCCTCTGTTGCCTCCGTCCTGGTCCGGGTGCACCAATCTGTTCTGAGCTCGGTCGTATTACGACAGCAGCACTTCTCCTTCCGCCAGAACCAAAATAAATTATTCTCCTGTGAGCAAGCGTACTAGACACTCAGAAAATGTATGGCAGAGCACCACCCAATTAGCGCCAACGTTTCCTCCAATTCTGGTCACCAGTGCGCTCAAACACATACACGCAGAGCTCCCATTAAAACTGGGTGTTTCCGCTCTGCCATGTACAACTCCTCGCGCAACGCAGCCACATTAACGCCCCACTGTGTCTCGAAGTGGCTGCGACTCTCATTGAGGATGGCAACTGGCTCAGCTCGGGATCTACTCTCTTACACTCGATCAAGACTGATACGTTTGTACGAGACTCACGCCGATACGATCCACTCCAATACCCGCTTCTCCTTCCATATGGAGAGAAGGAATGGACCTACACAGACGAGTTCGCGAATGGTGCTGGGTATCGAAACAAGAAGGCGATGTCGCTTCGTGAACACGTCGCGTTCCGCCTCCACCAGAAAGTGGATGATCAGTTCGCTCTCCACCAAGGCGGTCGTCTATTTCAGCAGTGGTGTGTAGATCAGCGTGCAAAATGTGAGCAAGAACAGCTTCGCTGGGTGGCCGACAATCAGAAAACACTTCGCGCCGATCAATACAGGGGTGTTCAAGAGTGCAACACGATCCAGATCCGCGAATATACCAAGACGTCGCTCCGCGCGGCGTTGCATGTCTGGACCCACAATGTAGATCTGCGCAAACTTGGGTGCTACCCGCGCGCCTGTCGGACGGTCTATGTGGGGAAGGAGAGACCCTAGGTAGTGCCCCATAGCCCCTTGAATGCGATATGTGTACACCCCGTGTGTACCGGCAACGCTCTCGTCTTGACGTACGTTTTGAAACGATCGGTTTGAGCACGATGCACCAATTGACGTAAATGCAAAAGCTTGGTTATAGGCACGGATTTGACGCCGAAACGCGGGATCTCCGTACAGCTGAAGCAGCTTTCGGGGTGCGGGGTGTAGTGGGGGCAGCCTTACCCTACCTGCCAGGCAGCATGATATCGCAGACTCGCCAGGCTACTTCCAAGCATTGCAGATCGGGCAAACGGTTGTAGCCAGGAGCTTTTGGCGACCGTTCACCACGTCGTCGCCCGTTATCATGGACGCATCTAAAGTCTCTCGAGAGA
>NW_003303748.1:2133987-2242599 GCF_000142945.1 Phytophthora infestans T30-4 | reverse complement strand
TGGATTTAAGTTCCGCATCATCATGATAGGCATTCCTACCTTGAGAGTCAACTTGTGGGGAGGCATTCCACTGATATTCATCGAGTGGAGTACCTCCTGCTCGAAGAAATTGCCGTCACCGTCGTCTTGTACAGAGTCGGAAGACATGTATTCCCGCGCCTGTCCAGTTAATCGATCGGTCACCGCTCCATTGATGCGGTGCACGATTGCGTTCGTGGTCGCGAGGATGGTACGGTTAGCGAAATACTCGTCGGTAGCAACCTCGGGGTTGTTAATCTCGCCATTCATCTCGTCGATGATCCGATCCATGCCTCTTGGAATAACGCCAGGACGAATTTCCTGGCCCTCATCCTCTGGCACAGGTGGATTCTCAATCAGCATATCGCGCGGGATCTTCATGTTATCGTTTCTTAGGGAAGGGTTTACATCATGCCTTCCCTCCCCAACTTGCAGCAGGAACTCGGAGAATGCTGCCATTTCCTCAGCCGTGTCTGCAGTATCAGCTGTGCGCACTCGCATGTTTCCCGTAAGCCGGAACGTCTGGATTTGGGGCCACAGCCTAGACAACTTGAGGCAAGCGTCAATTGTCTCGACGGGTGTTCCATTCTTAACGACCGGGAGAGTCTGGCGGAAATCTCCCGAAAGTACAAACACTTTCCCCCCCAAAAGGCTCGGTATCGTTGTCAAGTATGTCCCACAGTGTTCTGTCTACTGCCTCGAATGCGTGGCGATGGGCTATAGGTGCTTCGTCCCAAATAATCAAACTTGCATGCTTGATCAACTCCTGAATATGGGAGTTCTTCCTGATACCGCACGTCGAGCTCTCATTCAATTTCAAAGGGATCTTGAATGTAGAATGCGCTGTCCTACCACCCATAAGTAAGAGCGAGGCAATACCGCTAGACGCCACAGCGATGGCGATTTTCCCCGAGCGTCTGACTTTGGCCAGTATATTTCGAAGCAGTGTAGATTTTCCAGTACCACCCGGGCCATCGACAAAAAATAGTTTCTTGCCTTCCTCCGGGCATTCAACCGCTTAATTAATCTGGTCGTAAACCACCCGCTGACTTTCGTTTAGCTGATCTTCTGTGTTTACAATCGCCTCCAAAGCTGACGCATCGTATCCAGTGAGCTCACGTCGTAGTAATCCGTTTTGGCGAAGCGCTTCACGAATCAATGTTGGGAACGACCCCAACTAAGGAAGTTCGTCGAAGCATACCCACTCGCTTGAAGTAGCTCGTGAATGCTCATCAGCGTTTCAAATTCGACCAACGCCGACTTAAAGGGATCCATCAAAGGCTGGTGTTTGCGTGCAAAGTCTTGGGAAAGATCCGCGAAGAACCGATCACATAGAACACCAACATTTGCTGGGGCTGAATACACCAGAATGGTGACGAAGAGCTGGCGTAGTTGATACGGCATTTGGAAGTCAGCCGCTTCCCTCAAACACGAAACCCATCGTTGTCATTCTCTAAGTAGCCCGCCCCCCGCACCGCAATTTGGAATGTTGGACAGACAATTTCGTTAGCCGTTCTCAAGTCTTCAAACGGCGTTGGGCCTCTACACCGACAGAGCAGTAGCCGAAGGTAGAACCGCTCCATATCTCGAGGAGACACGTGAATCATGCGACCAGCTGCAGCTTGATACTGTTTCCGACGAACCCACCTTTTCGGTTGCCCTTTCTCCGGAGCTTTCCAGCAGAACTCTTTGGGGATATCCTGATACAACATCGTCCTGGCAATATGGTTCTGAGGCTCTTCACTCGCACACAACTCAAAGAATCTGGTCAGCATCGTGTGACTACCACGTTTCAAAACCGCCTCCGGGTTTTCCGTCTCGCGAAAGCAAATCGTCTGGCCTGACTCGAGATGAACCGCTAGCTGTGTCACCGCATGGGTTTTCCCCTGAATCGTGAAATCGAGCAGGCGCATGCAAGCTTTCACCGGAGAAATGTACCGGGCGCTCAAGAAACGTAGAATCTCATTTGGTTCTCGACGCGCACTCTGCTGCCCTCCTTGGACTTCTTCCACAGTGAGTATAGCCATGTCGGGTCCTTTGTACACATACTTGTACAGGTATTTAACCGCAGTAGTATCCGTGCACACTTCGACATTGATGTGGCAGTTGTACTTCTGGGATAAGTACGGGTTGTACGGTACAGCCCACTGGTTGATCGTAGCATTGTTGTATTCTCTGCCTTTGAACTTTAGAACACCTTCTTGCCGTCGACGTCGTCTGTACACTGGATATCCGCTGGCATTGGCTTGTGTAACTTCTGCTAAGGGCTTCGGGTATCCTTTGGTGCACTTGCCGTCCTTCATACACGCGCAGAAAGGGTTTGCAGGCCCGCATGGACCATGGAGCATGCATGACATGACCGTCTCATACAGCTGAGGGTTTGTATCCTTATCTGGGATCTCAGCGCATACCATCTTGTCTACGATCTCGCGGGTTCGAGGTTTGCCTTCGTCAGCCAAAATAACCAGTACGTGAGCGTGGGGGAGGCCTCGTTTTTGAAACTCGAGAACGTAAATTCGCGCGCGCACTCGTCCCAGAACGCCTTGGTTTAAATCGTCAAGCGTTGCTTGCAGCTTCTGTTGCCACACGCGAGCCACGATGTCTGGCCGCTCTTGAGCTGTCTGGATATCGGAAGGTATCGCTTCAAGAATCTCGTCCCATTTGGGGTTGCACGTTTCCGTCAGGAAGACGTCGGGCCGTCCATACTCCCGAACAATTGCCATCGAATCTTGACACGACTTGTACATGGACCGCGGGCTACCCAGGTGCGAAGCCGGTAGTATGATACGCTTGCCAACCTGATGAAGAAAGTGGGTTGGTCGTCCTCTGTTGACTCCGTCCTGGTCCGGGTGCACCAATCTGTTCTGGGCTCAATCGTATTCCGACAGCAGCACTTCTCCTTCCGCCATATCCTAAGTACCTTCGTTGAGCAAAGCGTCTTGAACACCCCTGTATTGATCGGCGCGAATTGGTTTCTGATTGTCGGCCACCCAGCGAAGCTGTTCTTGCTCACATTTTGCACGCTGATCTACACACCACTGTTGAAATAGACGCCCACCTTGGTGGAGAGCGGACTGATCATCCATTTTCTGATGAAGGCGGAACGCGACGTATTCACGAAGCGACATCGCCTTCTTGTTTCGATACTCAGCACCATTCGCGAACTCGTCTGTGTAGGTCCATCCCTTCTCTCCATATGGAAGGATAAGCGGGTATTGGAGTGGATCGTAATCGGCGTGAGTCTCATACAAACGTATCAGTCTTTGATCGCGTGTAAAGAGAAGTAGATCCCGAGGCTGAGCCAGGTTGCCATCCTCAATGAGAGTCGCAGCCACTTCAGACACAGTGGGGCGGTTATGTGGCCTCGGTCGCGAGGAGTTATCATGCAGACGGAAGACCAAGTCTACTGGAGCCTCCGTGTTGTGTTGACGCACTTGCTGCCCAAAGTGGAGAAACCGTTGCGCTAATGGGCTGTGCTCTGCCATCATTTTCTTGATGTCTAGTAGTGCAACACGATCCAAATCCGCGAATATACCAAGACGTCGCTCCGCGCGGTGTTGCATGTCTGGATCCACAATGTAGATCTGCGCAAACTTGGGTGCTACCCGCGCGCCTGTCCGACGGTCTATGTGGGGAAGGAGAGACCCTAGGTAGTGCCCCATAGCCCCTTGAGTGCGATATGTGTACACCCCGTGTGTACCGGCAACGCTCTCGTCTTGACGTACGTTTTGAAACGATCGGTTTGAGCACGAAGCACCAATCGATGTAAACGCGAAGGCTTGGTTGTAAGCACGAATTTGACGGCGGAACTCGGGATTTCCGTACAGCTGAAGCAACTTCCGTGGCGCGGGGTGCAGTGGAGGCAGATTTACCCTGCCTGCGAGACAGCATGATATCGCAGACTACCCAGACCACTTCCAAGCATTGCAGACCGGACAAATCGTTGTAGCCGGGAGCTTGTGTCGACCATTGATCACGTCGTAGCCCGCAATCTTTGATGCGTCGAAGTCTTCGAGGGAAATAAGAGCATGTCCATGACGGACACATTGTCGTCTAGTGCGCACCCGCTCGAGCTCGTACTGGCGCTCGTCTTGTGTCTGCTCAGCTCGTCGATCAGCATGCCGTTGACGGTTTAGCTCGCGTTCAGCCACCATGCTCTGGTCCGACAGGTTTGCTCGCCAATGCGCATGCTGTTGACGGTTAAGCTCGCGTGCATGTTCCTGTTGCTGTCCCGACATCTGTGCCCGTCGACTCGCATGTTGCAGGCGGTCTCGACCGCGTACGGCTTCCCGGTCTGGCTCTTTTAGCTCCGCTCTGTGTGCTGTTTGCTGCTGTTGATTCTGCTTCCGCTGCTCGTGAAGCTCTTCTCCGCGTAACTGAGCTCTTCGAGCACGTTAGCGCTCAGCGTCTTTCTTCCTCGCACGATCACGCTGAGATAGTGTCATATTAATGCGCCTGCTTCGAGCTCGCTGTGCGTCGCGTGTGCGTTCGCGATCTGCCTGAGACAGTGTCCCATTAGCGCTTTTGTCGCGAGCTCGCTGCGCAGCCGAGACCGGGACGTCTTCTCGATCCGCTGATCCAGATACGACAGGTCTACCCCCTAAGCAGCCCCAGGAACCTCGGACTATCTGTGTATGTGTGTATTGCTAGCTACTAATGTAAACTTACATGCATACACGCAGCGTACCTTGAGTAACGTGGCGTTTTACGGCTTCCGTTTTGAAAATGGGGGCAAAACGAAATTTGAACGGTGCATTTAAGTACGATGTGTAGTCCACATACAATGTGTACAAAACACAATGTCGATTTTAGCCAATGGGGCCCGCCTTCGCTGCGCTCGGCAGCTTTTTAGCGAATCGAGGCCGCCTTCGCTGCGCTCGGCAGCCAGTAGAACACCCGCATTGGCGTGAGTTTTATTAACCCTAGCCGCGGACGGAATGACGGACGGACGGACGCAGACCACACTCCACTAGGGGGGTAAGATTAACTAGCCGGCCGCCGCCGCTACGCGGCGGAGTGGCATGGTTTGTTGGAGATGGGGTGGCCGCAAATTTAAGTGCTTCTTGGTTTCGCGTGCTTTGTGAGCGTCGTTGACCCCAGTAGGTCATGGCTTCGTGAGCTTAATAGCTTACCATTCTGTAGTATCATGTGGACTTGAATAATACCGTGTGTTGGTACGCTTCCGTTATCCCGTACTACAGGTTGAATGTCGTGTTCTTCAATGGCCTGTGCTCTTCCGTGTTCTTCTTGGTTTCGTGGCTCTCTGCTCACCCGTGGTCCACGCTGTTTGTGGATATGCGCTCTCTTTTGAGCTCATGCACTTTAGTACGGCCTCTTTCGTGGCTCCTAACTATTCCCTGTCCTCAAACATTTACGCGGGCTGTACCGCTTTTTTCGTGATACATAGGAATTCGTGGCCGTTGGCCTCCCATCAACGGTACTCTAACCAAAGGGTGCTATTCCGTGCTTTGGTGCCTCCATGCAGTCGTGTGGTTCCGTCGCCCGTCTATCATGATCTCCTGATGAAGTGTCATCGACCGCGGTATCACGCTATCGTGCAATCGCGGTGTGGTTATGTTGTCTATGGTATTGTGCACGTGTAGTGCATCTGCGTTGTCCGTGTTATCGTGCTCTACGATGCCATCGTGCTCCACGCACGGTGTGTAATCGTGGTCATACCAAGCCCACCCCCTGTGCATTTGGCGGGCGGTCCGCAGTCCGTGCAATCGTGTTCTCATGTACTGCTGTGCTCCGTGGATCGGTAAGCGCAGGTTCTATACTGGTATGGTGCTCCGTGACTCGGTGATTTCGCGTGGCAGCGTGTTCTCCGATGGTTTAGTGGCTAGCCCACCGTCCATGCTGTCGTGTTATCTCTGGTGTCGGGGCTGGGCTGTCGTCTGTCTTATCGCTAGCTACCGTAGTGTCGCGCTCCGTGGATCGGTAAGCTCATTTTCCACCTAGGCATCGTGCTCCAAAGATTGATGATTTCTGATTTCCCGTATCTGACCTCCTGCGGGCTCAGGTTTGGTCGGTTGACTGTGCTCCATGTTTACTCGTGGTGTTGTTGGAGAATTGTTTCTGTGCACTCACCGGTACGTGTTCTACCGTGGCTTCGAACGTCCGTGCTCTTCCGTAGCCCGTGCTTTTCAGCATGCTGGGGTGTCTATGTATTTAGTTCCCTTCCGTGGCCCGTACGCTCTCGTCATATTCTTGACCTTCTGTCCTTTTCATGACTGCGTGTTCTTCCGTCTTTTACGCTACGCATGCAACTTCGTGGTTTGCATCGGCTAAGTCTTCTATCATCGGCCGTTGCCTTCCGTGCTTCGTGTTGCTCTTCTATCCCGTCGTCTACACAGTGTGGGTCGATGTTCCTTCGTGTTTCGTGTCCTTGCTTAGTCACGTGCCTCCGCGTGCACTTAATAACAAATGCTTTTCCCAATATATATTGTTGAAAAGCTCACACAATATCTTAAGGTCGCACATTACGCGCGCAAAAAATACAAAGGAAGATGATACTTTCTCGCGGAGGCAGTGTGGGGTGCTGGGTGGGAAGTCATAATAGTCATAATTTAAAGGTTTCACATTATTAATAGTAGTAGTAAAATTGTGATTTGTTACTAAACGCTGGTATACTATTTATGTGTACTACTACTACTAATATCTGCAGCAAAAATATGAAATGTCTTGATAATAGTACTACTCAAAACATTATTGAAAGTTTACTTATTAGAAGCGTACTACGAAGCCTAAAACATCAATCTACATTCAATAAGTACTAAATCTCCAGTTTAAGTCGTAATATAGGTCAACAGGGCCTACAATGTTTTTCAACAGCTCCTACGACGACTTTAACTTGCGGGATTCTATCCTGCAAGTAGGTAGCCGTGCTAAGGGGATTTAGTTCTAGAACCCTCTGGGTTCTTGGGGCTTCATCCCACCGCCCACTCTGCGCGAGAGCACATTTGGCACCTGGTCCATTGACCGCAAACCCAACAGCGAACCAGTTGAGCCGGTCGTTAATGGTTATTGATGGGCACGCACATTGCGTGCGTGCAGTTGGTCAGGAGGGGTACCTAAACTGGCATCTTTTAACCGACAGATGGGATGGGGGCTGTAATAGCCTATCAATAACCAGCCTTTGCAATTTAAGGCCGCCTTTTGGCAAAAGGATATCGCACCTCAAGCTACAGTACTACCCGGGGGCCCAACCCTGAAGATTCGACTGCACAATTTGCAAACTAAAACCGCTCCGGGCCTCACGGCCCGTGACTGTGGGATAAGTGATCGGAGATAACCTTGATGGGAGCAAGCAATCCCGGGTAGTACGCGTATTCCAACACACTACTCTATGAAAACCTACTGCTACGTGCGGTGTACTTAGACACTGTCTAACGCGCCACGTTTTCGTGTTCGCAGAACTATGGTTCGGAGTAAGCGAAAGAGGACGCGCGAGGAACTCGAGGAGGCCCTGCACGAGAACGAACGCATTAACGCGACACCCATGCGAGAGGAAAAGGATGCACGAAAACGACGTCAGACTAAGCGCAGGAAGAAACGATACGGCTTAAACAAAGAGCTGAAGGCCCTCAGTGTGCATCAAGAAACTACGGCGGTTACGGAATTTACGGAAGGTCAAGCCAACGGTATTGAAGAGCGGGAGGAAAAGACAGAAGAGTCCGATCCTGTGGTACTTAAGCGCCGGTATGCGGCTGAAATGGAGGCGGCGTACCAAGCTGAAACTGAGGATACGGCTTTATTTACAGTCATATTTTTAAAAAGTTTCACATTATTATTAATGGTAATACAATTGCTATTTATAATTAAACGCTAAAATAATTATGATGTGTACTACTACTGCAATCAGCTGCAAGGAAAAATATAAAATGTCTTGATAATAGTACTTAGAAAAATAATAGTGTATGTTGTATTAGTACAGCAGTACTACGAAGCCTAAAACATCATTCTACATCCAATAAGTACTAAATCTCCAGTTTAAGTCGAAATATAGGTCAACAGGGCCTACTATTTTTTTCAACAGCTCCTACGACGATATAGTACGTGTGTGCGTATCGGCGCCTTTTAATTATGCTAACTAGCGCGTACACAGGCAGCGCCCTTTGCGTGTCGTGGCGCTCCACAGCTGAAAATGAAAGCAAAATGAAATTTGAATGGTGCATTTAAGTACGATGTGTAGACCACCTATAATATGTACACCACATAATGCAATTTTAGCGAATCAGCGCCGCCTTCGCTGCGCTCGGCAGCCAGTAGAACGCGTGCATTTGCGTTACATTTTAGAACCCTAGCCCGTTACGGACGGACGTACGGACGGACGCACACCACACTCCACTAGGGGGGTAAGAATATCCGTTCGCCGCCGCTACGCGGCGGAGTGGCATGGTTTGTTGGAGATGTGGTGGCCACAAATTTAAGTGCTCCGTGGTGTCGCGTACGTTGTTAGCGTCGCTCACCCAGTAGATCTTAGCTTCGTGTACTTCACGACTTACCTTTCCGAGTCTCATCCGGCCCCGTATAATATCGTTGTTTGGTACACTTTCGTTACCCCGTGCTACAGGTTGGACGTCATTTCTACAGTGGCCGGTGCTCTTCCGTGATCTTCCTGGCTTCGTGGATCCCTGCTCACCCGTGGTCCACGCTGCTTAGTGATTGTTCTGGATTTATGGACTCATTCTCTCACAGTGCTTAGTAACTGTGTGCTAGCTCCTTTGGTCTCATGCGCTCCCGTAGAACGACCCTCTTTCGTGGCTGCTAGATATTCCGTGTTCTCAAGGGTTTACGTGGATTCCACAGGCTTCGTGTCCATAATCATTCATGGTCGATAGCGTTCCATTTCTGGTACCCTCGCCAATGGGTGATCTTCCGAAGTTTCTGTCACCTGTGTGCCGCGCACCCCTGTGGTGGCTCCATCTACCGCGTTATCGCGCTATCGTGCAATCGCAATGTGGTTATGCTGTCTATGCTATCGTGATTGCAAAGTATATATGCTTTGCCAATGTTATCGCGCTCTACGATGGTTCCGTGTCCGCGGTGTGCAATCGTGGTCTCCAGAAGCGTTTCCTCGCGATTTTGTGGCTGGTCGGCCGTCCGGGTAAGCGTGTTTTAATGAAGTACCGTCCTCAGTGCCCCGGCGATCTCAGGCTCTACTGTGCTATCGTGCTCAGTGGCTCGGTGATTTCCCGTGGCTGCTTGTTCTCCCATGTTCTAGTGGCTGTCCGTCCGTGCTATCGTGCTATCGCTTGGTGTCGCGGCTGGTCTGTCCTCCAAGCTTTCGTTATCTACAGTAGTATCGCGCTCCCCAGTGAGATTCGGTTCCACCCTGGTATCGTGCTCCAATACTCGGTGATTTTCCGTTTATGCTCTCCCGCGGCTTTATGCCTGGTCCGTCGACCGTACTCCGTGCTCTACCGTGGTGCTATCGGAGCATTGCTGTTAGTGCACTCTTACCGCTACGTGTTCTACCGTGGCTTCAAGCGTGCGTGCTCTTTCGTAGCCCGTGCTTTTCAGCATGCTGGGGTGTCTATGGATTTAATTCCCTTCTGTGGCCCGTACGCTCCCGTCATATTCTTGTCGTTCTGTCCTTTTCATGACTGCGTGCACTTCCATATTTCACGCTACGTAAAACACTTCGTGGTTTGCATCGGCTAAGGCTTCTATCTTTCGTGCTTCGTGTTGCTCTTCTATCCCATCGTCTACATAGGGTGGGTCGATGTTCCTTCGGGCTTCGTGCTCTTGCTTAGTCACGCGCCTCCGCGCTAACTTTACCACAATAGCTGTTCCCATTTTGTTTGATGTACGCTACATATATCGTTAGAAAGTTTGCAGAATATCTGAAGGTCGCACACTACGCGCGCAAATACAAAGGAAGACAATACTTTCTTACGGAGGCAGTGTGGGGTGCAGGGGTGTAAGCCACAATAGTCATATTTTACGTTTTTCACATTATTATTAATAGTAATACATTTGTTATTTATTATTAAACGCTAATATAATTATTAAGTGTACTACTACTACAAATGACTGCAAGCAAAAATATGAAATGCCTTGATAATAGTACTAAGAAAAATAATAGTGTATGTTATATTAGTACAGCAGTACTACGAAGCCTAAAACATCATTCTACATCCAATAAGTACTAAATCTCCAGTTTAAGTCGAAATATAGGTCAACAGGGCCTACCATTTTTTTTAACAGCTCCTACGACGATATAGTACGTGTGTGCTCAACGGTGCCTTCTACTAATGCAAATAACGCACACACAGGCAGCGCCCTTTGCGTGGCCTTGCGAACCGCAGCTGAAAATGAGAGCAAAATGAAATTTAAACGGTGCTTTTAAGTACGATGTGTAGTCCACATACAGTGTGTACAAAACACAATGTCGATTTTAGCCAATGGATGGCGCCTATGCTGCGCTCGACAGCTTTTTAGCGAATCGAGGCCGCCTTCGCTGCGCTCGGCAGCCAGTAGAATGCGCGTATTAGCGTGAGGATTCTTAGCCCTAGCCCATTACGGACGGACTGACGGACGGACAGACACCAGACTCCACTAGGGGGGTAAGCCTAGCAGTTCGCCGCCGCTACGCGGCGGAGTGGCATGGTTTGTTGGCGATAAGGTGGCCACAATTTTAAGTACTTCGTGTGTTGTGTGCTTTCAGTCTGATCTTGTACCCCGAGGCTTCGGCCATCCCCGTGCGACGTTGTGTCGTGTACTTAAAACACTTGTCATTTTGTAGTCTCATGTGGCAGTGTACAGTATCGTTAATTCGTACGCATCCGTTGCTCCGTACTACTGGTTGGCGTCTATGTTCCTTCGTGGATATTGCCCTTTTCCATTAATGCGCTCTCTCTTTTGGGCTCATGCTTTTCAGTAGTATGACACCCTTTCGTGGCTGCTAGTTATTCCGTGTTCTAAGGTCTTGAGTGGGTTTACAGGTTTAGTGGTCCATATTCATTCATGGTCCATGGCGTCGCATCGACGGTACCCTCGCCGACGGGTGCTATTCCGTGGTTATATGGATCCGTCCCCCGTGTAACGTGCTCTCCTGGTGTGACTCCATCGACCGCGTTATCGCGCTATCATGCGAGTGCAGTATAATTCTGCTATCCTTTGCTTTCGTGCTCGCGTAGTGCATCTGTGTTTCCCGTGTTATTATATTCAACAATGGCATACTGATCCACGTTGTGCAATCGTGATATCCAAAAGCGCTCTCGGCGATCGGTCGACAACTGAGGATCAGCAACATTAGACGCAGTGTAGTCTATTGTCGTGTTGATATCTTCGGTAAGGTCCGGTAGGAATGCCAGCTCCTTCGCGTAGTCTTCCAAGCCAATGTTGTTAACTGGGTGTTCGTAGAAGTCATTTCTCGTATCCTCCGTTGCTTCATTTCCTTCGGTCGTTAACACTCGAGCAACCGAGATGTACGTTCCGTCCAAAGTTGCTACAGATTCTTCCTTTGACTCAACACCGGTATTCACTTTGATTTCAACAGTCGGTACTGGGTCCATCTCCTTCCCATCCTGGCTTCCCATCTCTAGGCCATCTGCCGAGTCGTCGCTCGCAATATTGAATGCGCGGGCCGCCGACATATTGGGTTGTTGACTTTTGTTCAGCTCCTCGTTCTGCCGCTGTCTTGACAGTTCGGCATTCGCACCAATCTTGCAATGAATACTCGCTACCTCTGAAGGTCGTACACTACGCGCGCGAATACAAAGGAATACGATCCTTTTTTATCGGCGGCGGAGTGGTGTACATGGTTATGTGGGGTGGGATGGTGGGAAGCCACTATACTCACATTTTAAAAGTGTTCGAATATTTAATATTAGTAATAAATTGTACATTTTTATCTGACGCAAATAAATAATATAGCTTATTATTATAAATAAATATATTTCAAACGCTGCTTATTTTATAAGTGTAGTACTACTACAAACGTCTGCAAGCAATAATAAGAAATATTTTTAAATAGTACTACGCAAAACAGTATTGTAAAATAAATAACTACAAAAGTACTACGATGCCAGAACAAATCATATTTTTGCCAAAAAGTAATAAAGCTTCAATTGAGGCCGAAATATGAGTCACCAAAGCCTACAATTTTTTTTAACGGGTCCTACGGCGATATAGTACGTGTGTGCCCATCGGCGCCTTATACTAATTCTAATTAACGCGCACACAGGCAGCGCCATTCGCGTGAGGTGGCGAACCGCAGCCGAAAATGGGGGCAAAAAGAAATATGAGCGGTGCATTTAAGTACGATGTGTAGTCCACATACAGTGTGTACAAAACACAATGATATTTTTAGACAATGGGGGCCGCCTTCGCTGCGCTCGGCAGCTTTTTAGCGAATCGACGCCGCCTTCGCTGCGCTCGGCAGCCAATAGAACACCCGCATTGGCGTGAGTTTTATTAACCCTAGCCCGTTACGGACGGAATGACGGACGCAGAGCACACTCCACTAGAGGGGTGAGACTGGCCGTTCGCCGCCGCTACGCGGCGGAGGTGGTAGGCTGTAGTCCCAGGGGAAATGGGCTCAGGCCTTCGCTGCGCTCCGGCGTAAGCATGCTTTATGTAAACGTGATGTATTAAATGCATATGAAATTGAACATTCCTACTCCGAACGAAAGATCTGCCTGTAGACAATGGGCGTAGACCCCATCCTCCTCCTCCAGCTTTGGGTACTCGACCAGCGCCTTGAATCTTGACCTTGAAGTAACTCGCGACATCGCAACGTACAGCTGCCCGTGGGAGAAGCAAGGCGTAGCAAGATACAGCCCCAAGTACTGCACCGTTTGTCCTTGCGCCTTGTTAATCGTCATCGCAAAGGCCGGCTGGACAGGAAACTGCTTGCGTCTCAAATGAAACGGAAAGCTCCGAATGTCTCCGTCACTGATGAAAACAATGCGAGGAATCAACACATGTTGCCCTTGTCGCTCACCGGTCATGATTGTGGCGTGGATGACATGTGGCTTGAGGGCCACAATTCGAAGCCGTGTTCCGTTGCACAGCCCTAGATCTGGATTTAAGTTCCGCATCATCATGATATGCATTCCTACCTTGAGGGTCAACTTGTGGGGGGGGCATTCCACTGATATTCATCGAGTGGAGTACCTCCTGCTCGAAGAAATTGCCGTCACCGTCGTCTTGTACAGAGTCGGAAGACATGTATTCCCGCGCCTGTCCAGTTAATCGATCGGTCACCGCTTCATTGATTCGGTGCACGATTGCGTTCGTGGTCGTGAGGATCGTACGGTTAGCGAAATACCCATCGGTAGCAACTTCGGGGTTGTTAATCTCGCCATACATCTTGTCGATGATCCGATCCATGCCTCTTGGAATAACACCAGGACGAATTTCCCGGTCCTCATCCTCAGGCACAGGTGGATTCTCAATCAGCATATCGCGCGGGATCTTCATGTAATTTCTTCCTAGGGAAGGGGTTACATCATACGTTCCCTCCCCGACTTGCAGCAGGAACTCGGAGAATGCAGCCATTTCCTCAGCCGTGTCTGCAGTATCAGCTGTGCGCACTCGCATGTTTTCCGTAAGACGGAACGTCTGGATTTGGGGCCACAGCCTAGACGACTTGAGGCAAGCGTCAATTGTCTCGACGGGTGTTCTATTCTTAACGACCGGGAGAATCTGGCGGAAATCTCCCGAAAGTACAAACACTTTCCCCCCAAAAGGCTCGGTATCGCTGTCAAGTATGTCCCGCAGTGTTCTGTCTACTGCCTCGAATGCGTGGCGATGTGCCATAGGTGCTTCGTCCCAAATAATTAAACTTGCATGCTTAATCAACTCCTGAATATGGGAGTTCTTCCTGATACCGCACGTCGAGCTCTCGTTCAATTTTTAAAGGGATCTTGAATGTAGAATGAGCTGTCCTACCACCCATGAGCAAGAGCGAGGCAATACCGCTAGACGCCACAGCGATGGCGATTTTTCCCGAGAGTCTGACTTTGGCCAGTATGTTTCGAAGCAGTGTAGATTTTCCAGTACCACCCGGGCCATCGACGAAAAATAGTTTCTTGCCTTCCTCCGGGCATTCAACCGCTTCAATACTCTGGTCATATACCACCCGCTGACTTTCGTTTACCTGATCTTCTGTGTTTACAATCGCCTCCAAAGCTGACGCATCGTATCCAGTGAGCTCACGTCGAAGTAATCCGTTTTGGCGAAGCGCTTCACGAATCAATGTTGAAAACGACCCCAACTGAGGAAGCTCGTCGAAGTCAGCTACCGCATACCCACTCGCTTGAAGTAGTTCTTGAATGCTCATCAGCGTTTCAAATTCGACTAACGCCGACTTAAAGGGGTCCATCAAAGGCTGGTGTTTGCGTGCAAAGTCTTGGGAAAGATCCGCGAAGAACCGATCCCATAGAACATCAACATTTGCTGGGGCTGAATACACCAGAATGGTGACGAAGAGCTGGCGTAGTTGATACGGCATTTGGAACTCAGCCGCTTCCCTCAAACACGAAACCCACTCGTTGTCATTCTTTAAGTAGCCAGCCTCCCGCGCCGCAATTTGGAATGTTGGGCAGACAATCCCGTTAACCGCTCTTAAGTCTTCAAACGACGTTGGACCTCTACGCTGACAGAGCAGTAGCCGAAGGTAGAACCGCTCCATATCTCGAGGAGACACATGAATCATGCGACCAACCGCAGCTTGATACTGTTTCCGGCGAACCCACCTTTTCGGTTGCCCTTTCTCCGGCGCTTTCCAGCAGAACTCTTTAGGGATGTCCTGATACAACATCGTTCTGGCAATATGATTCTCGGGCACTTCACTCGCACACAACTCAAAGAATCTGGTCAGCATCGTGTGACTACCACGTTCCAAAACCGCCTCCAAGTTTTCCGTTTCGCGGAAGCAAAGCGTCTGCCCTGACTCGAGATGAACCGTCAGCTGTGTCACCGCATGGGTTTTCCCCTGAATCGTGAAGTCGAGCAGGCGCATGCAAGCTTCCACCGGAGAAATGTACCGAGCGCTCAAGAAACGTAGAATCTCATTTGATTCTCGACGCGCACTCTGCTGCCCTCCTCGGACTTCTTCCACAGTGAGTATAGCCAAGTCTGGTCCTTTGTACACATACTTGTACAGGTATTTAACCGCAGTAGTATCGGTGCACACTTCCACATTGATGTGGCAGTTGTACTTCTGGGATAAGTACGGGTTGTATGGTACAACCCACTGGTTGCTGGTAGCATTGTCGTATTCCCTGCCTTTGAACTTTAGAACACCTTCTTGCCGTCGACGTCGTCTGTACACTGAATATCCGCTGGCATTGGCTTGTGTAACTTCTGCTAAGGGCTTCGGGTATATTCTTTGATGCACTTGCCGTCCTTCATACACGCGCAGGAAGGATTTGCAGGCCCGCATGGACCATGGAGCATGCATGACATGACCGTCTCATACAGCTGAGGGTTTGTATCCTTATCCGGGATCTCAGCGCATACCATCTTGTCTACGATCTCGCGGATTTGAGGTTTGTCTTCGTCAGCCAAAATAACCAGTACGTGAGCGTGGGGGTGGCCTCGTTTTTGAAACTCGACAACGTAAATCCGCGCGCGCACTCGCCCCAGAACGCCTTGGTTTAAATCGTCAAGCGTCGCTTGCTTGTTTCTGCTGCCACACGCGAGCCACGATGTCTGGTCGATCTTGAGCTGTCTGGATATTGGAAGGTATCGCTTCAAGAATCTCGTCTTATTTGGGGTTGCACGTTTCCGTCAGGAAGACGTCGGGCCGTCCATACTCCCGAACAATTGCCATCGAATCTTGATACGACTTGCACATGGACCGCGGGCTACCCAGGTGCGAAGCCGGTAGTATGATACGCTTGCCAACCTGATTAAGAAAGTGGGTAGGTCGTCCTCTGCCGCCTCCGTCCCGGTCTGGGTGCACCAATCTGTTATGGGCCCGGTCATATTCCGACAGCAGTACTTCTCCTTCCGCCAGAGCCAAAGTATCTTCGTTGAGCAAAGCGTCTTGAACACCCCTGTACTGATCGGCGCGTAGTGTTTTCTGATTGTCGGCCACCCAGCGAAGCTGTTCTTGCTCACATTTTGCACGCTGATCTACACACCACTGTTGAAATAGACGCCCACCTTGGTGGAGAGCGGACTGATCATCCACTTTCTGATGAAGGCGGAACGCGACGTGTTCACGAAGCGACATCGCCTTCTTGTTTCGATACTCAGCACCATTCGCGAACTCGTCTGTGTAGGTCCATCCCTTCTTTCCATATGAAAGGAGAAGCGGGTATTGGAGTGGATCGTAATCGGCGTGAGTCTCGTACAAACGTTGCAGCCTTTGATCGCGTGTAAAGAGCAGTAGATCCCGAGGCTGAGCCAAATTGCCATCCTCAATGAGTGACGCAGCCACTTCAGACACAGTGGGGCGGTTATGCGTCCTCGGCCGCGAGGAGTTATCATGCAGACGGAAGACCAAATCTACTGGAGTCTCCGTGTTGTGTTGACGCACTTGCTGCCCAAAGTGGAGGAACCGTTGCGCTAATGGGTTGTGCTCTGCCATCATTTTCTCGATGTCTAGTAGTGCAACACGATCCAGATCCGCGAATATACCAAGACGTCGCTCCGCGCGGCGTTGCATGTCTGGATCCACAATGTAGATCTGCGCAAACTTGGGTGCTACTCGCGCGCCTGTCCGACGGTCTATGTGGGGGAGGAGAGATCCTAGGTAGTGCCCCATAGCCCCTTGAATGCGATATGTGTACACCCCGTGTGTACCCGCAACGCTCTCGCCTTGATGCACATTTTGAAACGATCGGTTTGAGCACGAAGCACCAATCGACGTAAGCGCGAAGGCTTGATTGTAGGCACGAATTTGACGGCGGAACTCGGGATCTCCGTACAGCTGAAGCAGTTTTGGTGGCGCGGGGTGCAGTGGAGGCAGCTTTACCCTGCCTGCCAGACAGCATGATATCGCAGACTTGCCTGGCCACTTCCTAGCATTGCAGATCGGACAAACTGTTGTAGCCGGGAGCTTGTGTCGCCCGTTGACCACGTGGTCACCCGTTATCATGGACGCGTCGAAGTCTGCGAGGGAAATAAGAGCGTGGCCATGACGGACACATTGACGTCGAGTGCGCACCCGCTCAAGCTCTTGCTGACGCTCCTCATCCGTTAAGCGATCTCGTCGATAACCTTCCTGCTGTCGGTGAAGCTCACGTTCAGCATCTCGTTCTTGTCCCGACAGATCGGCCCGTCGATCGACGTGCTGTTGGCGGTTTAGCTCACGCTCAGCGTCCCGGTCTTCTGGTGGTAGCTCCGCTCGGCGAACTGCATGCTGTTGGCGGTTTAGGTCGCGTTCGTATTGTCGCTGCTGTTGATTTAGCTCCGCCATGTGTGCTGTTTGCTGCTGCCGATTATTCACTCGTTGTTCGTGAAGATCTTCTCCATGTAACCGAGCTCTTCGGGCACGCTTGCGCTCTGCGTCTTTTTTCCTCGCACGATCACGCTGAGAGAGTGACATATTAGCTCGTCTTGTGCGAGATCTCTGTGCGTCGCGTGTACGGTCGCGATCTGTCTGAGACAGTGTCCTGTTAGCTCGTCTTTCGCGAGCTCGTTGCGCAGCTGACACCGGAATCGCTTCTTGAACAGGAGCTGGAGGTATTAAAAGCACTGCCAATGAAGCCACCTCGGTAGCTCCCGCTTGATACGCTGCCTCCATATGGGCCGCAAACCGGCGCTGAAATATCACAGGATCGGACTCTTCCGTCTTTTCCCCTCGCTCTTGAAAACGGCCAGCTTGACCTTCCGTAACTTCCGTAACCGCCGTAGCTTCTTGGCGCACACTGAGGGCTTGAAGCGCTTTGTTCAAGTCGCAGCGCTTCCTCCTGCGCTTGTTCCTACGTTGCTTCCGTGCTTCCTTCTCCTCTTGCACGGGTGTCGCATTGATCAGTTCAGTCTCGCGCAGAGCCTCCTCAAGTTCTTCCCGCGTCCTTTTCCGCTTAGTTCAAGCCATAGTTCTGCGAACACGAAAACGTGACGCGTTAGACATAGTCTAAGTACACCGCACGTAGCAGTAGGTTTTCATAGAGTATTGTGTTGGAATACGCGTACTACCCGGGATTGCTTGCTCCCATCAAGGTTATCTCCGATCACTTATCCCACAGTCACGGGCCGTGAGGCCCGGAGCGGTTTTAGTTTGCAAATTGTGCAGTCGAATCTTCAGGGTTGGGCTCCCGGATAGTACTGCAGCTTGAGGTGCGATATCCTTTTGCCAAAAGGCGGCCTTAAATTGCAAAGGCTGGTTATTGATAGGCTATTACAGCCCCCATCCCATCTGTCGGTTAAAAGAGGCCAGTTAAGGTACCCCTCCTGACCAACTGCACGCACGCAATGTGCGTGCCCATCAATAACCATTAACGACCGGCTCAACTGGTTCGCTGTCGGGTTTGCGGTCAATGGACCAGGTGCCAAATGTGCTCTCGCGCAGAGTGGGCGGTGGGATAAAGCCCCAAGAACCCAGAGGGCTCTGGAACTAAATCCCCATAGCACGGCTACCTACTTGCAGGATAAAATCCCGCAAGTTATAAGCTACCCCCTAAGCAGCCCTAGGAACCTCGGACTATCTGTGTATGTGTGTCTTGCTAGCTACTAATGTAAACTAACATGCATACACGCAGCGTACCTTGAGTATCGTGGCGCTCCGCGGCTTCCGTTTTGAAAATGGGGGCAAAATGAAATTTGAACGGTGCATTTTAAGTACGATGTGTAGACCAAATATAATGTGTCCACCACATATTCCAAATTTTAGCGAATCGAGGCCGCCTTCGCTGCGCTCGGCAGCCAGTAGAACGCGCGTATTTGCGTTACATTAATTAACCCTAGCCGCGGACGGAATGACGGACGGACGGACGCAGAGCACACTCCACTAGGGGGGAAAGACTAGCCGTTCGCCGCCGCTACGCGGCGGAGGTGGTAGGCTGTAGTTCAGGGGAAATTGGCTCAGGCCTTCGCTGCGCTCCGGCGTAAACATGTCTTATGTAAACGTGATGTATTAAATGCATATGAAATTGAACATTCCTACTCCGAACCAAAGATTTGCCTGTAGACAATGTTCTGGGCGTAGACCCCATCCTCCTCCTCCAGCTTTGGGTACTCGACCAGCGCCTTGAATCTTGACCTTGAAGTAGCTCGCGACATCGCAACGTACAGCTGCCCGTGGGAGAAGCAAGGCGTAGCAAGATACAGCCCCAAGTACTGTACCGTTTGTCCTTGCGCCTTGTTAATCGTCATCACAAAGACCGGTTGGACAGGAAACTGCTTGCGTCTCAAATGAAACGGAAAGCTTCGAATGTCTCCGTCACTGATGAAAACAATGCGGGGAATCAACACATGTTGCCCTTGTCGCTCACCGGTCATGATTGTGGCGTGGATGACATGTGGCTTGAGGGCCACAATTCGAAGCCGTGTTCCGTTGCACAGCCCTAGATCTGGATTCAGGTTCCGCATCATTATGATAGGCATTCCTACCTTGAGGGTCAACTTGTGGGGGGGGCATTCCACTGATATTCATCGAGTGGAGTACCTCCTGCTCGAAGAAATTGCCGTCACCGTCGTCTTGGAAGACATGTATTCCCGCGCCTGTCCAGTTAATCGATCGGTCACCGCTTCATTGATTCGGTGCACGATTGCGTTCGTGGTCGTGAGGATCGTACGGTTAGCGAAATACCCATCGGTAGCAACTTCGGGGTTGTTAATCTCGCCATACATCTTGTCGATGATCCGATCCATGCCTCTTGGAATAACACCAGGACGAATTTCCCGGTCCTCATCCTCAGGCACAGGTGGATTCTCAATCAGCATATCGCGCGGGATCTTCATGTAATCTTTTTCTAGGGAAGGAGTTACATCATGCCTTCCCTCCCCGACTTGCAGCAGGAACTCGGAGAATGCAGCCATTTCCTCAGCCGTGTCTGCAGTATCAGCTGTGCGCACTCGCATGTTTCCCGTAAGCCGGAACGTCTGGATTTGGGGCCACAGCCTAGACAACTTGAGGCAAGCGTCAATTGTCTCGACGGGTGTTCCATTCTTAACGACCGGGAGAGTCTGGCGGAAATCTCCCGAAAGTACAAACACTTTCCCTCCAAAAGGCTCGGTATCGTTGTCAAGTATGTCCCGCAGTGTTCTGTCTACTGCCTCGAATGCGTGGCGATGGGCCATAGGTGCTTCGTCCCAAATAATTAAACTTGCATGCTTAATCAACTCCTGAATATGGGAGTTCTTCCTGATACCGCACGTCGAGCTCTCGTTCAATTTTTAAAGGGATCTTGGATGTAGAATGAGCTGTCCTACCTCCCATAAGTAAGAGCGAGACAATGCCGCTAGACGCCACAGCGATGGCGATTTTCCCCGAGAGTCTGACTTTGGCCAGTATGTTTCGAAGCAGTGTAGATTTTCCAGTCCCACCCGGGCCATCAACAAAAAATAGTTTCTTGCCTTCCTCCGGGCATTCAACCGCTTCAATAATCTGGTCGTAAACCACCCGCTGACTTTCGTTTAGCTGATCTTCTGTGTTTACAATCGCCTCCAAAGCTGACGCATCGTATCCAGTGAGCTCACGTCGAAGTAATCCGTTTTGGCGAAGCGCTTCACGAATCAATGTTGGGAACGACCCCAACTGAGGAAGCTCGTCGAAGTCAGCTACCGCATACCCACTCGCTTGAAGTAGTTCTTGAATGCTCATCAGCGTTTCAAATTCGACCAACGCCGACTTGAAGGGGTCCATCAAAGCCTGATGTTTGCGTGCGAAGTCTTGGGAAAGATCCGCGAAGAACCGATCCCATAGAACACCAACATTTGCTGGAGCTGAATACACCAGAATGGTGACGAAGAGCTGGCGTAGTTGATACGGCATTTGGAACTCAGCCGCTTCCCTCAAACACGAAACCCACTCGTTGTCATTCTTTAAGTAGCCAGCCTCCCGCGCCGCAATTTGGAATGTTGGGCAGACAATCCCGTTAACCGCTCTTAAGTCTTCAAACGACGTTGGACCTCTACGCTGACAGAGCAGTAGCCGAAGGTAGAACCGCTCCATATCTCGAGGGGACACATGAATCATGCGACCAACCGCAGCTTGATACTGTTTCCGGCGAACCCACCTTTTCGGTTGCCCTTTCTCCGGCGCTTTCCAGCAGAACTCTTTAGGGATGTCCTGATACAACATCGTTCTGGCAATATGATTCTCGGGCACTTCACTCGCACACAACTCAAAGAATCTGGTCAGCATCGTGTGACTACCACGTTCCAAAACCGCCTCCGGGTTTTCCGTTTCGCGGAAGCAAAGCGTCTGCCCTGACTCGAGATGAACCGTCAGCTGTGTCACGCATGAGTTTTGCCCTGAAATCGTGAAGTTGAGCAGGCGCATGCAAGCTTCCACCGGAGAAAATGTACCGAGCGCTCAAGAAAACGTAGAATCTCATTTTGATTCTCGACGCGCACTCTGCTGCCTCCTCGGACTTCTTCCACAGTGAGTATAGCCAAGTCTGGTCCTTTGTACACATACTTGTACAGGTATTTAACCGCAGTAGTATCCGTGCACACTTCGACATTGATGTGGCAGTTGTACTTCTGGGATAAGTACGGGTTGTACGGTACAACCCACTGGTTGATGGTAGCATTGTCGTATTCCCTGCCTTTGAACTTTAGAATACCTTGTTGCCGTCGACGTCGTCTGTAGACTGGATATCCATTGGCATTGGCTTGTGTAACTTCTGCTAAGGGCTTCGGATATATTCTTTGGTGCACTTGCCGTCCTTCATACACGCGCAGGAAGGGTTTGCAGGCCCGCATGGACCATGGAGCATGCATGACATGACCGTCTCATACAGCTGAGGGTTTGTATCCTTATCTGGGATCTCAGCGCATACCATCTTGTCTACGATCTCGCGGATTTGAGGTTTGTCTTCGTCAGCCAAAATAACCAGTACGTGAGCGTGGGGGTGGCCTCGTTTTTGAAACTCGACAACGTAAATCCGCGCGCGCACTCGCCCCAGAACGCCTTGGTTTAAATCGTCAAGCGTCGCTTGCTTGTTTCTGCTGCCACACGCGAGCCACGATGTCTGGTCGATCTTGAGCTGTCTGGATATTGAAAGGTATCGCTTCAAGAATCTCGTCTTATTTGGGGTTGCACGTTTCCGTCAGGAAGACGTCGGGCCGTCCATACTCCCGAACAATTGCCATCGAATCTTGATACGACTTGCACATGGACCGCGGGCTACCCAGGTGCGAAGCCGGTAGTATGTTACGCTTGCCAACCTGATTAAGAAAGTGGGTAGGTCGATCTCTGCCGCCTCCGTCCCGGTCTGGGTGCACCAATCTGTTCTGGGCCCGGTCATATTCCGACAGCAGTACTTCTCCTTCCGCCAGAGCCAAAGTATCTTCGTTGAGCAAAGCGTCTTGAACACCCCTGTACTGATCGGCGCGAAGTGTTTTCTGATTGTCGGCCACCCAGCGAAGCTGTTCTTGCTCACATTTTGCACGCTGATCTACACACCACTGTTGAAATAGACGCCCACCTTGGTGGAGAGCGAACTGATCATCCACTTTCTGATGAAGGCGGAACGCGACGTGTTCACGAAGCGACATCGCCTTCTTGTTTCGATACTCAGCACCATTCGCGAACTCGTCTGTGTAGGTCCATCCCTTCTTTCCATATGAAAGGAGAATCGGGTATTGGAGTGGATCGTAATCGGCGTGAGTCTCGTACAAACGTTGCAGCCTTTGCTCGCGTGTAAAGAGCAGTAGATCCCGAGGCTGAGCCAAATTGCCATCCTCAATGAGTGGCGGAGCCACTTCAGACACAGTGGGGCGGTTATGCGTCCTCGGCCGCGAGGAGATATCATGCAGACGGAAGACCAAATCTACTGGAGTCTCCGTGTTGTGTTGACGCACTTGCTGCCCAAAGTGGAGGAACCGTTGCGCTAATGGGTTGTGCTCTGCCATCATTTTCTCGATGTCTAGTAGTGCAACACGATCCAGATCCGCGAATATACCAAGACGTCGCTCCGCGCGGCGTTGCATGTCTGGATCCACAATGTAGATCTGCGCAAACTTGGGTGCTACTCGCGCGCCTGTCCGACGGTCTATGTGGGGGAGGAGAGATCCTAGGTAGTGCCCCATAGCCCCTTGAATGCGATATGTGTACACCCCGTGTGTACCCGCAACGCTCTCGCCTTAATGCACATTTTGAAACGATCGGTTTGAGCACGAAGCACCAATCGACGTAAACGCGAAGGCTTGATTGTAGGCACGAATTTGACGGCGGAACTCGGAATCTCCGTACAGCTGAAGCAGTTTTGGTGGCGCGGGGTGCAGTGGAGGCAGCTTTACCCTGCCTGCCAGACAGCATGATATCGCAGACTCGCCTGGCCACTTCCTAGCATTGCAGATCGGACAAACTGTTGTAGCCGGGAGCTTGTGTCGCCCGTTGACCACGTGGTCACCCGTTATCATGGACGCGTCGAAGTCTGCGAGGGAAATAGGAGCGTGGCCATGACGGACACATTGGCGTCGAGTGCGCACCCGCTCGAGTTCTTGCTGGCGTTCTTCCGCTGTCTGGCGAGACAGTCAGTTCGCTTCCTGTTGACGATGTAGCTCCCGGTCGGCTTCCCGTTCATGTTCAGACTGCCCCGCTCTGTGCGTGGCGTGCTGCTCCCTGTTAGTAGCCCGAAGTGCGGAGAGATCGTTTTCATTCAGCAACTGTCGATTGACAGCGCGAGACAGAGTATTGATCTCTCGTTCGCAGTCGCGGTCTTGTTGGCTCAAACCAGCACGTCTTTCTTGTAGTCGGGCTCTCTCTTGCTCGCGTCGCTCGTTAAGCTGCTGTTCGCGCAATTGAGCTCTACGGGCGCGTTTGCGTTCAGCGTCTTTCTTCCTGGTACGGTCACGCTGAGAGAGCGTCATATTGGCTCCTCTCGTACGGGCTCTCTCAGCATCACTGGCACGACGGCATTCTATGTGGGATCGTATATCGCTATATCTGTTTCCTTGAATGCGCTGTCCAGGCGAGACAGGGATCCGCTCTTGAACAGTAGCTTGCAGTACGACAGGCACTGTCAATGAAGCCACCTCTGTGGCTCCCGATTTATACGCTGCCTCCATCTGGGCCGCAAACCGACGCTGATGTACCGCAGCATCGGACTCTTCCGTCTTCTCCTCCCGCTCTTCAAAAGCTACCGCTCGACCTTCCGTCACCTCCATAACCTCTGTAACGTCTTGGTTCACACTGAGGGCTTGAAGCGCTTTGTTCAAGTCACAGCGCTTCCTTCTGCGCTTGTTCATTCGTCGTTTCCGTGCATCATTTTCCTCCTGTATAGGCGTCGCGTTAATGCGTTCATTCTCCCGCAGACCCTCCTCCAGCTCCTCACGGGTCCTTTTCCGCTTAGTTCGAGCCATAGTTCTGCGAACACGAAAACGTGACGCGTTAGACATAGTCTAAGTACACCGCACGTAGCAGTAGGTTTTCATAGAGTATTGTGTTGGAATACGCGTACTACCCGGGATTGCTTGCTCCCATCAAGGTTATCTCCGATCACTTATCCCACAGTCACGGGCCGTGAGGCCCGGAGCGGTTTAAGTTTGCAAATTGTGCAGTCGAATCTTCAGGGTTGGGCCCCCGGGTAGTACTGTAGCTTGATGTGCGATATCCTTTTGCCAAAAGGCGGCCTTAAATTGCAAAGGCTGGTTATTGATAGGCTATTACAGCCCCCATCCCATCTGTCGGTTAAAAGAGGCCAGTTACGGTACCTTCTCCTGACCAACTGCACGCACGTGTGCGTGCCCATCAATAACCATTAACGGCCGGCTCAACTGGTTCGCTGTCGGGTTTGCGGTCAATGGACCAGGTGCCAAATGTGCTCTCGCGCAGAGTGGGCGGTGGGATGAAGCCCCAAGAACCCAGAGGGTTCTAGAACTAAATCTTCTTAGCACGGCAACCTACTTGCAGGATAGAATTCCGCAAGTTATAAGCTACCCCCTAAGCAGCCCCAGGAACCTCGGACTATCTGTGTATGTGTGTCTTGCTAGCTACTAATGTAAACTAACATGCATACACGCAGCGTACCTTGAGTAACGTGGCGTTCCACGGCTTCCGCTTTGAAAATGGGGGCAAAACGAAATTTGAACGGTGCATTTAAGTACGATGTGTAGTCCACATACAGTGTGTACAAAACACAATGTCGATTTTAGCCAATGGGGCCCGCCTTCGCTGCGCTCGGCAGCTTTTTAGCGAATCGAGGCCGCCTTAGCTGCGCTCGGCAGCCAGTAGAACGCGCGTATTCGCGTCCCCCTTTATTAACCCTACCCTCGGACGGACTGACAGACGCAGACCACACTCCACTAAAGGGGTAAGACTAGCCGTTCGCCGCCGCTACGCGGCGGAGTGGCATGGTTTGTTGGAGATGCGGTGGCCGCAAATTTAAATGCTTCTTGGTGTCGCGTACTTTGTTAGCGTCGTTCACCTCAGTAGATCTTGGCTTCGTGTACTTAACCACTTACCATTCCGTAGTTTTATGGGGGCCCGTATAATATCGTGGTTTGGTACCCCGTACTACAGGTTGTAGTCATGTTCTTCAATGGCCTGCACTCTTCCCTGTTCTTGCCGGCTTCGAGGTTCTTTGCTCACCCGTGGCACACGCTGCTTAGTGGTTATGCGCTCTCTTTTGGGTTCGTGCTCTTTAGTACGGCCGCTTTCGTGGCTGCTAGCTATTCCCTGTCATCAAACGCTTACGTACTTTGTACAGGTTTCATGATACATAGTATTTCGTGGCTGCTGCCCTCCCATCACCGGTACTCTAACCAAAGGGCGCTATTCCGTGGGTTTGGTGCCTCCACGTAGTCGTGCTGTTTCGCCGCCCGTGTATCAGGCTTTGCTGATGTCCCCACCGGCCGCGTTGTCGCGCTATCATGCAATCGCGGTGTGGCTCTGATCTCTCGTGCTATCGTGCTATCGTGCTCGCGTAGTGTGTATGTTTGTCCGTGTTATCGTGCTCTACAGAGGTACCGTGTCACGATGTCAAATCGTGGTCTCCCAAAGCGCCCCCCCCCCACGATTTTGTGGCTGGCCCGCTGTCCGTGCAATCGTGTAATAAGGTACTATCGTCCTCCGTGACTCGGTAATCTCAGGTTCTACACTGGTATCGTGCTCCGTGGCTCGGCGATTCCCCGTATATAGCTATAGTGGCTGCATGTTCTATTATGGTGTAGTAAAAAAAAAAATAGTACAGCAGTACTACGAAGCCTAAAATATCATTCTAAAATTAATAAGTACTTAAGTTTCGATTGAGGCCGAAATATAAGTTAATAAAGCCTACAATTTTTTGCAACAGCTCGTACGACGATATAGTACGTGTGTGCTTATCAGCGCCTTTTAATTATGCTAACTAACGCGTACACAGGCAGCGCCCTTCGCGTGGCCTTGCATACCGCAGCTGAAAATGAAAGCAAAATGAAATTTAAACGGTGCACTGAAGTACGATGTGTAGACCACATATATTGTGTAAAATACACAATACCGATTTTAGCCGATGGGGGCCGCCTTCGCTGCGCTCGACAGCTTTTTAGCGGATCGACGCCGCCTTCGCTGCGCTCGGCAGCCAGTAGAACACCCGCATTTGCGTAGCATTAATTAACCCTAGCCGCGAACGGACGTACGGACGGACAGACAACACACTCCACTAGAGGGGTAAGACTAGCCGTTCGCCGCCGCTACGCGGCGGAGTGGCATGGTTTGTTGGAGATCAGGTGGCCGCAAATCTAAGTGTTTCTTGATGTCGCGACTTTGTGAGCCTCGTTCACCTCAGTAGGTCTTGGCTTCGAGTACTCAACCACTTACCATTCCGTAGTCTCATGTGGACCGGTATAATACCGTGGTTTGAAAGGTTTCGGTTATCCCGTAGTGCAGGTTGACTGTCATGTTCTTAAATGTTCTGCGCTGTTCCGAGTTCTTCCTGGCTTCGTATCTCCCTGCACACCCGTGCTTAGTGGTTATGGGCCCTCTCTCTTGGGCTCATGCTCTTTAGTACGGCCTTTTCGTAGCTGCTAACTTTCTCTGTTTTCAAACGTTTACGTGGGTTGCACTGGCTTCGTGGTAGATACTATTTTGTGACCGTTGGCCTTCCATCGCCGGTGCTCTAGCCGAAGTGTGCTATTCCGTGGTTTGATGTCTCCACGCAGTCGTGTTGTTCCATCGCCCGTGTATCGTGCTCTCCTGGTGACGTTCCATCGACCGCGGTATCACGCTATCGTGCAATCGAGGTGTGGTTATGCTGTCTATCGTATTGTGCACGCGTAGTGCATCTGCGTTGTCCGTGTTATCGTGCTCTACGATGCCATCGTTCTCCACGGTGTGTAATCGTGGTCATACCAAGCCCACCCCTGTGCATTTGGTGGCTGGCCCGCCGTCCGTGCAATCGAGTTCTAATGTACTACTGTCCTACGTGGCTCGGTAAACCCAAGGTCTACCCTGGTATCGCTCTCCGCGGCTCGGTGATTTCCCGTCTGTAGCTCGGTGATGTCGTCTGTAGCTCCACGGCTGTGTTCCTCCATGGCTTAGCGGCACAGTCCATGCTATCGTGTTATCTCGTGGTGTCACGGTTGGTCTGTCGTCCGTGCTTTCGTTAGCTACCGTAGTATCGTACGGTGGAACTCGAGGGGCACCGGTTCTATCCTAATATCGTGTTCCAATGCTCGGTGATCTTCTATTTATAGTCCGCCTCAGCTTCACGTTTGGTTCGTCGACCGTGCTCCATTGCTCTTCCGTGGTGATATGGGATAATTCCTGTTCGTTCACTCTACGTGCTCTTCCGTGGCTTCAAAGATGTGTGCTCTTCCGTAGCCGTGTTTTTCAGCATCCTGGGATGTCTATGTATTTAGCTCCCTTCCGTGGCCCGTACGCTCCCGTCATATTCTTGCCCTTCTGATCTTTTCATGACTGCGTGCTCTTTCATCTTTCACGCTACCCATAAAACTTTGTGGTTTGCATCGGCTAAGTCTTCTATCATCGTCCATGGCCTTCCGTGTTTCGTGTTGCTCTTCTATCCCATCGTCTACATAGTGTGGGCCGGTGCTATTTTGTTTTCGTGTTCTTGCTTAGTCACGTACCCCCGCGCTAACTTAATCACAAACGTTGTTACCATGTTATGTACGCTACATATATATGTTGGAAAGTTTGCACAATATCTTAAGGTTGCACACTACTACAAAAGAATATTATACTTTTTCTCGGGTGCAGTGTGGGGTGCAGGGGTGTAAGCTACAATAGTCATATTTTAAAAAAGTTTCACATTAGTATTAATAGTAATCCAATTGCTATTTATAATTAAACGCTAAAATAATTATGATGTGTACTACTACTACAATCAGCTGCAAGGATTAATATGATATGTCTTGATAATAGTACTTAGAAAAATAATAGTGTATGTTATATTAGTACAGCAGTACTACGAAGCCTAAAACATCGATGGACTTAACTCTGGCAAAGAGGTCCCGCGTCGCAGATACTATGAGATCCAAGTCTAGCTCGAAGATATCCTCTGCGTCGAACACACCAGCTACGATGCCTGACTCCGTAAGCAAACGTAATAGATCTTTGACTGCCACCAACTTGTTCGCCGTTTTCGTTGGTGCTCTCACCGGTTCCCTTGGACCTTCGATCTGACTTGGATTCAGGATCCGCATGACATGATCTGGATGCAGCAAATCGCGTAAAGCTTGGTGGCAATACCTAAACCCAAGATCCTTGTCGGACCAGCTTGACCTGGATCCAGCTTGGTCTTCTTCCGACTCTGGAGCTTGCATCTTCTTCCGCGTAGTCTTACTCGTTTTCGTCTTCTGTCTCGCTTCTTCGACTAGCAGGCTTGGGTTTAGGTACGGTGTTGGCTTAACCGGTGAATCTGCAAATGCATACCGTTGCGTCTTCACTTCCCTTATTTTGTTAGCGGATAGAGAGGTTTTTCTTACAGATCCGGATCCGGATCCACCTCTCTTCCGTCGACAGAGTTCCTCCCAGGACTCCATCGATCCGCGGATCTTGTTTCATTCAGCAACCTCTTCGTCGATCCGACCTCTGACGACGCCTCTTCCCCCGGCTCAATCTTCACTTGAGCATCTTCTTGGGACTCACGGTAAAATCCCGAGTCACTAAATGATCCGGGCACGCACACCATTGTGGTGTAGCGGGATCAGCAAAATCTGCGAGATTGCTGGATCCAACTTACCAACGGCGCCCAGACACCGACTAACGGAGGGGGTCCCCCGATGATCCGTGTTCTGCTGAACTTTCCTCACCTTGTGTACCCGTCGGTAGGGCGGGATCTTGCTCTCTCGGTAACTTCCGAAGAGTTCAAGTGGTGAAGCTTGAGTGTCTTGGCGGGACGTGGGGATGGGGTGGAGCAGTAGTGGTAAAATCTTCACTCTGCGTCCGTGGTTGGTTCTGGATCCTAAGCGAATATTCGAGCTGAAGTGGATCCAGGGCCTAGATCGTGGATCTGGCCGTAGGGTTGCCTTGCGGACGTGTTCCCTTGCCTTTGCGTTGTACTTGCCGCCTCCTGTGACGGGATCTTGAGAGTTGAGGTCTTCTTGGGTATACCCGGCCAAGTAGTAAATCCGGGTAATCTGTCGGATCTGCACGTGTAAAGGAAAAGCTCACTAGGTTGTAGGGTCTGGCCAATGTATTATCCAGTTATCACTACCAACACTAGATTCGCAATTTTCAACCTTATCCGAGCTCGTACGGTCAATGTAGCTCCGATTCTTGAGGGCAGGAAGGCACTTGCGTGTTACTGTGCAAATAGAAGTCTGTATTGATTCTTAAGCCTCTACCTGCCTGGATTTCTACTTTCTATGTCTTTTACCTGTTAAATCCCTTACTAGGCTCGGCTGCATGTCCTTTCTCTCCTTGATCCATCATCCCAGCTGTATTATCATCAGATCCACCGGATTCATGGCGTAATCATTATAGTCACCCTATTATGGGTATACTCATCCGGACCCAGGTCACTTTGATCTACCTCACTGTAAGTGTACACTCGTTTTGGATCTGAGCTCTCCAATCATCCAACATCATCTTGCGACCGTCTGTGATCTCCATTGTCCCACGAAAGTTCGAGATCCACTGCATCCATCATCCCTGTATCCCGGATCCAGGTCCCTCTATGTGGGATCCTCCCCTCCTTGGATCCGAACTCAGAAGTATGGGATCCGGGACACCTCGCGGTGGATCTTGACTTCGCATTAGTCGTGGCTACTAGATCCACCTTCAGATGACACCTACCACCATTCCTTCATAGGATCCACACTCGATCCACCGCTACATAGTATATCCCATATCCACCTAAGTGAACCCAGGTAAGGGTAGATCCGAGATAACCCATGGTGGATCTTGCCTTCTCGTACATCACTCATATTAGATCCATCGTCGTCTCATACGGGGTGCTGCTCGTCATGGCTAATCCACCTCAGGCAACTTGCACCCGCGCCGGACGATCCAAATCCTCTCTAATCACTTGAAATTGTCACTGATTCGGGATAGTGACCCCTTGCTGGGTCCATTCTCTTATTTCTGAGAAAGCACTTCGCCACATTAGCTTAGATTCCAGAATGGTTTAGCGATCAATTATACTCAAAGCTTAACGTTTCTTTATGGGGTCTAATTAACCAACCATAGGTTACACATCTGCTGTTGTGTTGTTGTCTATCAGCTAAACTTTATCCTACGCCCTTATTAGCGACAGTCCTCCAGTTTAGTAGTACTGGTATCCTTCGCTCTTTACTGACGCTCACTTATTACTGACAATCTTTTATAGCCAATCAAATTATATTTTTTCGAGCCTCCACTTGTTACTGACAACACAAAAAATAGGCAACACACCTGACATTTCCCAATCTACAAGATGCTACCCTCGCGCATTGCTGCGAGATTAACTGAGACGCAGGGTCCCTGCCAGGGAATCAGGACTCCGGCCTGGAGGTCAGTTTAACTCTTTTTAAGCTCGTACCACCGGACAGAGCACTTATAGCAAGCTGGGTCAAGCGCTCATGGGAGGAGTTAGACGAGTAAACAGTAAAAGCCGGGTACAAAAAAAGGCTTGCTTTATAGGTAGTAGATATTGTAGCAAGTGAGATGATAGCCGAATTAGCTAGTCTCAGTTTGGTAGATGATAGAATAGGAGCTGTGGCCGAAGAGCACGACACTATTGAAAGCAGTCCGCTCTGCGAAGAGATTTTTGAATAAATTGATGTATACCGGTATTGCACTTTCTCGTATTTCACGAAGCGCGACGTACATAATCTTTTATACACAGTTATTGTTGCGAATTGTAATACTACATGACTGTCAGTAACAAGCGGAGGACGCCGGTATCAGTTTTTGCTATCACAACAACGATAGAAAACAAAGGCCAAGTTCAATTCGCTTACAGTAGTAATTGTCATCGGCACATATGAGTTATTTTCGCTCCATCTGAGACTATATATCGCTATGGCTCAAGCGACAACGTTTGTTTAGCACAACGTTGCTCTTCCGGCCAGTTCTTACGGCCAGTTTCTGTTGTAAATGTACCGGTACTATGATTTGGCAGTTCAGTCACACTCAGATAATATTTTGGACAGCGTTACTGCAACTTGGCAACGACAGGACAACAGCTCTTATAGCAGCGCAACAGACCACATCACCACAAGGAGAGCCACATAGAGCCACATTTGCTAAATAAAATACGTTCGTGGCGTAATTTATAAGAAATATATGACGGGAACCGTAAAAGTTTCTGGTCCCCTATTATGAATTTCTTAGTAGATCGCAGACGGCCGTTCCAAAAGGAGACAAGAATGCGCGAAGACGACATCAGCCACGCCAATGTTATAAAGAGCGTTATTGCTAGTCATCCAGCGCCTTTGGGTATCTAGAGCTAACTGGAGCTAGCCATGGTGAAGCGGAGACTCTTCAAACTCACCAGGCCAAGCTTTGCCAAAGGCTGCTTTAGTCCCGGCTTCAGCAGATTGAACTAATGGAAAGGAAGTTTAAAAATTGGCCAAGCACACGCCGAAGCTGCTAAATGCGCACGATGAGCTGGCTACATTGATCTCACTCGAAAAGGAGGAAACCACCCGCATTGCAGCCGTGGCGGGGGTTCCAATTCGCAGCTCAAAGTACGTCATGTCTTACTCGGTTGTGCTGGAGGAGTGTTGCAGTTCAATGTTTGGCCACACGTAGCATTGAGAATATGATGACCAGAGCGGGGTTAATAAGTAAGAAGTATACAATTAATTGGCTTCCGAAACACAACATGTTAAGTCTTAATTGTCGCCAGTAATTCCAGATCTGTCTCTTGGACTGCCTTCGCTACCTTGTTTTTTTCTTGTGGCTGCCTCGGGCTGCGTTAAGACCATCCACATAATGCGAAGACGCATAATAGTGATGTCGTCATGGCTTACAGCACATCGGGTAAATTGCAAGCTTTTTTTTAGCATCGTATACACTTGGGCGAGAACTAGCACACCGCAAGAAGTTCCGTCGGGCTGCTTCGGTCCTGAAAGCCACATAGTCTCCTCTACGATTGGATTGGCTCCCTCAGCATGGTGGAAGCGTGCCAACCCCCTTAAGAGCTCGGCCACTACTGTGCTAAAGAGTGTCGTTGTATGACGAAGAGCACAATGGATCGTAGAAATACGGTGTGACGGTCACCATCTCCGTCCGGTATGAAATATTGACAATAATCACACCCCAGTGTATGTCGCTCAAATGGACAGGCAACACAACGTACTTGCAGCTCACAATAAGGATTTCTGGTGACCTTGGACAGCCTAATGACGGTGCGAGTGAGTCCAAATCATAGCAGTTACCAATCGATTTGCAAATGCATCACATTCCAAAGTCGATAATGGAATCACTCAGTATACGATCTCGGGCAATCATACCAACCATTTTCTCCACCATGACCGTTCCCTCGCCACAATCAAGCCTAAAGATTGAGTTTAGACAAGCGCTTCCCAGTACACGCACGATGACGTCCGCCAGTTGTTGATGTCTCATGGGAACAATGTCAGGCATTAGAGCAGCAGTTCCAGTCTCCTCGTCGAATATCTCCGGGTGTGCTGGGATCTGTATCCACTTTGTCAATAACAGCCAGTTCACATCTGCTATTCATGAACTGTATTTCTTGACAATACTGAAGTACTCAGCCATTCGGTAGACCCCACCACTAGTAGCAACACATAAAGCAACGTACCCCGTGAGCAACACGTCAAGCAACACATAGCTCCAGCAACACATGAAACAACACATGAAAAGCACAAACCTAGTGAAGCGCGGGGTACCACCAGGAATGAAAGCTAAGACTTCGTTCGTGGCCCCCTCCGGATGTTCGACATCTTGATGTGCATGCAATACTTTAATCCTTGACGTTTCTTTTTTTCGGCCGCAATTACAGCGTTCTATTTGATGACAAGGCTATGCGTAATCACGAAATTGTAGTCATAGCAGCCGTACCAACGAATTCACGACAGCTGTGAGAAGTTCGAGCGCCCATGAAATCGTCATTCATGATCCCATGGTAGTTTCCGAGTATCTCACCCACGTGATACGGGTCAGTCGTGTGGTTCGCTCATTTCAATAGTCGCGAAAGTGACGGTACGTTTTTGCCCGGAAGCGCAATAGGGGCCAGTTCCTGGGGCTTTTCGGGCTTTACTAATTTGCGCTGTGTCACCCTCTTCCTCTTATTGTGTTGAGGCCTGGTATGGGGGATACGAAGAACTTTAAGTCCGCAGTTAGTGGTGGCTTTCGCTTTACTGCACATTCTGGGTGCATATGCAGCCGCTTTAGTTGGCTTATTGTGAGCTTCGAGACGCGTATCGTTTTGGTGGTCGGCCGACGGCAACACTACTTGGACCTTTTGCTTTCCCGTGCTGATATTGACACGACAACCGACATGTGAAGCAGACACATTCAATGTATGTGCTGCACTCGGTGCTGGTCCTTTTGTCATCGTAAATTTGTTTGTGGCTCCATCACCCGTCTGAGGTGCATTTGGCGGTTTCATCTGCCGGATAAAATCCATCGTATCAATAAGTTCTGTGGGCTCAATTTCCCGATGCGGCATCAGATAAATAGGAATTGTCGGATTCGTCTTCCTCTACTGGCGGAGTCGTTGTATCTGATATCGATCTAGCTCCAACACCTTCACGCAGTCCACGTTGAACCTGTTCCTTCCAGGCCTGCAGTGCTGTGCAGAAAGCAGGACTCGACAGACCTGAGAGACGCTCCATCACGGGCTCGAATACTGCTTTTGCATTGCAGTACTTCTCCTCGGTTGACATAACAACAACATTTGCTCAATCGCGGCGACGCAGCTTCACGTAGATGATTCGGCGTTTCGATTTAACGGGCAGTCTTGTCGTTTTGGTATCTCCTAGCTCTCCTCTCACCTGTGTTGCTTCGCGTGTTGCTTCGTGTGTTGCTTCGTGTGTTGCACGACTCGGTTGTGTAGCGTCCTGTGTTGCACTACTCAGTTGTGTTGCAGATAATGTTGAGACAGAACCATGCGGCTGGACCGCGTCGAAGGCATCACTGGCTACTTTCATCGAAGTTCGAACAACCTGGAGGGAATAGATACCAGCTTGAAACGCCTTTTTCATTGCCGCCATTTCCAGCATGTCCCAGCGTGGAGCTATCGTCAATACCGGGAGATACTCGAACCGGTGAACGCAGTCAGCAATGTACATCAAGTGTTGACACGGGAGGTGATTACTTCGATAGAATAGGAATGTACACACCCACTGATAGTCATTGCAGCGATAAGTGCGCCTCTGCGTAAACAACACCACTCTCCCACTTCCACGTTTTCTTTTTTGTACGTAGCTTCCGCCAGATATACCATGAAGTGCTCTCACTGAGTGCGCACTTTTGTAAACGAAGCATCACTCAGGTGTTTTGGCACAACTATCAGGAAGTCTGGGACAGAGTCAGGTTGCCGCGAAGTCACCGAGTGCCTGCGAATTGACGCAAGTAGCTGTCGAATAACTGTCGTTTAATGAACTAGAAGCCCCCCAATCGTCGCATCAATACGGGGCCCTTTACCGAGGAGCAGCTTCACCTAATTTCAGTTGGACTCGATTCGATTGGTGGTGGTATTGCCTGCAGAGAAGTACATCCCGCGGAGATAATTTGCCCACATCGAATCGCACGTTTTACAATCCCGCAAAAAAAGCAGGTAGCTTTAGGAACTTCTCCTCGCATGTTCTTGTGAATGCTGCCAACTCTGAATCGAACGCTATCTGCGTATTGCTACATTTCGCACAACATATTTAGCAACACAACAAATCAACATATTAAGCAACATTTCAAAATCAACACATGAAGCAGCACACAGAATAGTACCAGTAGATTAGCTTTGCAAACGCGTCCTCTATCCTGTCGCGCTGTGACATTGTCAGATCAACTTGGGACGATGGGGCACTTTCTCCAGTACATGAGCGTGTGAAATTGGCACAGAATATCCTGGTGCCGGGGAATGCCTTTTCCAGGACCCGCCACTCCACGAAATCTTTGTCGATAACGACAGTCTAGATCAAATTCCAGGACGGGTTCTTTATTTTGAAAAATTCAACGATACGGCCCATTGTTTGTTCTTTCTGATCTAGCGCAAGAAAGTCGATTACAGGTATGCCCCGTCCTGCTGACGACGTGACCACGAGACTTCCTAAAAAAACATAGTAGTTAGTTTGTGCATGATCTGACAGTTAAATACGATGCAACTTACCCAAATGATATCCGAGGTTACTAGTCCCGTGCGTCCAGTCCATCACCAGTGTGTCACCCCACTGACAAAAACACTCCTTCTGAGTGGAGGTTTGCAATGTAACGACACAGGTTATATCCATTTGGTCTTGCACCAGGAGAACATCATTACCTTCTTCCGTGACAAAAGTACCCAAACGAGACTTGATTCGTTCCAACGCTGATGATCCCTCCAACAACGCCCGTAGCACATTACGTGTTTGCTGAGGTGTAATAGTAATATCTGCACGTAAACGAAATGTTGTTAAGCTCGATTTAAATTTGAATGTACAGCAATCCTTAAGGCTTACTACGGTCACCCTCCATTACGAAAAACACCCACCTAACTTGTCCGCCAGATAGCGGTTCACAGCAGCAGTACTGGTCTTCACCTCGTTGAGTAGACCGAGTTCTTAACAAACTTTGCGCGGCAAAAGTGACTTCGCACTACGATACGAATCGTACATCAGCTTCGTAGTGGGGTGGTTGGGCATCGATATCTAGAGCAGTAAACAGTTTGAACTACAAATATGCGTAAAAACAGCATCTTACGAACATATGTGTCTTCATCAATACACACTTTCCACGAGCGTTTACTGGTCTCAACTGAGTAGACGGAACGCACAACAAAGCTCACTTCACATCCCGTAAAGCGACAGTCATGTTCACGGCGCCCATGCTCTCGGGGGACCTGAGTTGCAGCATGCGTACACCAAACTCGTTTGAGGCTGTGAGTCAAATAATCAGATATCTTCCTAACACCAGGAAGCTTAAACAACACACAAAGCAACATAGCAGCAGACAACACGCAAACGATACAATGAGACAGCAACATAAACGTCAATCTCGGTATCGTGCACTTCACCTGTTGTGGTTCTTTCTTGTCTCAGAGCTCCGAGTTTGATAGCAAAGAAAGTGCTCGGCTTCGTAATCTTTGAGCACTTACTGATCCCCCCCCCACGTGTTGAATACCTTTTGCGGTAGCCCTGGCTTGTCGCTGATGACTGGGTTTAGCGTTTCCACAGTCTTCTTGCGATTATCCGCGGGATTTGGTTTGGCGACGCCAGAGATTATGCGGTCGACTAGCCGGTCCTTCCGTAGATACTCGTACCCGCTTTGTTGGAGGCTCATGATCTATACATATAATCCGGTCGATACATAGCTATCGACTGTTTCTTGTAGTCCATAATCGTCATTAATTTTGGGTTTTTGTAGTCCATTCTACATCCAATAAGTACTAAATCTCCAGTTTAAGTCGAAATATAGGTCAACAGGGCCTACCATTTTTTTCAACAGCTCCTACGACGATATAGTACGTGTGTGCTTATCGGCGCCTTTTAATTATGCTAACTAACGCACACACAGGCAGCACCCTTTGCGTGGCCTTGCGAACCGCAGCTGAAAATGAGAGCAAAACAAAATTTAAACGGTGCTTTTAAGTACGATGTGTAGTCCACATACAGTGTGTACAAAACACAATACCTATTTTAGCCAATGGGGGCCGCCTTCGCTGCGCTCGGCAGCCAGTAGAACGCGAGTATTAGCGTGAGTTTTATTAACCCTAGTCCGTTACGGATGGAATGACGACGCAGACCACACTCCACTAGAGGGGTAAAACTAGCCGTTCGCCGCCGCTACGCGGCGGAGTGGCATGGTTTGTTGGAGATGAGGTGGCCGCAGCCTTAGTGCTTGTTGGTGTCGCGTGTTTTGAGAGCGTGGTTCACCCCGTAGATCTTGGCATCGTGTATTTAACCACTTGCATTTCCGTAGTCTCATTCGGCCTCGTATAATATCGTGGTTTGGAACGTTTCCGTTACTCCGTACTACAGGTTGGGTGTTGTTTTCTTCAATGGTCCATGCTCTTTCGTTCTCTTCCCGGCTTCGAGGTTCCTGCTCACCCATGGCCCACGCTGCTCAGCGGTTCTGTCCTCTCTCTTGTGGGTTCATGCTCTTTAGTACGGTCTTTTCGTTAAAGCTAACTTTTCTCTGTTCTCAAACGTTTACGTGGGTTGCACTGGCTTCGTGGTAGATACTATTTCGTGACCGTTGGCCTTCCATCGCCGGTGCTCTAGCCGAAGTGTGCTATTCCGTGGTTTGATGTCTCCATACAGTCGTGTTGTTCCGTTGTCCGTGTATCGTGCTCTCCTGGTGACGTTCCATCGACCGCGGTATCACGCTATCGTTCAATCACGGTGTGGTAATGCTGTCTATGGTATTGTGCTCACGTTGTGTATCTGCGTTGTCCGTGTTATCGTGCTCTACAATGGCATCGTGCTCCACAGTGCGCAGTCGTGGTCACCCCAAGCGCCCACCTCCCCGTTTATTTCGTGGCTGGTCCACCGTCCGTGCAATTGAGTTCTAATGTACTACTGTCATCCGTGGCTCGGTAAGCTCAGGTTCAACACTGGTATCGATCTTCGCGGCTCGACGATTTTCTGACTATAGCTCCGCGGCTGCGTTCTCCCATGGCATAGTGGCCCAGCCCATGCTATCTAGCTATCTTGTGGTGTCCCGATTGATCTGCCGTTTGTGCTTCGTATTTTACCGTGCTTCGTGGTCTACCGTGTTGTATCGTAGGTGAGTTTATTTCCGTGCTCTGTAGCAGCTACGTGTTCTAGCCCGGTTTTAGGTAGAATTTCTAACAGAGTCCGTGACTCTTAGTGCTTTCATAGATGTACATGTTAATTGAATCGGCCCGCTTCCGTGCTTTGTAGCTCTGTGTCCATATTTGCTTCCCCTCCATCGTACATACTGTTTCTTACTGCCCTACAAATCCAGTTCGATAAGGTCGCACCTTCTCCTAGGCTCACGCACTGTCCTAAGCTCCCATACAACGCACCTAAACACGAAAGTAATTGTGACCAATGGAAAACGTTTATTTTTAGCCAATCCGTTTTTCTGGTGATTACGCGGTTGTTTGTTGCGCTGGCAAGGCTTCCAGCGACGACGGCGGCGATTAATGCGCTCCTGGACAACACGCCGCGGCAGTTGTGGGGGGGGGCATAGCGGCGGCAACTAAGGCCAGGCTTTGTTGGCGCGAATCAGTGGCTGGCTTCGGTTCTGGTGTGCGTGGGCGGTGCCAAAACGCCTGGCTGTATGGACCAGAGGCGCACGAGATGCGCCTGCGGGCACCCGCTCGAGCCTCGCCCTGTGCGAATACATCCCATGCTAAGAATTGTTCGCAACAGGCGCACAGCCGGAGCTGCAGCCCGAGACCGTCTAGCTCGAGCGGGGGGTGCACAATGACCGCCTGGCACGTCGAGCACATGGGAGGTAAACGTTCCATTGAAGAAATGTTTTATTAGAAACGTTTTTATTAAATTAGAAATATTATTTTTTAAGTATTAAACTAAGTATTTTGAAGTATTGAATTACTACTTTGCTAAAATGCGATCCAGTGGTGTCGCTAGGGCCTCAAAAAAATCAACAGCGCTTACGACGATATAATAGTACCGGTGTGCACGTCGGCGAAGCCTACCAATGCAAATTAACTCGCACACACGCAGCGCCCTTTGCGTGAGGTGGCGCTCCAGCGTTAACAATGGGGGCAAAATGAAAAATGAACGGTGCATTTAAGTACGATGTGTTGACCATATACAGTGTGTACACCACATAATGCAAAATTATCGAATCGAGGCCGCCTTCGCTGCGCTCGGCAGCCAGTAGAGCGCGCGTATTAGCGTGAGGATTATAAAGCCTAGCCCGTTACGGACGGAATGACGGACGCACACCACACTCCACTAGAGGGGTAAGACTAGCCGTTCGCCGCCGCTACGCGGCGGAGGTGGCAGGCTGTAGTCCCAGGGGAAATGGGCTCAGGCCTTCGCTGCGCTCTGGCGTAAACATGTTTTATGTAAACGTGATGTATTAAATGCATATGAAATTGAACATTCCTACTCCGAACCAAAGATTTGCCTGTAGACAATGTTCTGGGCGTAGACCCCATCCTCCTCCTCCAGCTTTGGGTACTCGACCAGCGCCTTGAATCTTGACCTTGAAGTAACTCGCGACATCGCAACGTACAGCTGCCCGTGGGAGAAGCAAGGCGTAGCAAGATACATCCCCAAGTGCTGCACCGTTTGTCCTTGCGCCTTGTTAGTCGTCATCGCAAAGGCCGGTTGGACAGGAAACTGCTTGCGTCTCAAGCGAAACTGAAAGCTCCGAATGTCTCCGTCACTGATGAAAACAATGCGGGGAATCAACACATGTTGCCCTTGTCGCTCACCTGTCATGATTGCGGCGTGGATGACATGTGGCTTGAGGGCCACAATTCGAAGCGGTGTTCCGTTGCACAGCCCTAGATCTGGATTCAGGTTCCGCATCATCATGATAGGCATTCCTACCTTGAGGGTCAATTTGTGGGGAGGCATTCCACTGATATTCATCGAGTGGAGTACCTCCTGCTCGAAAACATTGCCGTCACCGTCGTCTTGTACAGAATCGGAAGACATGTATTCCCGCGCATGTCCAGTTAATCGATCGGTCACCGCTTCATTGATTCGGTGCACGATTGCGTTCGTGGTCGTGAGGATCGTACGGTTAGCGAAATACCCATCGGTAGCAACTTCGGGGTTGTTAATCTCGCCATACATCTTGTCGATGATCCGATCCATGCCTCTTGAAATAACACCAGGACGAATTTCCCGGTCCTCATCCTCAGGCACAGGTGGATTCTCAATCAGCATACCGCGCGGGATCTTCATGTAATCTTTTTCTAGGGAAGGAGTTACATCATGCCTTCCCTCCCCGACTTGCAGCAGGAACTCGGAGAATGCAGCCATTTCCTCAGCCGTGTCTGCAGTATCAGCTGTGCGCACTCGCATGTTTCCCGTAAGCCGGAACGTCTGGATTTGGGGCCACAGCCTAGACAACTTGAGGCAAGCGTCAATTGTCTCGACGGGTGTTCCATTCTTAACGACCGGGAGAGTCTGGCGGAAATCTCCCGAAAGTACAAACACTTTCCCTCCAAAAGGCTCGGTATCGTTGTCAAGTATGTCCCGCAGTGTTCTGTCTACTGCCTCGAATGCGTGGCGATGGGCCATAGGTGCTTCGTCCAAAATAATCAAACTTGCATGCTTGATCAACTACTGAATATGGGAGTTCTTCCTGGTACCGCACGTCGAGCTCTCGTTTAATTTCAAAGGGATCTTGAATGTAGAATGAGCTGTCCTACCACCCATGAGCAAGAGCGAGGCAATACCGCTAGACGCCACAGCGATGGCGATTTTTCCCGAGAGTCTGACTTTGGCCAGTATGTTTCGAAGCAGTGTAGATTTTCCAGTACCACCCGGGCCATCGACAAAAAATAGTTTCTTGCCTTCCTCCGGGCATTCAACCGCTTCAATACTCTGGTCATATACCACCTGCTGACTTTCGTTTAGCTGATCTTCTGTGTTTACAATCGCCTCCAAAGCTGACGCATCGTATCCAGTGAGCTCACGTCGAAGTAATTCGTTTTGGCGAAGCGCTTCACGAATCAATGTTGAAAACGACCCCAACTGAGGAAGCTCGTCGAAGTCAGCTACCGCATACCCACTCGCTTGAAGTAGTTCTTGAATGCTCATCAGCGTTTCAAATTCGACCAACGCCGACTTAAAGGGGTCCATCAAAGGCTGGTGTTTGCGTGCAAAGTCTTGGGAAAGATCCGCGAAGAACCGATCCCATAGAACATCAACATTTGCTGGGGCTGAATACACCAGAATGGTGACGAAGAGCTGGCGTAGTTGATACGGCATTTGGAACTCAGCGGCTTCCCTCAAACACGAAACCCACTCGTTGTCATTCTTTAAGTAGCCAGCCTCCCGCGCCGCAATTTGGAATGTTGGGCAGACAATTCCGTTAGCCGTTCTCAAGTCTTCAAACGACGTTGGACCTCTACGCTGCCAGAGCAGTAGCCGAAGATAGAACCGCTCCATATCGCGAGGGGACACGTGAATCATGCGACCAACGGCAGCTTGATACTGTTTCCTGCGGACCCACCTTTTCGGTTGACCTTTCTCCGGCGCTTTCCAGCAGAACTCTTTAGGGATGTCCTGATACAACATCGTTCTGGCAATATGATTCTCGGGCACCTCGCTCGCACACAACTCAAAGAATCTGGTCAGCATCGTGTGACTACCACGTTCCAAAACCGCCCCCGGGTTTTCCGTCTCGCGAAAGCAAATCGTCTGGCCTGACTCGAGATGAGCCGTTAGCTGTGTCACCGCATGGGTTTTTCCCTGAATCGTGAAATCGAGCAGGCGCATGCAAGCTTCCACCGGAGAAATGTACCGGGCGCTCAAGAAACGTAGAATCTCATTTGGTTCTCGACGCGCACTCTGCTGCCCTCCTAGGACTTCTTCCACAGTGAGTATAGCCATGTCGGGTCCTTTGTACACATACTTGTACAGGTATTTAACCGCAGTAGTATCCGTGCACACTTCGACATTGATGTGGCAGTTGTACTTCTGGGATAAGTACGGGTTGTACGGTACAACCCACTGGTTGATCGTCGCATTGTCGTATTCTCTGCCTTTGAACTTTAGAACACGTTCTTGCCGTCGACGTCGTCTATACACTGGATATCCATTGGCATTGGCTTGTGTAACTTCTGCTAAGGGCTTCGGATACCCCTTGGTGCACTTGCCGTCCTTCATACACGCGCAGGAAGGGTTTGCAGGCCCGCATGGACCATGGAGCATGCATGACATGACCGTCTCATACAGCTGAGGGTTTTTATCCTTATCTGGGATCTCCATCTTGTCTACGATCTCGCGTGTTCGAGGTTTGTCTTCGTCCGCCAAAATAATCAATACGTGAGCGTGGGGGAGCCCTTGTTTTTGAAACTCGACAACGTAAATCCGCGCGCGCACTCATCCCAAAACGCCTTGGTTTAAATCGTCAAGCGTTGCTTGCAGTTTCTGCTGCCACACGCGAGCCACGATGTCTGGTCGTCTGGATATCGGAAGGTATCGCTTCAAGAATCTCGTCCCACTTAGGGTTGCACGTTTCAGTCAGAAAGACGTCGGGCCGTCCATACTCCCGAACAATTGCCATCGAATCTTGATACGACTTGTACATGGACCGCGGGCTACCCAGGTGCGAAGCCGGTAGTATGATACGCTTGCCAACCTGATTAAGAAAGTGGGCTGGTCGTCCTCTGTTGCCTCCGTCCTGGTCCGGGTGCACCAATCTGTTCCGGGCTCGGTCGTATTCCGACAGCAGCACTTTTCCTTCCGCCAGAGCCAAAGTATCTTCGTTGAGCAAAGCGTCTTGAACACCCCTGTACTGATCGGCGCGAAGTGTTTTCTGATTGTCGGCCACCCAGCGAAGCTGTTCTTGTTCACATTTTGCACACTGATCTACACACCACTGTCGAAATAGACGCCCGCCTTGGTGGAGAGCGGACTGGTCATCCACTTTCTGATATAGGCGGAACGCTACGTGTTCACGAAGCGACATCGCCTTCTTGTTTCTATACTCAGCACCATTCGCGAACTCGTCTGTGTAGGCCCAGTCCTTCTCTCCATATGGAAGGAGAAGCGGGTATTGGAGTGGATCGTAATCGGCGTAAGTCTCGTACAAACGTATCAGTCTTTGATCGCGTGTAAAGAGTAGTAGATCTCGAGGCTGAACCAGGTTGCCATCCTCAATGAGAGTCGCAGCCACTTCAGACACAGTGGGGCGGTTATGTGTCCTCGGTCGCGAGGAGTTGTTATGCAGACGGAAGACTAAGTCTACTGAAGCCTCCGTGTTGTGTTGACGCACTTGCTGCCCAAAGTGGAGAAACCGTTGCGCTAATGGGCTGTGCTCTGCCATCATTTTCTCGATGTCTAGTAGTGCAACACGATCCAAATCCGCGAATATACCAAGACGTCGCTCCGCGCGGTGTTGCATGTCTGGATCCACAATGTAAATCTGCGCAAACTTGGGTGCTACCCGCGCGCCTGTCCGACGGTCTAGGTGGGGGAGGAGAGACCCTAGGTAGTGCCCCATAGCCCCTTGAGTGCGATATGTGTACACCCCGTGTGTACCCGCAACGCTCTCGTCTTGATGCACATTTTGAAACGATCGGTTTGAGCACGAAGCACCAATCGACGTAAACGCGAAGGCTTGATTGTAGGCACGAATTTGACGGCGGAACTCGGGATCTCCGTACAGCTGAAGCAGTTTTGGTGGCGCGGGGTGCAGTGGAGGCAGCTTTACCCTGCCTGCCAGACAGCATGATATCGCAGACTCGCCTGGCCACTTCCAAGCATTGCAGATCGGACAAACTGCTGTAGCCGGGAGCTTGTGTCGCCCGTTGACCACGTGGTCACCCGTTATCATGGACACGTCGAAGTCTGCGAGGGAAATAAGAGCGTGGCCATGACGGACACATTGACGTCGAGTGCGCACCCGCTCAAGCTCTTGCTGACGCTCCTCATCCGTTAAGCGATCTCGTCGATAACCTTCCTGCTGTCGGTGAAGCTCACGTTCAGCATCTCGTTCTTGTCCCGACAGATCGGCCCGTCGATCGGCGTGCTGTTGGCGGTTTAGCTCACGCTCAGCGTCCCGGTCTTCTGGTGGTAGCTCCGCTCGGCGAACTGCATGCTGTTGGCGGTTTAGGTCGCGTTCGTATTGTCGCTGCTGTTGATTTAGCTCCGCCATGTGTGCTGTTTGCTGCTGCCGATTATTCACTCGTTCTTCGTGAAGATCTTCTCCATGTAACCGAGCTCTTCGGGCACGCTTGCGCTCTGCGTCTTTTTTCCTCGCACGATCACGCTGAGAGAGTGACATATTAGCTCGTCTTGTGCGAGATCTCTGTGCGTCGCGTGTACGGTCGCGATCTGTCTGAGACAGTGTCCTGTTAGCTCGTCTTTCGCGAGCTCGTTGCGCAGCTGACACCGGAATCGCTTCTTGAACAGGAGCTGGAGGTATTAAAAGCACTGCCAATGAAGCCACCTCGGTAGCTCCCGCTTGATACGCTGCCTCCATATGGGCCGCAAACCGGCGCTGAAATATCACAGGATCGGACTCTTCCGTCTTTTCCCCTCGCTCTTGAAAACGGCCAGCTTGACCTTCCGTAACTTCCGTAACCGCCGTAGCTTCTTGGCGCACACTGAGGGCTTGAAGCGCTTTGTTCAAGTCGCAGCGCTTCCTCCTGCGCTTGTTCCTACGTTGCTTCCGTGCTTCCTTCTCCTCTTGCACGGGTGTCGCATTGATCAGTTCAGTCTCGCGCAGAGCCTCCTCAAGTTCTTCCCGCGTCCTTTTCCGCTTAGTTCAAGCCATAGTTCTGCGAACACGAAAACGTGACGCATTAGACATAGTCTAAGTACACCGCACGTAGCAGTAGGTTTTCATAGAGTAGTGTGTTGGAATACGCGTACTACCCGGGATTGCTTGCTCCCATCAAGGTTATCTCCGATCACTTATCCCACAGTCACGGGCCGTGAGGCCCGGAGCGGTTTTAGTTTGCAAATTGTGCAGTCGAATCTTCAGGGTTGGGCTCCCGGATAGTACTGCAGCTTGAGGCGCGATATCCTTTTGCCAAAAGGCGGCCGTTAATTGCAAAGGCTGGTTATTGATAGGCTATTACAGCCCCCATCCCATCTGTCGGTTAAAAGAGGCCAGTTACAATACCCCTCCTGACCAACTGCACGCACGCAATGTGCGTGCCCATCAATAACCATTAACGACCGGCTCAACTGGTTCGCTGTCGGGTTTGCGGTCAATGGACCAGGTGCCAAATGTGCTCTCGCGCAGAGTGGGCGGTGGGATAAAGCCCCAAGAACCCAGAGGGCTCTGGAACTAAATCCCCATAGCACGGCTACCTACTTGCAGGATAAAATCCCGCAAGTTATAAGCTACCCCCTAAGCAGCCCTAGGAACCTCGGACTATCTGTGTATGTGTGTCTTGCTAGCTACTAATGTAAACTAACATGCATACACGCAGCGTACCTTGAGTATCGTGGCGCTCCGCGGCTTCCGTTTTGAAAATGGGGGCAAAATGAAATTTGAACGGTGCATTTTAAGTACGATGTGTAGACCACATATAATGTGTCCACTACATATTCCAATTTTAGCGAATCGAGGCCGCCTTCGCTGCGCTCGGCAGCCAGTAGAACGCGCGTATTTGCGTTACATTAATTAACCCTAGCCGCGGACGGAATGACGGACGGACGCAGAGCACACTCCACTAGGGGGGTAAGACTAGCCGTTCGCCGCCGCTACGCGGCGGAGGTGGTAGGCTGTAGTCCCAGGGGAAATGGGCTTAGGCCTTCGCTGCGCTCTGGCGTTAACATGTTTTATGTAAACGTGATGTATTAAATGCATATGAAATTGAACATTCCTACTCCGAACCAAAGATTTGCCTGTAGACAATGTTCTGGGCGTAGACCCCATCCTCCTCCTCCAGCTTTGGGTACTCGACCAGCGCCTTGAATCTTGACCTTGAAGTAACTCGCGACATCGCAACGTACAGCTGCCCGTGGGAGAAGCAAGGCGTAGCAAGATACAGCCCCAAGTACTGTACCGTTTGTCCTTGCGCCTTGTTAATCGTCATCGCAAAGGCCGGTTGGACAGGAAACTGCTTGCGTCTCAAGTGAAACGGAAAGCTCCGAATGTCTCCGTCACTGATGAAAACAATGCGGGGAATCAACACATGTTGCCCTTGTCGCTCACCGGTCATGATTGTGGCGTGGATGACATGTGGCTTGAGAGCCACAATTCGAAGCGGTGTTCCGTTGCACAGCCCTAGATCTGGATTCAGGTTCCGCATCATCATGATAGGCATTCCTACCTTGAGGGTCAATTTGTGGGGAGGCATTCCACTGATATTCATCGAGTGGAGTACCTCCTGCTCGAAAACATTGCCGTCACCGTCGTCTTGTACAGAATCGAAAGACATGTATTCCCGCGCCTGTCCAGTTAATCGATCGGTCACCGCTTCATTGATGCGGTGCACGATTGCGTTCGTGGTCGTGAGGATCGTACGGTTAGCGAAATACTCATTGGTAGCAACTTCGGGGTTGTTAACCTCGCCATACATCTTGTCGATGATCCGATCCATGCCTCTTGGAATAACACCAGGATGAATTTCCTGGTCCTCGTTCTCGGGCACAGGTGGATTCTCAATCAGCATATCGCGCGGGATCTTCATGTAATCTCTTCCTAGGGAAGGGCTTACATCATGCCTTCCCTCCCCGACTTGCAGCAGGAACTCGGAGAATGCAGCCATTTCCTCAGCAGTGTCCGCAGTATCAGCTGTGCGCACTCGCATGTTTTTCGTAAGCCGGAACGTCTGGATTTGGGGCCACAGTCTAGACGACTTGAGGCAAGCGTCAATTGTCTCGACGGATGTTCCATTCTTTACGACGGGGAGAATCTGGCGGAAATCACCCGAAAGTACAAACACTTTCCCTCCAAAAGGCTCGGTATCGTTGTCAAGTATGTCCCGCAGTGTTCTGTCTACTGCCTTAGAATGCGTGGCGATGGGCCATAGGTGCTTCGTCCAAAATAATTAAACTTGCATGCTTGATCAACTCCTGAATATGGGAGTTCTTCCTGATACCGCACGTCGAGCTCTCGTTTAATTTCAAAGGGATCTTGAATGTAGAATGAGCTGTCCTACCACCCATGAGCAAGAGCGAGGCAATACCGCTAGACGCCACAGCGATGGCGATTTTTCCCGAGAGTCTGACTTTGGCCAGTATGTTTCGAAGCAGTGTAGATTTTCCAGTACCACCCGGGCCATCGACAAAAAATAGTTTCTTGCCTTCCTCCGGGCATTCAACCGCTTCAATAATCTGGTCATATACCACCCGCTGACTTTCGTTTAGCTGATCTTCTGTGTTTACAATCGCCTCCAAAGCTGACGCATCGTATCCAGTGAGCTCACGTCGAAGTAATCCGTTTTGGCGAAGCGCTTCACGAATCAATGTTGAAAACGACCCCAACTGAGGAAGCTCGTCGAAGTCAGCTACCGCATACCCACTCGCTTGAAGTAGTTCTTGAATGCTCATCAGCGTTTCAAATTCGACCAACGCCGACTTAAAGGGGTCCATCAAAGGCTGGTGTTTGCGTGCAAAGTCTTGGGAAAGATCCGCGAAGAACCGATCCCATAGAACATCAACATTTGCTGGGGCTGAATACACCAGAATGGTGACGAAGAGCTGGCGTAGTTGATAAGGCATTTGGAACTCAGCTGCTTCCCTCAAACACGAAACCCACTCGTTATCATTCTCCAAGTAGCCAGCCTCCCGCGCCGCAATTTGGAATGTTGGGCAGACAATTCCGTTAGCCGTTCTCAAGTCTTCAAACGACGTTGGACCTCTACGCTGACAGAGCAGTAGCCGAAGATAGAACCGCTCCATATCGCGAGGGGACACGTGAATCATGCGACCAACGGCAGCTTGATACTGTTTCCTGCGGACCCACCTTTTCGGTTGACCTTTCTCCGGCGCTTTCCAGCAGAACTCTTTAGGGATGTCCTGATACAACATCGTTCTGGCAATATGATTCTCGGGCACCTCGCTCGCACACAACTCAAAGAATCTGGTCAGCATCGTGTGACTACCACGTTCCAAAACCGCCTCCGGGTTTTCCGTCTCGCGAAAGCAAATCGTCTGGCCTGACTCGAGATGAACCGTTAGCTGTGTCACCGCATGGGTTTTCCCCTGAATCGTGAAATCGAGCAGGCACATGCAAGCTTCCACCGGAGAAATGTTCCGGGCGCTCAAAAAACGTAGAATCTCATTTGGTTCTCGACGCGCACTCTGCTGCCCTCCTAGGACTTCTTCCACAGTGAGTATAGCCATGTCGGGTCCTTTGTACACATACTTGTACAGGTATTTAACCGCAGTTATATCCGTGCACACTTCGACATTGATGTGGCAGTTGTACTTCTGGGATAAGTACGGGTTGTACGGTACAACCCACTGGTTGATCGTCGCATTGTCGTATTCTCTGCCTTTGAACTTTAGAACACCTTCTTGCCGTCGACGTCGTCTATACACTGGATATCCATTGGCATTGGCTTGTGTAACTTCTGCTAAGGGCTTCGGATACCCCTTGGTGCACTTGCCGTCCTTCATACACGCGCAGGAAGGGTTTGCAGGCCCGCATGGACCATGGAGCATGCATGACATGACCGTCTCATACAGCTGAGGGTTTGTATCCTTATCTGGGATCTCCGCGCATACCATCTTGTCTACGATCTCGCGTGTTCGAGGTTTGTCTTCGTCCGCCAAAATAATCAATACGTGAGCGTGGGGGAGCCCTTGTTTTTGAAACTCGACAACGTAAATCCGCGCGCGCACTCATCCCAAAACGCCTTGGTTTAAATCGTCAAGCGTTGCTTGCAGTTTCTGCTGCCACACGCGAGCCACGATGTCTGGTCGATCTTGAGCTGTCTGGATATCGGAAGGTATCGCTTCAAGAATCTCGTCCCACTTAGGGTTGCACGTTTCAGTCAGAAAGACGTCGAGCCGTCCATACTCCCGAACAATTGCCATCGAATCTTGATACGACTTGTACATGGACCGCGGGCTACCCAAGTGCGAAGCCGGTAGTATGATACGCTTGCCAACCTGATTAAGAAAGTGGGCTGGTCGTCCTCTGTTGCCTCCGTCCTGGTCCGGGTGCACCAATCTGTTCTGGGCACGGTCATATTCCGACAGCAGCACTTCTCCTTCCGCCAGAGCCAAAGTATCTTCGTTGAGCAAAGCGTCTTGAACACCCCTGTACTGATCGGCGCGAAGTGTTTTCTGATTGTCGGCCACCCAGCGAAGCTGTTCTTGCTCACATTTTGCACGCTGATCTACACTTCACTGCTAAAATAGACGCCCACCTTGGTGGAGAGCGGACTAAACATCCATTTTCTGATGAAGGCGGAACGCTACGTGTTCACGAAGCGACATCGCCTTCTTGTTTCTATACTCAGCACCATTCGCAAACTCGTCTGTGTAGGCCCAGTCCTTCTCTCCATATGGAAGGAGAAGCGGGTATTGGAGTGGATCGTAATCGGCGTGAGTCTCGTACAAACGTATCAGTCTTTGATCGCGTGTAAAGAGTAGTAGATCTCGAGGCTGAACCAGGTTGCCATCCTTAATGAGAGTCGCAGCCACTTCAGACACAGTGGGGCGGTTATGTGTCCTCGGTCGCGAGGAGTTGTTATGCAGACGGAAGACCAAGTCTACTGAAGCCTCCGTGTTGTGTTGGTGCACGTGCTGCCCAAAGTGGAGGAACCGTTGCGCTAATGGGTTGTGCTCTGCCATCATTTTCTCGATGTCCAGTAGTGCAACACGATCCAGATCCGCGAATATACCAAGACGTCGCTCCGCGCGGCGTTGCATGTCTGGATCCACAATGTAAATCTGCGCAAACTTGGGTGGTACCCGCGCGCCTGTCCGACGGTCTATGTGGGGAAGGAGAGACCCTAGGTAGTGCCCCATAGCCCCTTGAGTGCGATATGTGTACACCTCGTGTGTACCTGCAACGCTCTCGTCTTGATGTACATTTTAAAACAATCGGTTTGAGCACGAAGCCCGAATCGACGTAAACGCGAAGGTTTGATTGTAGGCACGAATTTGACGGCGGAACTCGGGATCTCCGTACAGCTGAAGCAGTTTTGGTGGCGCGGGGTGCAGTGGAGGCAGCTTTACCCTGCCTGCCAGACAGCATGATATCGCAGACTCGCCTGGCCACTTCCAAGCATTGCAGATCGAACAAACTGTTGTAGCCGGGAGCTTGTGTCGCCCGTTGACCACGTGGTCACCTGTTATCATGGACGCGTCGAAGTCTGCGAGGGAAATAAGAGCGTGGCCATGACGGACGCATTGGCGTCGAGTGCGCACCCGCTCAAGCTCTTGCTGACGCTCCTCATCCGTTAAGCGATCTCGTCGATAACCTTCCTGCTGGCGGTGAAGCTCACGTTCAGCATCTCTCTCTTGTCCCGACAGTTCGGCACGTCGATCAGCATGTTGTTGGTGGTTAAGCTCACGCACAGCTTCCCGGTCATCTTCTGGTAGATCCGCTCGGCGAAAAGCATGCTGCTGGCGGTTTATCTCACGTAAGGTGTCTCGCTCTTCTCGTTCTAGCTCTCCTCGGCGAACTGCATGCTGTTGGCGGTTTAGGTCGCGTTCGTATTGTCGCTGCTGCTCATTTAGCTCCGCCCTGTGTGCTGTTTGCTGCTGCCGATCATGCTCTCGTAGTTCGTGAAGATCTTCTCCATGTAATAGAGCTCTTCGGGCGCGCTTGCGCTCGGCGTGTTTTTTCCTCGCACGGTCACGCTGATAGAGTGACATATTAGCTCGTCTTGTGCGAGCCCGATGCGCATCACCGGCACGTCGTCGTTCTATCTGTGATAGTGTCGCATTAGCCCTCTTATCGCGAGCCCGCTGCGCAGCCAAGACGGGGGCCTCTTCTCGAACCGTTGGCTCTAGTACGACAGGAGCCTGGAATAGAGCCACATCCTCGGTTCCAGCTTGATACGCCGCCTCCATTTCAGCCGCAAAGCGCCGCTGATGTACCGCAGCATCAGACTCTTCCGTCTTTTCCTCCCGCTCCTCTATACGATCAGCTGGAACTTCCGTCGCTTCTGTGACTTCTGTCTCGTCTTGGTGCACGCTGAGGGTTTTCAGTGCTTTGTTCAAGTCGTAGCGTTTCTTCCTGCGCTTGGTCTGGCGTCGTTTCCGTGCATCCTTTTCCTCTTGCCTGGGTGTCGCGTTGATACGTCCGTTCTCGCGCAGGTCCTCCTCCAGTTCCTCGCGCGTCCTCTTTCGCTTACTCCGACCCATCGTTTTGCGAACACGAAAACGTGACGCGTTAGACAATGTCTAAGTACACCGCACGTAGCAGTAGTTTTCATAAAGTAGGGTGTGGGGACATCTGCGTACTACCCGGGATTGCTTGCTCCCATCAAGGTTATCTCCGATCACTTCTCCCACACTCACGGGCCGTGAGGCCCGGAGCGGTTTTAGTTTGCAAATTGTGCCGTCGAATCTCCAGGGTTGGGCCCCCGGATAGTACTGTAGCTTGAGGCGCGATATCCTTTTGCCAAAAGGCGGCCGTTAATTGCAAAGGCTGGTTATTGATAGGCTATTACAGCCCCCATCCCATCTGTCGGTTAAAAGAGGCCAGTTACAATACCCCTCCTGACCAACTGCGCGCACGCAATGTGCGTGCCCATCAATAACCATTAACGACCGGCTCAACTGGTTCGCTGTCGGGTTTGCGGTCAATGGACCAGGTGCCAAATGTGCTCTCGCGCAGAGTGGGCGGTGGGATAAAGCCCCAAGAACATAGAGGGCTCTGGAACTAAATCCCCATAGCATGGCTACCTACTTGCAGGATAAAATCCCGCAAGTTATAAGCTACCCCCTAAGCAGCCCCAGGAACCTCGGACTATCTGTGTATGTGTGTCTTGCTAGCTACTAATGTAAACTAACATGCATACACGCAGCGTACCTTGAGTATCGTGGCGCTCCGGGGCTTCCGTTTTGAAAATGGGGGCAAAATGAAATTTGAACTGTCCATTTTTAGTACGATGTGTAGACCACATATAATGTGTCCACCACATATTCCAATTTTAGCGAATCGAGGCCGCCTTCGCTGCGCTCGGCAGCCAGTAGAACGCGCGTATTTGCGTTACATTAATTAACCCTAGCCGCGGACGGAATGACGGACGGACGCACACCACACTCCACTAGGGGGGTAAGACTAGCCGTTCGCCGCCGCTACGCGGCGGAGTGGCATGATTTGTTGGAGATGCGGTGGCCGCAAATCTAAGTGTTTCGTGGTGCCGCGTGCTTTGTGAGCGTCGTTCACCCCACTACATCGTGGCTTCGTGTACTGAACGATTTACCTTTCCGAGTCTCGTCCGGCCCCGTATAATATCGTGGTTTCGAACGTTTTGGTTATCCTGTAGTACAGGTTGGATGTCATGTTCTTTAAATGGTATGCGCTGTTCCGAGCTCTTCCTGGCTTCGTAGTTCCCTGCACACCCGTGCTTAGTGGTTATGGGCCCTCTTTCTTGGGCTCATGCTCTTAAGTACGGCCTTTTCGTAGCAGCTAGCTTTTTCTCTGTTCTCAAACGTTTACGTGGGTTGCACCGGTGTTGTGGTACACAGTCTTTCGTGACCGTTGGCCTCCCAACGCCGGTACTCTAGCCGAAAGGTGCTCTTCCGTAATTGGTGCCTCCACGCAGTCGTGTTGTTCCGCCGCTCCTCTATCGTGCTCGCCTGGTGAGCTTCATCGACCGCGTTATCACGCTATCGTGCAATCGCGGTGTTGTAATGATATTTATGGTATTGTGCTCGCGTAGTACATCTGCGTTGCCCGTGTTATCGCGTTCTACAAGGGCATCGTGCTCCATGGTGTGCAATCGTGGTCACCCCGAGCCCCCCTCCCCGTGTATTTCCTGGCTGGTCCGCCGTCGGTGCAATCGAGCTCTCATGTTCTACTGTCCTCCGTGGCTAGGTAAGCTCAGGTTCTACATGGATATCGTGATCCGCGGCCCATTGATTTTTCGTCTATAGCTCCAGTGGCTACATGTTCTATCATGGTTAAGTGGTGGGCCCATCATCCATGCTATCGTGCTATATCGTGGTGTCGTGGTTGGTATGTCGCCCTTGCTTTCGCAAGGTACAGTAGTATTGCGTTCCCCAGAGAGCTCCGATTCTACCCTAATAGCGTGTTCCAATGCTTGGTGATCTCCCGTTTATGGTCTACCGTGGCTTCATATTTGATCGGTCTACTATGCTCCGTATTTTACCGTGGTGATATAGAATAATTCCTGTCCGTGCACGCTTAGCGTTATGTGCTCTACCGTGGCTTCGAACGTGCGTGCTCTTCCGTAGCCGTGCTTTTCAGCATGCTGGGGTGTCTATATATTAGCTCCCTTCCGAGGCCCGTACGCTCCCGTCATATTCTTATCCTTCTGTCCTTTTCATGGCTGTGTGCTCTTCCGTCTTCCACGCTACGCATACAACTTTGTGGTTTGCATCGGCTAAGTCTTCTATCATCGTCCATCCTTCCGTGCTTCGTGTTGCTCTTCTATCCCAGCGTCTACATAGTGTGGGTCGGTGTTCCTTCCTATTTCGTGTTCTGCTTAGTCACGTGCAGCCGTGCTAACTTAATCACAATCGCGGTTCCCAACATATATTGCTGGAAAGCTCGCACAATATCTGAAGGTCGCACACTACGCGCGCAAATACAAAGGAAGGCGACACTTTTTCCCGGAGGCAGTGTGGGGTGCAGGGGTGTAAGCCACAATACCGTATCGTCTTAGTAATAGGCGACGTCTGGTCCTAAGCGACAGCCCTCTTTAGCCAATAGGATGATCTAAACAAAACAGAAGGTGAAAATAAACGGTCAGCTAATTTTAAGTATTTAGGAAACCAATTTGTTCCTGCACACTTGAACCAGGATGGCAAGACCAACCATCAAGGGCACGAAAAAGAAGCGCAAACAATACAAGCGAGTTCGTGTTGAGTATGGCCACAAGCAAGAGATTATCACCTACTTAGAAGCAGGCCATACGCCTAGTGAAGCTTTGGACTACTTCTACGGTACTTTGACCGGCAAGGAGCGACGATCAAAGCAGCAACTTATAAGTAAATGGCGCGGTAGCGATGCGACGATTAAATCGGCTTGCGAAAGCGGGCATTCACGCCACCTCAATCTTCGTAAGCGTGGTACAGCAACAGTGCTATCTAAAAAGGCTGAAGAAGACATTGTTCTAGGGATCAACTCTCTTAGAAAGGACGGCGCGCCGGTGTCGCGCACGATGATGAAATTTAAGGGTTTGGAGGTGGCAGAGGACTGTGGGCCTACGGAAGATCAGTTTTCGGCGTCCCCATCGTGGATAAAGCTGTTCATGCGCCGCCAGAAGCTTTCTCTACGATCCAAGACGCGCCAAGGGCAACCAACCCCTGAAGACGCAGCACAAGTCTCCAAAGAATTTAGGTCAAAGGTACTGCAAACAATTGTTGAACAAAAATGTGTCCAGGTATTTAATGCAGACCAAACGGGTAAGTTAAAACTTGTATTTTTCTTATTTTTTGTTTTATAATATATACTCGATGTGGAAAAGTTCTCGCTGGTCGCTCCATCAAGACCTGTGATGACGGAATGGATCACTTCTTGCTGGTAACTTCGGTCGAAGTTGTCATCTAAGACAATAATAAGTGGTTTTGCGAGGGCAGGCTTCCTTACTGATGTTCGGGAGGTCGACATAGAAGAAGACATCGTCGAGCAACTTGACACTATTGCTATCGAATTAGAGCGCTACAAAATTGCAGAGGAAGAAATCACTTCTGACGATGATATAGGAAGCGAATACAGCGGGGCTGAGGACGATATTGATATTGAGGACAAATGATAAATACATTTGCATTTAATATGTTTATCGTGTGCTTACCCATGATCTAAATCGTCACTTTGTTTATCTTAAATCTTGGGATTTGAATTACTAACTCGTTACAATCTATGTCGGCCCATTGTCGCCAACGACTAAAACGATACGGTAGTCATATTTTAAGTTTTTCACATTATTATTTATAGTAATACAATTGTTATTTATTATAAACGCTGATATAATAATTATGTGTACTACTACTGCAAATGACTGCAAGCAAAAGTATGACTGTCCTTTATAATAGTACTAAGAAAAATAATATTGTAAGTTAAATTAGTACAACAGTACTACGAAGCCTAAAACATCATTCTAAATCCAATAAGTACTAAAGTTTGGATTGAGGCCGAAATATGAGTCACCAAAGCCTTCAAAAACTTTCAACGGCTCCTACGACGATAAAGTACGTGTGTGCACATTGGCGCCTTCTACAGATGCTAACAAACGCGCACACAGGCAGCGCCCTTTGCGTCGAGAGGCGCTCCGCTGCTGAATATGAGAGCAAAATGAAATTTGAGCGGTGCTTCTAAGTACGATGTGTAGTCCACATACAGTGTGTACAAAACACAATGTCGATTTTAGCCAATATGGGCCGCCTTCGCTGCGCTCGGCAGCTTTTTAGCGAATCGAGGCCGCCTTCGCTGCGCTCGGCAGCCAGTAGAGCCCGCGTATTTGCGTTACATTAATTAACCCTAGCCGCGGACGGAATGACAGACGGACGGACGCAGACCACACTCCACTAGGGGGGTAAGATATCACCGTTTTACAAAACTACTACAGCAAGAAACTATTATTAGCTAGACGAGACGAAACACTTATTTTGTGAAAGTATTGTTTTTTTTGGTAGTACAGTACTGTAGTACTATTTTAGTACAGTATTGCACCCCGTTTCCGCGCCCTTGGACCTTTGATAAACTTTCGGATGTGATTATCCTGAATCCAAAAGAACTAACATTTGTAAGCAAAAATATGATTTATGTGCAAACTCTAAATTGTTTACCCCTGCGAAAACGGATGCAGTACTGTATAAATACCAGCACGTTTTGCAACTCGGCTTGCAACAGGATTCTGATTGGGTATAATTAGATTAGGGACCAAGGGTATCAACAAGTACGTGGTCATCTACATGTACTACAAATTTTGCACTACACACGCAGATTGGGATGTCTGCTGCGCCTACGATCAGCACGGAGAGCCGCCAAGACGTTTGAAACAGAGAGCTGTCTACCGTAAACCGAATACACTTTGTCAATTGCTGTGTCACTCGTGAAACCCGAGCGAGCCAGACTTGACACAACGTCCCAAAACACCTTTCGTCTTGAGTAGGCAAACTTGTTAGCGCCACGTTCGGCTGCTGTAAAGTCCTTCGCTGCCTTCAATTCTGCACAGCCAACTTTATATTCATGCCATAGTTCGTACAGATCTTTGGTCGTTTTGATAGTCGGGCTGCACGTTGCCTTGTAGGGGGCACTTCTCCGGCAGGAATGTGGGCAGAGACATCTCGACGAACGCCAGGCTGTATGGCAACGCGTCGAACTATTGCCTGGAGTTTTTGCAGATCTCTCTGGATATCGCGTCGTAATTGCTGAACTTCATCCGCTGTATGGCGGCGAATTGCTGCTATTTGAGCGTACAGTGCTGCGAACTCGCGACGACTAACTTCCCCACCCGACACATTACCACCAGAATGTGTAACAACTGCATTGTTCTCTTGATCAGGGCCCTCACTGCTGTCCATTATGACGAGGTTTAGCTGCGAGCCATCGCCAGTGACGAAAATTCCCTCCCGAACAACAGGATTTAGCCCTGAAGTGTCAGCAATATTAGCAAATGCGCGTAAAATTCTCTGCTGTAGCTTTTTCGGTAATAAAGCGTACTCGTAGTTCTCAGATGGTTCCATCGCCACCCACAATAATGGCAATGCCAATGTAGCTGCAATGGATCCTACCATGAGCTGTTATACGGCAGGTGCAATATGATCTACGAGAAAAGCGGTCGAAATGCGGCCAGCTCCAGTCCCCATATTATAAAAGCACGGCCCCTCTGGACCTGTTAACGTTGCTGCCGTCAATGCATCAGGATACGGTTGGGTGTTGTCTATGTAGACGTCAACAACCCCTTTGCGCGTTCTCCAACGTCCTCGTCGGTTAACAAAGTCCTTTGAGCTACCACTCCGAGTCGCGTACGTTGCAGCACCTTTGCGAATGCTGTGTGTCCCCAGCTTTCCTGTCTTGAGCTTCTTAAATGAGTCGTTCTTCACCATGCTAGTCAAGAATCGTCGAACTACATGATCACCGTCCTTAGGATTGCCGTACACAAACTTAGAGCTCATGACACTTGACGTAGACTCTATATGGACAGCGAGGTTGAGAAGTACACACATCTTGGGATCCAGGCTATCAATAATGATCTGCTCTAGAGCATCTCGCTCTTCGTGAATATTTTTTGACCACCGCATCTGCAAAAGTAGTGTGAAAGGGTATTGTGTGTTAGGTGAGAAGTTTGCGAATTGCAACTTCATCATTTCGTCAATCCGGGCGCAAATATGCCACTGCAGTGTTAGCACACTGCTAACCAAGTATGATGAGTCATCCGATTTCCATCGAGCCCGAACTAAAAGCAGTAAGTTCAGAACTCAGCAAACTCCACAGCTCGGCGAGCTTTGGATTCTGCCCCCTCGCGACGTACCTCAATTTTTTTCACCTTCTTGATCAGCTTGTTCACAGCGTCCGAGCGTGTTGGGCTACCGCGTTCGTTCACAGGATCCCATGTTGTATTTATTCGCGGCATAAAAGATGATATAGCTTTCTTAGCAAACTCAAGCGTGCTTGAGCGACGGTGAATAGGTTTCATGGATTCATCTGGCTCTGGGTCGCGTAAGCCTGCTGGTTCATATAGCGACAGACGTGATCTGGTGTGATGTTAAGGAGCTCGCCCATAGTGAAGACGTAGTCGCCGCTGTACGCCACGCCGTTCGTGAAGGCCATGAACCTCATGAGCTCCGGTTTGTAGCGACTTGTCATGATGGCGTGTTTTTCTGTACTGATTATTAATACTCTCCATGAAAGCCAGTGTAAGTCGACTTATTTTTTATAGAGAGGCTACACTGGACGGCTTGCAACTCTACACAGACTTTTTTGTATCAGTCCTGGTTGCAAAAGATGACACTTTGTGCTATGGTACATGCAACAATAGTTGCCGACGACACCTACTTGAGCGGGACCGTACCGACAACGATCCAGGCCGGTACCATGCCATTGGCCAATCACAGACTGCCAATCTAAAAAAATACAACCTCGGTTGCAAGTGGCTGGTAGTGTATAAATACCAGCACGTTTTGCAACTCGGCTTGCAGCAGGATTCTGATTGGGTATAATTAGATTAGGGACCAAGGGTATCAACAAGTACGTGGTCATCTACATGTACTACAAATTTTGCACTACACACGCAGATTGGGATGTCTGCTGCGCCTACGATCAGCACGGAGAGCCGCCAAGACGTTTGAAACAGAGAGCTGTCTACCGTAAACCGAATACACTTTGTCAATTGCTGTGTCACTCGTGAAACCCGAGCGAACCAGACTTGACACAACGTCCCAAAACACCTTTCGTCTTGAGTAGGCAAACTTGTTAGCGCCACGTTCGGCTGCTGTAAAGTCCTTCGCTGCCTTCAATTCTGCACAGCCAACTTTATATTCATGCCATAGTTCGTACAGATCCTTTGGTCGTTTTGATAGTCGGGCTGCACGTTGCCTTGTAGGGGGCACTTCTCCGGCAGGAATGTGGGCAGAGACATCTCGACGAACGCTAGGCTGTATGGCAACGCGTCGAACTATTGCCTGGAGTTTTTGCAGATCTCTCTGGATATCGCGTCGTAATTGCTGAACTTCATCCGCTGTATGGCGGCGAATTGCTGCTATTTAAGCGTACAGTGCTGCGAACTCGCGACGACTAACTTCCCCACCCGACACATTACCACCAGAACGTGTAACAACTGCATTGCTCTCTTGATCAGGGCCCTCACTGCTGTCCATTATGACGAGGTTTAGCTGCGAGCCATCGCCAGTGACGAAAATTCCCTCCCGAACAACAGGATTTAGCCCTGAAGTGTCAGCAATATTAGCAAATGCGCGTAAAATTCTCTGCTGTAGCTTTTTCGGTAATAAAGCGTACTCGTAGTTCTCAGATGGTTCCATCGCCGCCCACAATAATGGCAATGCCAATGTAGCTGCAATGGATCCTCCCATGAGCTGTTATACGGCAGGTGCAATATGATCTACGAGAAAAGCGGTCGAAATGCGGCCAGCTCCAGTCCCCATATTATAAAAGCACGGCCCCTCTGGACCTGTAAACGTTGCTGCCGTCAATGCATCAGGATAGGGTTGGGTGTTGTCTATGTAGACGTCAACAACCCCTTTGCGCGTTCTCCAACGTCCTTGTCGGTTAACAAAGTCCTTTGAGCTACCACTCCGAGTCGCGTACGTTGCAGCACCTTTGCGAATGCTGTGTGTCCCCAGCTTTCCTGTCTTGAGCTTCTTAAATGAGTCGTTCTTCACCATGCTAGTCAAGAATCGTCGAACTACATGATCACCGTCCTTAGGATTGCCGTACACAAACTTAGAGCTCATGACACTTGACGTAGACTCTATAAAGACAGCGAGGTTGAGAAGTACACACATCTTGGGATCCAGGCTATCAATAATGATCTGCTCTGGAGCATCTCGCTCTTCGTGAATATTTTTTGACCACCGCATCTGCAAAAGTAGTGTGGAAGGGTATTGTGTGTTAGGTGAGAGGTTTGCGAATTGCAACTTCATCATGTCGTCAATCCAGGCGCAAATATGCCACTGCAGTGTTAGCACACTGCTAACCAAGTATGATGAGTCATCCGATTTCCATCGAGCCCGAACTAAAAGCAGTAAGTTCAGAACTCAGCAAACTCCACAGCTCGGCGAGCTTTGGATTCTGCCCCCTCGCGACGTACCTCAAACTTTTTCACCTTCTTGATCAGCTTGTTCACAGCGTCCGAGCGTGTTGGGTTACCGCGTTCGTTCACAGGATCCGATGTTGTATTTATTCGCGGCATAAAAGATGATATAGCTTTCTTAGCAAACTCAAGCGTGCTTGAGCGACGGTGAATAGGTTTCATGGATTCATCTGGCTCTGGGTCGCCGTAAGCCTGCTGGTTCATCCAGCGACAGACGTGATCTGGTGTGATGTTAAGGAGCTCGCCCATAGTGAAGACGTAGTCGCCGCTGTACGCCACGCCGTTCGTGAAGGCCATGAACCTCATGAGCTCCGGTTTGTAGCGACTTGTCATGATGGCGTGTTTTTCTGTACTGATTATTAATACTCTCCATGAAAGCCAGTGTAAGTCGACTTATTTTTTGTAGAGAGGCTACACTGGACGGCTTGCAACTCTACACAGACTTTTTTGTATCAGTCCTGGTTGCAAAAGATGACACTTTGTGCTATGGTACATGCAACAATAGTTGCCGACGACACCTACTTGAGCGGGACCGTACCGACCACGATCCAGGCCGGTACCATGCCATTGGCCAATCACAGACTGCCAATCTAAAAAAATACAACCTCGGTTGCAAGTGGCTGGTAATGTATAAATACCAGCACGTTTTGCAACTCGGCTTGCAGCAGGATTCTGATTGGGTATAATTAGATTAGGGACCAAGGGTATCAACAAGTACGTGGTCATCTACATGTACTACAAATTTTGCACTACACACGCAGATTGGGATGTCTGCTGCGCCTACGATCAGCACGGAGAGCCGCCAAGACGTTTGAAACAGAGAGCTGTCTACCGTAAACCGAATACACTTTGTCAATTGCTGTGTCACTCGTGAAACCCGAGCGAACCAGACTTGACACAACGTCCCAAAACACCTTTCGTCTTGAGTAGGCAAACTTGTTAGCGCCACGTTCGGCTGCTGTAAAGTCCTTCGCTGCCTTCAATTCTGCACAGCCAACTTTATATTCATGCCATAGTTCGTACAGATCTTTGGTCGTTTTGATAGTCGGGCTGCACGTTGCCTTGTAGGGGGCACTTCTCCGGCAGGAATGTGGGCAGAGACATCTCGACGAACGCCAGGCTGTATGGCAACGCGTCGAACTATTGCCTGGAGTTTTTGCAGATCTCTCTGGATATCGCGTCGTAATTGCTGAACTTCATCCGCTGTATGGCGGCGAATTGCTGCTATTTGAGCGTACAGTGCTGCGAACTCGCGACGACTAACTTCCCCACCCGACACATTACCACCAGAACGTGTAACAACTGCATTGTTCTCTTGATCAGGGCCCTCACTGCTGTCCATTATGACGAGGTTTAGCTGCGAGCCATCGCCAGTGACGAAAATTCCCTCCCGAACAACAGGATTTAGCCCTGAAGTGTCAGCAATATTAGCAAATGCGCGTAAAATTCTCTGCTGTAGCTTTTTCGGTAATAAAGCGTACTCGTAGTTCTCAGATGGTTCCATCGCCACCCACAATAATGGCAATGCCAATGTAGCTGCAATGGATCCTCCCATGAGCTGTTATACGGCAGGTGCAATCTAATCTACGAGAAATGCGGTCGAAATGCGGCCAGCTCCAGTCCCCATATTATAAAAGCACGGCCCCTCTGGACCTGTTAACGTTGCTGCCGTCAATGCATCAGGATAGGGTTGGGTGTTGTCTATGTAGACGTCAACAACCGCTTTGCGCGTTCTCCAACGTCCTCGTCGGCTAACAAAGTCCTTTGAGCTACCACTCCGAGTCGCGTACGTTGCAGCACCTTTGCGAAGGCTGTGTGTCCCCAGCTTTCCTGTCTTGAGCTTCTTAAATGAGTCGTTCTTCACCATGCTAGTCAAGAACTGTCGAACTACATGATCACCGTCCTTAGGATTGCCGTACACAAACTCAGAGCTCATGACACTTGACGTAGACTCTATATGGACAGCGAGGTTGAGAAGTACACACATCTTGGGATCCAGGCTATCAATAATGATCTGCTCTGGAGCATCTCGCTCTTCGTGAATATTTTTTGACCACCGCATCTGCAAAAGTAGTGTGGAAGGGTATTGTGTGTTAGGTGAGAGGTTTGCGAATTGCAACTTCATCATGTCGTCAATCCAGGCGCAAATATGCCACTGCAGTGTTAGCACACTGCTAACCAAGTATGATGAGTCATCCGATTTCCATCGAGCCCGAACTAAAAGCAGTAAGTTCAGAACTCAGCAAACTCCACAGCTCGGCGAGCTTTGGATTCTGCCCCCTCGCGACGTACCTCAAACTTTTTCACCTTCTTGATCAGCTTGTTCACAGCGTCCGAGCGTGTTGGGTTACCGCGTTCGTTCACAGGATCCCATGTTGTATTTATTCGCGGCATAAAAGATGATATAGCTTTCTTAGCAAACTCAAGCGTGCTTGAGCGACGGTGAATAGGTTTCATGGATTCATCTGGCTCTGGGTCGCCGTAAGCCTGCTGGTTCATATAGCGACAGACGTGATCTGGTGTGATGTTAAGGAGCTCGCCCATAGTGAAGACGTAGTCGCCGCTGTACGCCACGCCGTTCGTGAAGGCCATGAACCTCATGAGCTCCGGTTTGTAGCGACTTGTCATGATGGCGTGTTTTTCTGTACTGATTATTAATACTCTCCATGAAAGCCAGTGTAAGTCGACTTATTTTTTATAGAGAGGCTACACTGGACGGCTTGCAACTCTACACAGACTTTTTTTGTATCAGTCCCGGTTGCAAAAGATGACACTTTGTGCTATGGTACATGCAACAATAGTTGCCGACGACACCTACTTGAGCGGGACCGTACCGACCACGATCCAGGCCGGTACCATGCCATTGGCCAATCACAGACTGCCAATCTAAAAAAATACAACCTCGGTTGCAAGTGGCTGGTAATGTATAAATACCAGCACGTTTTGCAACTCGGTTTGCAACAGGATTCTGATTGGGTATAATTAGATTAGGGACCAAGGGTATCAACAAGTACGTGGTCATCTACATGTACTACAAATTTTGCACTACACACGCAGATTGGGATGTCTGCTGCGCCTACGATCAGCACGGAGAGCCGCCAAGACGTTTGAAACAGAGAGCTGTCTACCGTAAACCGAATACACTTTGTCAATTGCTGTGTCACTCGTGAAACCCGAGCGAACCAGACTTGACACAACGTCCCAAAACACCTTTCGTCTTGAGTAGGCAAGCTTGTTAGCGCCACGTTCGGCTGCTGAAAAGTCCTTCGCTGCCTTCAATTCTGCACAGCCAACTTTATATTCATGCCATAGTTCGTACAGATCTTTGGTAGTTTTGATAGTCGGGCTGCACGTTGCCTTGTAGGGGGCACTTCTCCGGCAGGAATGTGGGCAGAGACATCTCGACGAACGCCAGGCTGTATGGCAACGCGTCGAACTATTGCCTGGAGTTTTTGCAGATCTCTCTGGATATCGCGTCGTAATTGCTGAACTTCATCCGCTGTATGGCGGCGAATTGCTGCTATTTGAGCGTACAGTGCTGCGAACTCGCGACGACTAACTTCCCCACCCGACACATTACCACCAGAACGTGTAACAACTGCATTGTTCTCTTGATCAGGGCCCTCACTGCTGTCCATTATGACGAGGTTTAGCTGCGAGCCATCGCCAGTGACGAAAATTCCCTCCCGAACAACAGGATTTAGCCCTGAAGTGTCAGCAATATTAGCAAATGCGCGTAAAATTCTCTGCTGTAGCTTTTTCGGTAATAAAGCGTACTCGTAGTTCTCAGATGGTTCCATCGCCACCCACAATAATGGCAATGCCAATGTAGCTGCAATGGATCCTCCCATGAGCTGTTATACGGCAGGTGCAATCTGATCTACGAGAAAAGCGGTCGAAATGCGGCCAGCTCCAGTCCCCATATTATAAAAGCACGGCCCCTCTGGACCTGTTAACGTTGCTGCCGTCAATGCATCAGGATACGGTTGGGTGTTGTCTATGTAGACGTCAACAACCCCTTTGCGCGTTCTCCAACGTCCTCGTCGGCTAACAAAGTCCTTTGAGCTACCACTCCGAGTCGCGTACGTTGCAGCACCTTTGCGAAGGCTGTGTGTCCCCAGCTTTCCTGTCTTGAGCTTCTTAAATGAGTCGTTATTCACCATGCTAGTCAAGAACCGTCGAACTACATGGTCACCGTCCTTAGGATTGCCGTACACAAACTCAGAGCTCATGACACTTGACGTAGACTCTATATGGACAGCGAGGTTGAGAAGTACACACATCTTGGGATCCAGGCTATCAATAATGATCTGCTCTGGAGCATCTCGCTCTTCGTGAATATTTTTTGACCACCGCATCTGCAAAAGTAGTGTGGAAGGGTATTGTGTGTTAGGTGAGAGGTTTGCGAATTGCAACTTCATCATGTCGTCAATCCGGGCGCAAATATGCCACTGCAGTGTTAGCACACTGCGAACCAAGTATGATGAGTCATCCGATTTCCATCGAGCCCGAACTAAAAGCAGTAAGTTCAGAACTCAGCAAACTCCACAGCTCGGCGAGCTTTGGATTCTGCCCCCTCGCGACGTACCTCAAACTTTTTCACCTTCTTGATCAGCTTGTTCACAGCGTCCGAGCGTGTTGGGTTACCGCGTTCGTTCACAGGATCCCATGTTGTATTTATTCGCGGCATAAAAGATGATATAGCTTTCTTAGCAAACTCAAGCGTGCTTGAGCGACGGTGAATAGGTTTCATGGATTCATCTGGCTCTGGGTCGCCGTAAGCCTGCTGGTTCATCCAGCGACAGACGTGATCTGGTGTGATGTTAAGGAGCTCGCCCATAGTGAAGACGTAGTCGCCGCTGTACGCCACGCCGTTCGTGAAGGCCATGAACCTCATGAGCTCCGGTTTGTAGCGACTTGTCATGATGGCGTGTTTTTCTGTACTGATTATTAATACTCTCCATGAAAGCCAGTGTAAGTCCGACTTTTTTTTTGTAGAGAGGCTACACTGGACGGCTTGCAACTCTACACAGACTTTTTTGTATCAGTCCTGGTTGCAAAAGATGACACTTTGTGCTATGGTACATGCAACAATAGTTGCCGACGACACCTACTTGAGCGGGACCGTACCGACCACGATCCAGGCCGGTACCATGCCATTGGCCAATCACAGACTGCCAATCTAAAAAAATACAACCTCGGTTGCAAGTGGCCGGTAATGTATAAATACCAGCACGTTTTGCAACTCGGCTTGCAACAGGATTCTGATTGGGTATAATTAGATTAGGGACCAAGGGTATCAACAAGTACGTGGTCATCTACATGTACTACAAATTTTGCACTACACACGCAGATTGGGATGTCTGCTGCGCCTACGATCAGCACGGAGAGCCGCCAAGACGTTTGAAACAGAGAGCTGTCTACCGTAAACCGAATACACTTTGTCAATTGCTGTGTCACTCGTGAAACCCGAGCGAACCAGACTTGACACAACGTCCCAAAACACCTTTCGTCTTGAGTAGGCAAACTTGTTAGCGCCACGTTCGGCTGCTGTAAAGTCCTTCGCTGCCTTCAATTCTGCACAGCCAACTTTATATTCATGCCATAGTTCGTACAGATCTTTGGTCGTTTTGATAGTCGGGCTGCACGTTGCCTTGTAGGGGGCACTTCTCCGGCAGGAATGTGGGCAGAGACATCTCGACGAACGCCAGGCTGTATGGCAACGCGTCGAACTATTGCCTGGCGTTTTTGCAGATCTCTCTGGATATCGCGTCGTAATTGCTGAACTTCATCCGCTGTATGGCGGCGAATTGCTGCTATTTGAGCGTACAGTGCTGCGAACTCGCGACGACTAACTTCCCCACCCGACACATTACCACCAGAACGTGTAACAACTGCATTGCTCTCTTGATCAGGGCCCTCACTGATGTCCATTATGACGAGGTTTAGCTGCGAGCCATCGCCAGTGACGAAAATTCCCTCCCGAACAACAGGATTTAGCCCTGAAGTGTCAGCAATATTAGCAAATGCGCGTAAAATTCTCTGCTGTAGCTTTTTCGGTAATAAAGCGTACTCGTAGTTCTCAGATGGTTCCATCGCCGCCCACAATAATGGCAATGCCAATGTAGCTGCAATGGATCCTCCCATGAGCTGTTATACGGCAGGTGCAATATGATCTACGAGAAAAGCGGTCGAAATGCGGCCAGCTCCAGTCCCCATATTATAAAAGCACGGCCCCTCTGGACCTGTTAACGTTGCTGCCGTCAATGCATCAGGATACGGTTGGGTGTTGTCTATGTAGACGTCAACAACCGCTTTGCGCGTTCTCCAACGTCCTCGTCGGCTAACAAAGTCCTTTGAGCTACCACTCCGAGTCGCGTACGTTGCAGCACCTTTGCGAAGGCTGTGTGTCCCCAGCTTTCCTGTCTTGAGCTTCTTAAATGAGTCGTTCTTCACCATGCTAGTCAAGAACCGTCGAACTACATGATCACCGTCCTTAGGATTGCCGTACACAAACTCAGAGCTCATGACACTTGACGTAGACTCTATATGGACAGCGAGGTTGAGAAGTACACACATCTTGGGATCCAGGCTATCAATAATGATCTGCTCTGGAGCATCTCGCTCTTCGTAAATATTTTTTGACCACCGCATCTGCAAAAGTAGTGTGGAAGGGTATTGTGTGTTAGGTGAGAAGTTTGCGAATTGCAACTTCATCATGTCGTCAATCCGGGCGCAAATATGCCACTGCAGTGTTAGCACACTGCGAACCAAGTATGATGAGTCATCCGATTTCCATCGAGCCCGAACTAAAAGCAGTAAGTTCAGAACTCAGCAAACTCCACAGCTCGGCGAGCTTTGGATTCTGCCCCCTCGCGACGTACCTCAATTTTTTTCACCTTCTTGATCAGCTTGTTCACAGCGTCCGAGCGTGTTGGGCTACCGCGTTCGTTCACAGAATCCCATGTTGTATTTATTCGCGGCATAAAAGATGATATAGCTTTCTTAGCAAACTCAAGCGTGCTTGAGCGACGGTGAATAGGTTTCATGGATTCATCTGGCTCTGGGTCGCGTAAGCCTGCTGGTTCATCCAGCGACAGACGTGATCTGGTGTGATGTTAAGGAGCTCGCCCATAGTGAAGACGTAGTCGCCGCTGTACGCCACGCCGTTCGTGAAGGCCATGAACCTCATGAGCTCCGGTTTGTAGCGACTTGTCATGATAGCGTGTTTTTCTGTACTGATTATTAATACTCTCCATGAAAGCCAGTGTAAATCGACTTATTTTTTGTAGAGAGGCTACACTGGACGGCTTGCAACTCTACACAGACTTTTTTGTATCAGTCCTGGTTGCAAAAGATGACACTTTGTGCTATGGTACATGCAACAATAGTTGCCGACGACACCTACTTGAGTGGGACCGTACCGACCACGATCCAGGCCGGTACCATGCCATTGGCCAATCACAGACTGCCAATCAAAAAAAATACAACCTCGGTTGCAAGTGGCTGGTAATGTATAAATACCAGCACGTTTTGCAACTCGGCTTGCAGCAGGATTCTGATTGGGTATAATTAGATTAGGGACCAAGGGTATCAACAAGTACGTGGTCATCTACATGTACTACAAATTTTGCACTACACACGCAGATTGGGATGTCTGCTGCGCCTACGATCAGCACGGAGAGCCGCCAAGACGTTTGAAACAGAGAGCTGTCTACCGTAAACCGAATACACTTTGTCAATTGCTGTGTCACTCGTGAAACCCGAGCGAACCAGACTTGACACAACGTCCCAAAACACCTTTCGTCTTGAGTAGGCAAACTTGTTAGCGCCACGTTCGGCTGCTGTAAAGTCCTTCGCTGCCTTCAATATCTGCACAGCCAACTTTATATTCATGCCATAGTTCGTACAGATCTTTGGTCGTTTTGATAGTCGGGCTGCACGTTGCCTTGTAGGGGGCACTTCTCCGGCAGGAATGTGGGCAGAGACATCTCGACGAACGCCAGGCTGTATGGCAACGCGTCGAACTATTGCCTGGAGTTTTTGCAGATCTCTCTGGATATCGCGTCGTAATTGCTGAACTTCATCCGCTGTATGGCGGCGAATTGCTGCTATTTGAGCGTACAGTGCTGCGAACTCGCGACGACTAACTTCCCCACCCGACACATTACCACCAGAACGTGTAACAACTGCATTGTTCTCTTGATCAGGGCCCTCACTGCTGTCCATTATGACGAGGTTTAGCTGCGAGCCATCGCCAGTGACGAAAATTCCCTTCCGAACAACAGGATTTAGCCCTGAAGTGTCAGCAATATTAGCAAATGCGCGTAAAATTCTCTGCTGTAGCTTTTTCGGTAATAAAGCGTACTCGTAGTTCTCAGATGGTTCCATCGCCACCCACAATAATGGCAATGCCAATGTAGCTGCAATGGATCCTCCCATGAGCTGTTATACGGCAGGTGCAATATGATCTACGAGAAAAGCGGTCGAAATGCGGCCAGCTCCAGTCCCCATATTATAAAAGCACGGCCCCTCTGGACCTGCTAACGTTGCTGCCGTCAATGCATCAGGATACGGTTGGGTGTTGTCTATGTAGACGTCAACAACCTATTTGCGCGTTCTCCAACGTCCTCGTCGGTTAACAAAGTCCTTTGAGCTACCACTCCGAGTCGCGTACGTTGCAGCACCTTTGCGAAGGCTGTGTGTCCCCAGCTTTCCTGTCTTGAGCTTCTTAAATGAGTCGTTATTCACCATGCTAGTCAAGAACCGTCGAACTACATGGTCACCGTCCTTAGGATTGCCGTACACAAACTCAGAGCTCATGACACTTGACGTAGACTCTATATGGACAGCGAGGTTGAGAAGTACACACATCTTGGGATCCAGGCTATCAATAATGATCTGCTCTAGAGCATCTCGCTCTTCGTGAATATTTTTTGACCACCGCATCTGCAAAAGTAGTGTGGAAGGGTATTGTGTGTTAGGTGAGAAGTTTGCGAATTGCAACTTCATCATGTCGTCAATCCGGGCGCAAATATGCCACTGCAGTGTTAGCACACTGCTAACCAAGTATGATGAGTCATCCGATTTCCATCGAGCCCGAACTAAAAGCAGTAAGTTCAGAACTCAGCAAACTCCACAGCTCGGCGAGCTTTGGATTCTGCCCCCTCGCGACGTACCTCAATTTTTTTCACCTTCTTGATCAGGTTGTTCACAGCGTCCGAGCGTGTTGGGTTACCGCGTTCGTTCACAGGATCCGATGTTGTATTTATTCGCGGCATAAAAGATGATATAGCTTTCTTAGCAAACTCAAGCGTGCTTGAGCGACGGTGAATAGGTTTCATGGATTCATCTGGCTCCGGGTCGCCGTAAGCCTGCTGGTTCATATAGCGACAGACGTGATCTGGTGTGATGTTAAGGAGCTCGCCCATAGTGAAGACGTAGTCGCCGCTGTACGCCACGCCGTTCGTGAAGGCCATGAACCTCATGAGCTCCGGTTTGTAGCGACTTGTCATGATGGCGTGTTTTTCTGTACTGATTATTAATACTCTCCATGAAAGCCAGTGTAAATCGACTTATTTTTTGTAGAGAGGCTACACTGGACGGCTTGCAACTCTACACAGACTTTTTTGTACCAGTCCCGGTTGCAAAAGATGACACTTTGTGCTATGGTACATGCAACAATAGTTGCCGACGACACCTACTTGAGCGGGACCGTACCGACCACGATCCAGGCCGGTACCATGCCATTGGCCAATCACAGACTGCCAATCTAAAAAAATACAACCTCGGTTGCAAGTGGCTGGTAATGTATAAATACCAGCACGTTTTGCAACTCGGTTTGCAACAGGATTCTGATTGGGTATAATTAGATTAGGGACCAAGGGTATCAACAAGTACGTGGTCATCTACATGTACTACAAATTTTGCACTACACACGCAGATTGGGATGTCTGCTGCGCCTACGATCAGCACGGAGAGCCGCCAAGACGTTTGAAACAGAGAGCTGTCTACCGTAAACCGAATACACTTTGTCAATTGCTGTGTCACTCGTGAAACCCGAGCGAACCAGACTTGACACAACGTCCCAAAACACCTTTCGTCTTGAGTAGGCAAACTTGTTAGCGCCACGTTCGGCTGCTGTAAAGTCCTTCGCTGCCTTCAATTCTGCACAGCCAACTTTATATTCATGCCATAGTTCGTACAGATCTTTGGTCGTTTTGATAGTCGGGCTGCACGTTGCCTTGTAGGGGGCACTTCTCCGGCAGGAATGTGGGCAGAGACATCTCGACGAACGCCAGGCTGTATGGCAACGCGTCGAACTATTGCCTGGAGTTTTTGCAGATCTCTCTGGATATCGCGTCGTAATTGCTGAACTTCATCCGCTGTATGGCGGCGAATTGCTACTATTTGAACGTACAGTGCTGCGAACTCGCGACGACTAACTTCCCCACCCGACACATTACCACCAGAACGTGTAACAACTGCATTGTTCTCTTGATCAGGGCCCTCACTGCTGTCCATTATGACGAGGTTTAGCTGCGAGCCATCGCCAGTGACGAAAATTCCCTCCCGAACAACAGGATTTAGCCCTGAAGTGTCAGCAATATTAGCAAATGCGCGTAAAATTCTCTGCTGTAGCTTTTTCGGTAATAAAGCGTACTCGTAGTTCTCAGATGGTTCCATCGCCGCCCACAATAATGGCAATGCCAATGTAGCTGCAATGGATCCTCCCATGAGCTGTTATACGGCAGGTGCAATCTGATCTACGAGAAAAGTGGTCGAAATGCGGCCAGCTCCAGTCCCCATATTATAAAAGCACGGCCCCTCTGGACCTGTTAACGTTGCTGCCGTCAATGCATCAGGATACGGTTGGGTGTTGTCTATGTAGACGTCAACAACCCCTTTGCGCGTTCTCCAACGTCCTCGTCGGCTAACAAAGTCCTTTGAGCTACCACTCCGAGTCGCGTACGTTGCAGCACCTTTGCGAAGGCTGTGTGTCCCCAGCTTTCCTGTCTTGAGCTTCTTAAATGAGTCGTTATTCACCATGCTAGTCAAGAACCGTCGAACTACATGGTCACCGTCCTTAGGATTGCCGTACACAAACTCAGAGCTCATGACACTTGACGTAGACTCTATATGGACAGCGAGGTTGAGAAGTACACACATCTTGGGATCCAGGCTATCAATAATGATCTGCTCTGGAGCATCTCGCTCTTCGTGAATATTTTTTGACCACCGCATCTGCAAAAGTAGTGTGGAAGGGTATTGTGTGTTAGGTGAGAGGTTTGCGAATTGCAACTTCATCATGTCGTCAATCCGGGCGCAAATATGCCACTGCAGTGTTAGCACACTGCTAACCAAGTATGATGAGTCATCCGATTTCCATCGAGCCCGAACTAAAAGCAGTAAGTTCAGAACTCAGCAAACTCCACAGCTCGGCGAGCTTTGGATTCTGCCCCCTCGCGACGTACCTCAATTTTTTTCACCTTCTTGATCAGCTTGTTCACAGCGTCCGAGCGTGTTGGGTTACCGCGTTCGTTCACAGGATCCGATGTTGTATTTATTCGCGGCATAAAAGATGATATAGCTTTCTTAGCAAACTCAAGCGTGCTTGAGCGACGGTGAATAGGTTTCATGGATTCATCTGGCTCTGGGTCGCCGTAAGCCTGCTGGTTCATCCAGCGACAGACGTGATCTGGTGTGATGTTAAGGAGCTCGCCCATAGTGAAGACGTAGTCGCCGCTGTACGCCACGCCGTTCGTGAAGGCCATGAACCTCATGAGCTCCGGTTTGTAGCGACTTGTCATGATGGCGTGTTTTTCTGTACTGATTATAAATACTCTTCATGAAAGCCAGTGTAAGTCCGACTTATTTTTTGTAGAGAGGCTACACTGGACGGCTTGCAACTCTACACAGACTTTTTTGTATCAGTCCTGGTTGCAAAAGATGACACTTTGTGCTATGGTACATGCAACAATAGTTGCCGACGACACCTACTTGAGCGGGACCGTACCGACCACGATCCAGGCCGGTACCATGCCATTGGCCAATCACAGACTGCCAATCTAAAAAAATACAACCTCGTGGCTGGTAATGTAGTAGTATTGTTGACCATCACAAAATCAGACAACAACAATCCGAGGGCAACTTCCACTGGTGAAACCGCAAAAACGTTCTGACAACCATGCGTTGAATGTGCGGTGAGCGTCACGGCATACAGAGGCACACGACGAGAAGATGAGGGTCTTGGATTCTTGGTAAAAGACGCCACTTGCTGGGGCAGACGAAATGTGCCTCCGAGCTCATAAAGCGGTCCTGTGCGATGAACCGTTCCTGCGCGTGACCAATACCACCGGTGACGCTCTAATTTCTTATGCCCGGCGTCACTAAGGCCAGAGTGGTCTATCCAGTAGCGACGAAATACCAGTAGACTACGTATTTATGGCCAGCGCTGTACACTCGTAAAGGTCCTACGCTCGGAAATTGCAATTTATTTCGCTTTCAGGAAGTATCGGAAAAGATTACGACGTAGTTCTTGTATCTTTTTTTGAAGACATCCCTATGTTGATGCCAACTAAAGTTTTTATCAGCGCGGATAAGTACTATTCTGTCAGAGTTTCCTGTAGAAGCACATACTTGTCTTGTCGTCTTGCGCTTCTAGCCAACTTGCGACCCTTCGACCGGAAGGTGGTCGGTAATCTCATAGTCAACTCCAATGACCATGATGTTTACACTGCAGGCTTTGAATGCTTGGTCAGGATGACTCCGAGTAGCTCGCAGTGGCGACGAAGCAACTTCCACAACGTTCTTCTTGAAGTCTTCCTTGCGCACCGGTAACCTAAACGTTTCTAGCCTAGCCATTGGAACGACAAAATACAGTTCAACCACAGCAACTTGGTTTAGATCGCCAGCGACGAGTCCGTTCAACAGGTCGATGAAGTATTTCCCGTCAAACGCATGGCACTTAGCGCGCGTCACTTGAACAAACCGGACCAGGTGTGCTGCTTTGTCGATAAAAACTGCGTCGTATCCGCCTTGGTTCCACTTGACTGGAGCCACCCACTTCGGAGCATCCAATGAAACACCAATCGGGTACTTGTCCGGATCAAAAAAGACGATGCTTGATCTCTCCCACTTGCGACGTTGTAGTGCTGATTCCACATACACGCTCCACGTCAGGCCATTATGACTAAGCTGCGCAAAAAACCAAGCTTCAAGGATAAAACCGTCCGTGGAGGGATTCACGTTGCAAGCTCTCGCGAATTTTTGAACTAGACGCGGACCCATGGCCGTTGCAAAATGACGCACGACGTACTCGCTGACCAATCGAACGTCGTAACCATGAGGACTATTATACCGCGCAAGTAAACGGTTGACAGCTCCAGATGACGAATCGCCAACAAAGCCTTGAAGGTAAGTTTCAATGTTTGATGGTTCCACGAGTGCTTTGTCGAGTGCTTCAATCGCCGTTGCCGTCGTAACTTCAAACATGAGTCTAGCGCTTCCACCGGCCACAAAGTACTTCTCTTGCAACAACTTAATTCGCTCCGCCGCTTCCTTTTTTCGATTAGATTGTGTTCGATATGGTGGAAACATGGCCACTACAGTACGGAAGAAGTCGTCGTTCAGGACTGCCTTCTCGTAATCCTCAAAGCACCATGACGTCAGCTCAAAAAGCATCTGTGTATGTACTGGATGAAGCGTGTTTCCCACTGCGAGCGTTACGTGATGCAATTCGCTCGTTTGCACTTTCTCCAGATTGTGTAAGTCTCCAGTCGACATCTCCACATCCTCCATCTCAAAGTCCCGGAGCTCCTCATCCACGTTCGCTGGAATCGGCTTGTAAAGTTCTGGACGATATTCTTTTCCGACTGCAACCATCGAACAAACACACACTAGTCGATGCTTGATTTTGTCTTGTTGATGCCAACGTAGGCACTTGAGATGAGCGGCCTCTCCTGCTGCAGATGACTTGACGTACCCATCCAGAAATACAATCGTTTTCCTTGTCTGCGACGTCGTATTCAGGATTGCTGCCAGATCGCGCTCTATCGTCTCCTCCTTAACAACACAAACCGCTTTTTTGTTATCCTGAAGCCAAATTGAAATGCTTGTCACCTCGCGCGTAATGAATCCAGATTACGTCCCAATGCAATCGATTAAGGGACCAAGCGAAGGCAAGCGCTGCGCACGTCTTTCCTGTTCCAGGTGGGCCTACAACCCATAGACGGGCATACGTTTGGATTGAACACCTGCTCATCTCATTCCATTGCTCCACCAGAGGTGGCCGACGATAGAGGACCAGCGCATGATCAGGACGACCAATTCCGGTACCAGCGACGCACGATGGTGGCAATTCAATCAGTCGATCGTCATCTTTAACGAGGAGCCGAGGACACGGTTCAGGTGCGATATTCCATTCGACTTGTGGTACATCGATGGTAAAATCTGCTGGACGCTGCTTCGGCACTCGCACGATGAGCGCATCTTTCTTTGAGCTACCAAATGAGCCAATCGGCGAATCCTCTTCCAACGCCACCCCGTTCGCAATAACTTTGAGGTCCGATGGAGCGATCCCTGCGAGATGGCTGTCTCTAAATTCTTCCTTCACAGCATGTCGGACTCGAAACACTTTGGCGTTATCAATGCAATCAACGCAATCGGCAGAGGTCACAGCGGTGCCATCTTCGCCCACAAGCTGAAACCACACCTCGCGCGTCATCACTTCTTTCCACTCAGCAAATTTGAGAATAAAACTGAGATCCTTCACAAAATAACCTCAGTTGAGGTTTTATGCCAAGTTTGGCCTGAACGTACTTAGTTGAGATGCTGTGAACCACAGTTCTTTACCTACTTCTCCGGTCGGAAAAGAATGCTGACATAGCACCTCGTACAGTGCTGCACCCCGTTTTCGCGTCCTTGGACCTTCGATAAACTTCCGGATGTGATGATACTGAATACAAATGAACTTAAATTTGTAAGCTAAAATCTGCTTTATTTGCAAATCCTATATGGTCCACCCCCGCGAAAATGGGGTGCAGCACTGTATTCGGCGGGGTGGACCATATAGAGGGATCGCGCTAGTCCAACAGAAAATGGATAAGGTCTCTCACACACGCGTGATGGGTAACGTATTTTTTCTGTGTGCAACAGAGAATGGGCTTTCAAATAAATGACGAAGTGGCAGTAATTTACGCGGTAAGTGCTCGGTAAGTGCGTAAGTTTGATGTCGTTTATAGTGTACATGTCGCCTTTTATAGTCTACATAGTTTCTAGCGAATCAAATCTCGTCGTTTGCTTATGTGTCCTATACAATAATATGGCGCTGAGTATGAAAAATTGAACGCACAGCCGTTTTTCAAAATGTAGACTCGACTCGGGCAGGAACACCTCGCAAAAAACTCTAAGTCCCACGGGTTCTGTATAATTTTGGTTTTGTTCTGTTTGGCTTCAAAGTGATACCAAAATGAATTCGTGTTGAAGTTACCAGTAACTAATGTCTGCACTTACTTCTCTTCTTCCGGTTCGTCTTCAACTGGAAAGTGACTCTGTAGCTTGATCACCTTGTGCAAGTACCGCATGCGCAAATAGCCGACTGCTTCGTACAACGAGTCGCTCCAATAGTTGCTCCACTTATCGTGAGCTGCTCCAAAGAGCAGTAGCGCTAACACGACCAAGCACCAGAGGCCGCAGGACGAGCTATCCTGCTGCCCACAGCCAGTGATAGTTTCGTACTGGATCTGGTCCGTCATCTTCAGCATTGGATCTACGACAGTGCACACCGCCGTTCTGAGCGACGTGATGTTGCTCTTCAACTGCATCGGGTCGAACAGGAAGCATTGCTTTCTCTCCACATCAACGTAAAAAGCACCCCAATGATATCCGAGACTGACCGCACTAATAAGTTTCTTGACCCCTGGTTCAGCAGTACCATACGCGCCAGCGATCCGCTCCCTCTGCTCCGACATAGCAAAGTCTAGGAAGCGGGGGTTGACGATGCCGACATCTTCATAAGTCGATCGCATCATCAACAACGACCCAATAATTGATCCAGAGTGCAACCACACATTTTCTCGAAAATCGAGGAACTCACTGCCAAACTGGGCGTGTTTTCCAACGTACCACCTCCCCCAATTCAGGTCCTCAACGGCTTTTTTGTGGTCCGCCTGACCAAACATCATAACAATACTCATTTTGTGTCAGTTTTGTACAGGTTCTGTGTAACTTTGGTTTTTGAGACTGGTTACCTTCGTGATGTCCACCGAGTCTTTAAATGATTCCACAATGGAATCCACTTGAAACTCCACTTTGTCGATCCACTCCATAGTTGCCGTCACCATTTTGAAGTTGTTCTGGGCCTGCACAACCAAATTCATCAGCTTCAACTGCCCGTAGGTTGCACATCCGTATTCATCCCAACGCGCAAGTAAGTCTTGATCGCCTTTGTCATCAATTTCTTGGATGGCCTCTCGGATCTTCTCACCTTGAGGAATTGCCTTAATGGCAGGGACCGGTTGGCCGACGTTGTACTTGCGCACCACCAATGGGCCCACCACTTCCACACGTGGTAGCTCCATTCTGTCCCGAAGAGGTCTTGTTGTGCTGCTGCTATAAGGCCCGCTGAGGATTGCCATGTGGCACAGCTTCACCGCGCGCGCCTTCTTTCCCTCCCTGATGCACGTCTGGATGCGCTTCGCTTCTTTCAGCTCCTTCTTCGACACTTCTTTCTTCACGGCTCGCTTAGATAATCCTCTCCGTTTCGGTGGGGATCCAAACACAATCGGGGCGGCGGCGCTGTCAGCATTATTCGCCGCTAGCTTCTTCTTCGGTGCTGAGTTTGGTTTTTTGTGTACAATTTCTGTTTCGGCTTCCGTTTCCTTCGAGACTTCAGAGGTGGTAGCTTTACGAGCCGGGTCTTCCTCCTCTTGGTCCGGCGTTGACCTAATGGGCTGGTCTTCATCAAGTATCTTGTTCCAGCTCGGTTCTCCAAAAGACAGTTGAGAAATAGTGACGCTGTTGGTGGCGGAAACTTGCGACAGGTTAAGGAAAACGCTGGGTGTTGCTCCTGGCTCAATACCCGCGAAGTCTTCTAGTTGACCGGTGTGTAGAGCAGTATGAAAGCCCTCGAGCCACTTCATCGCTAGTCGAAAGGTTGTGGACGGCTGTAGAGACACCACGTCGATGATTTTCTCAGAGAGCTGCTTGCTGCGGCTGTACTTGGTATCTCTGTCAATTGTCGGTAGAGCTCGGATGGGTTGGCGGTTCACCCGGGTGAGGCCACCAGCAGAGACGTCTCCTGTTTCAATGCTGTTAGCTGGGCTCTGTACGATTCACCTCGACGAAAAAGTCCTCATCGGCGGAACCACTGTCTCGTAGTTGGCTTTACTGCGAAGGAACATGATGTGTCTGCATAGTAGAAGACACGTCTGCCTGAAAATACAGTCACACGTACAGAGCTACAACAGAAAACAAGTGTCGATTTCTAAACAGAACATAATACCATAAGCCGAAAATACACAAAACACGTACCCCCGCATTGACTTGGTATGTTTTACCTGTTGCAGGATTTGTCAGCGTCGTCCTCATACCGTCCACTTCAATGTCGTAGGACGCATTCAAACCCAAGGCCAATTTGTGCTGCTCTTCCACCATCTTAAATGCGTAGCTGCTCAGCTGCATTGCTAAAGCAGTCAGCTCCGGGTCTTCGGACATTGGAGACCGGCTACCAACGCGATGGAACTCAGCTCAATACCGTTCCTCCGCATAATTCTGCATCGTAATCAACATGGAGACCGGCTCGTCAATCGTGAAATTGCCATCCACAATCTCCTTGACTCGTCCCCACTTCGACTCCAACCGGTTGTTAGTATTGTTCTTCAAGTGCGGCACACCGCCACGCTTGAACATCACCCATTCTTCGGTAGTCGTGTCCCAGTGTTTCATGAAACTTTTGTACAGCAGATTTTCTTCATCTTTGCCGACCGTCTCCAGAAGCGCGTCCTTAAAGTCATCGTATTCCTGTTGAGATTCCGCGTTTACCAGTCCTTTCATGATCACCTTCAACTGCTTAGTCTCCAGTCCGCCAGCCCTACCCAAACGAGAGCACTGCTTCTTTAACCAAGTTTCCACGTGCCAGCGACATAGCAACTGCGTTGCATTAGGCCACCCCTCATTCAGCACTTCCTTTTGTGGAGAGCCTTGTCCGTCATTACCACTCTGATCTTGGGCCAATCCGGATTGTTTTTCTTGAAAACGTTCACAGCTAGAGCTAAATGTGGTTTCTCTTCTGTCGGTACCAGCGCTTGCTGCACATACTGCCCCTACCAACACACAAAACAGAATAGAAATTACATTTTTTTTGGTAGTACTCTTCACTCAGTTATTACCTTCCCGAACACATCATGAACTGCGAATTAAAGAGTTTGTAGCGGTTTGCGTTGGTCCCATGCGTCGCATCAACCAGAACAACTTCGGGAAACGCTGCAAACAACCGCTTTTGCCTTGCAGACTGAAACGTCACGACTCGAACCACGTTACTCTCGCTGTCCAATTTGAATTCAGCCGTATTTTCTGAGGCGCTTTCAATGAATTCATCAAGCACCGACAGCGCGCGCTCTGCATCACTTTTTCCTCCGCGGAACACCTGCTTCGCTGTCTGAGTCATGTTATGTACGGCTTTCAAAGTTGTGCGCTTGCCTAGACAGTCAAATCAGAATTAGCGCAACAAAATATACACCGAAGATTTACAAAAGGAATACGGTACCTGTCTTGGAACGAAGATACGCTAGTATACCTCTTGGTTTTGCACCAGCCTTGGCCATCACAGCGACGTCCTCGCAAAGTTGCGGGTTATCAATACGTCGGTTCTCAGCGTAGTTAAACCACTGATGGTGTGTCAAGTTGTGCTTGTGGATGCCAGTTGCTTTCACCACCAACAAAAAATTCTTTTCCACCAGGTCTAAGTCGCACACGAGCATTCACACGCGCCGTACAGCCTGTTGAACGCACAGTAGTGTGCTCGCGTTGACCAGTGCCCTTGCTGTCGAACGGCATTCCATGCGTACACAGGTATATTCTGCTATACAATTCCCAATCATCAGGAAGCAGTGTACCGCCAGTCGCTCGCCTTCCCTTCGTCTTCTTAGGGTCTTTCATCTTTGCCTTCTTTTGCTCGGCACAATCCTTCCGGTTCCTTGCAGCGAGTGATGTGCTCCTACGGCAGGAAAAAAGCTGTAATGTAGCCTCCTGGAACTCTGCAAACACCTCGTAAAATTTATCCCACGAGCTCCAAAACACGGGAAAACCTTCCAGGAAAGACCCAGCACCCGGCATATCCTCCGAATTAGAAAAATTGCCCTCCAAACATAGATGCGATGTCATCTTGTGTGTATTCGGTTCATCTTCTGTATTAAATTCTGTTTGTCTTTCCTTTTCGTGATTTACACTGGACTCTGCGCTTTCACTGGACACGACTTCCATCGCACCATCTTCTTCGTAGTCGCCGTCATTACTGTCACCGTGCGAGGCAAGCTCATCTTCCTCATCCAGCTGGTCGAGCACCTCCGCCAGCGCATCGTTATTTCCAGCACCATCCAAACTTGCGCCCAAATCATCCATGTCCGTTATCTCCTCGCTGGCAACATAGTCCGAATGCGTCCTTTCATCGGCTTGCAGTGTCTCCAGAACCTCCGCTTCCCATCTGAATTCTTCGCCCGGGGCTGCAAGCGGTGAGCTCGTCTTGCGTTGATTTGGAAAGCGATCACCGTACCTCGCGCCTAGCACACGCTCCTGGCGCGGCGTCAGTTTCTTCCCGCCGTGTCTTACAGCTTGAGCGAGAGGGGGCAGTCGTCTCGCTGGTGGCCCAACGTCTTCTTGCGCAGCGCGAGTGGCGGACCGAATCTTCACGCGGTTTGCGTCCGCTTGCTGCTGGCGCGACAGCACGACGGGATTCCGGGAAGGGGTCTTGCGCTGCTTGCTGTGGCCAGGATAAGGAGGAAGCTCTTCTTCTGGTGGCTGTGCATTACACAGCAGCACGTTAGACAGTTAAGAGCACTGCAAGGAGCCATACGTCACGGCTTACCATCGATTTGAGTGGGCTGTCTGGGAGCGGGAAAATCTTCGAATGAGCGGTCCAAACGGCCTCACAGACTTTCAAAATTTTGAATGTCTCAATTTTGCTGACACGGCAGGCCGAAGTTATGTATTTGGCCTGCGCAACTGCGTGATAGCAGCTGGGGATCTGTTACTCCGTATATTATGAAAAATACCGAAATCATACAAAACCAAACCGAATATGCTGTTTCTGTAGTGTGGATTTTCTGTTGCTCTAGACTTCTCCCATATAGAGTCTACGAGCTGCGAATATATATAGAGGAACAGATGGAATCCAAATGTAATACTTTGTATTACCTTAATTAAGTACAAATTTAAATCCATCTTCGACACAATACCAGTGTGATTCCAACAATTTTCCATTGAGGTTATTTAGTCCAAAGGAGATGGGCAACTCATTTGCGCAATGCATGTGGCGCAATCATTAGATTGTGCAGGTTATTAAGCCATACCGGGGCCGAAAACGAGGTGCACGACTGTAACAGCTAGGTTTCTCTTAAAAAAAACCTCGCATGTGTGATTGGTCAATGTCCATTCTGAGATGGGTACGATTGGTTAAAATGAGTTCATATGAGGATTTGCATGCACAGTAATTGAGACGAAAATGGATTTAATTGCTTTTAGTGATATACCACTAGATTAAGCTTCGTTTGCGCTTTTTCTAGCTCTCTGGATTTTAATTTAGAGTTCTGATAACGATCTGAACGGAGTTCTGAATTCTTAAACCAAAGCACCTTTTACATACTAGTAAATAGCTTCATCAAACGATTGCAATTATTTCATATCGGAAGACGATGTCGCTTGTAACTCGAGCACAATGATGGTTACTTATTCGAGCGACATCCTACGGAAATAATAGAAATTACGTTGGACTCTTTTTTATCTTTCGTTTAGTAATGGAGCTCGTAGAATGAACTTTCGCCTCCCATCATGTTGGTCCGAAAAAAATCTGTATTACTTAAGTGTTGGCTAAAGATTGGTTGCTTGCAGCAATTCCCAGCCTTGGTTCTTGGAGGAGTGCGTTTCATGGCCATCATTCTGTATAGTTTGTATTTCGTATTGAGTTACAAACCACGTTCCATTTCGTGTGGAAATGGTTACTGTGGAGTATATCGTACTGATGGTTGATGCGGATCATTAAGCGATAGACCTTCAGAAAGGCTGACAAAACAATCCCATATCAATACTTCTTTATCATCAGGGCCATTACATTTTGGTGATTTCAGATGCTCAAAAATTTCCAGCACCCATTTAAGCACTTGCTTTCATCGTGCGAAACATGTCAGCTTGCTTAGGATTGCCCTACCGACCAACAAGATAATAAATTTAATGTATTCTAAGATTAGGGGTTGTCATTGTCGGCAGCATCTAGTACCTTTTTTTTCTACTGTTTGTCAATTTTTTTCAGGTCCCTGATTGGATGAATAAATATTTGGCAAGCAGTACGAAAAATTGCGCTGGTCAGTCAGCAGCTAGAATTTGTTTTGACAAAGATCTTTAAAAGGCCATGGCGTCTTGCAAGTGGAAATCGTGTCGCCGTATGTTAAAGATAACGGACGAAGACTCAAGTCTTGTTCAATGCAGCAACAGCGGGTGTGCGAGCACTATTCACCGCTCTTGTTTAACAAGCATGCTAGCTACTTTCTTCGTTAATCAATTCGAAAAGGTTGTCTGCGGAAAGCGCTGATATAATGCCATTCCGAAGGCCGTGCGGCTGCCCTTCCTTTAAAAAGACGTATTCGGTGGCACAATGACGGGCCATATCCAAGTGTGAGCTCTCTTAGTGTGCTAATCAAGTGGATAGCTGACGGCAACAATTACCATCGGTATCATGGCGGCGAAGGACAAAGTGGTGAAACAAAGCAAACTTTGGCGGGCGAAGTCGTAGAGGCCATATCGGCCAGTGGTGTGAAGACTGCTTGTGCTCCCAAAGATGTTATGAATAAGATATCGGCGTTAGAAACTAGTTTTCGAGTAGCCTCTGACTGGCTGAGCAACACAATCCAGGGTGTCGAGAGCGAAGCTGATCTACGAGCCGCCATCCTACACAGGTGTCCTAGTTTCTATGAGCTGCATCCTATAATGGATGATAGCCCAAGTACTTACCCTCTTCTCCTCAACACCGACCAGGGATTTTCCTACAGTGATCACGGCAGTGAGAGCTCATCTGACGGCGATAACGACATTCAAAACTCGGAAGACGCCCGTCAGCTGACGCAAGGAGAAACGGAGCGTTACTCTCGTTCGTCGGGCAAAATAGCTACTTCTGGTACAGGAGCAGCTACGCCTACGGGTACGGGTACTACTGCCAGTAGCTCAGGCACGAGGCAGATAAATCGTAAATCGGGTAAGCGCCCGGTTAGTGGGCTTCGCTCATTTGCTACAACCACCACAAAAACGAAAACCCAACGAGTGTCTCTTGTGAATCACCAAGGCCTACTGTCACTAAAAGAAGCACAACTTGTTCAGCAAAAAGAAATCGAGTTGAAAAAAAAACTATTCAACGGCAAGAATTACAGTTCCGCCAGCATCAATCGAAGAAGAAAGAGAAAGAAGCGGAGGCCCGTATTGCCGAGCTTAATGCGTATACAGTGAAGATCCAGGAAGAAGATGAGCATTGGCGTACTCAGCGCCTGGTGACTCTTCTTCTTCTTCGAGAAAAAAACGTAAAGCTGAAGGTGTTCCTCATGATTAAATTGACGCGGCTCTTCCACTCGCCCATGTTGCTTCATTTAACCCCGGACCTCCAGCAGGTACACCAGAAGCTGGTTGCGTCGCTCCTCCCCTCCAGCGTCAGTAGCTATTGCCATGTTCAGCTCGTCAAGCTCACCAAGATCGCTCGAGGACGCACCGGATGTCATCTTCCCACTCCTCAGGAACTGGTTTCGCAATGAGCAAATTGTGTAAAATGCACGTGCAAGATACATATCGAGTGATTCTGCGTAAGTGTTGCCGCTTAGCCAATTGAGACCGAATGTCATTCAGATATTGAAACCTATTCTTAAGCAGCCCAATGCAATGCTCTGATTTAATCCTGGCAGTAGCCAGCTGGCTGTTAAAATAGGCGTGATCAGGATTCATCGCTCCTCCTGCTGGCTTCTTGAAAGCCGGGACCATCACACATGAAGCTTGGAAGGCTGAGTCTCCAAGAAGATATTCTTTGTTGCGGAAGAAAGCTTGCTGTTTCTGGCTTGGCGGGCTGTTTCTCCAAACTTCAATATCGTGAACTGACCCCGGCCATCCCGCAACAAATTGACGTACCCTGGCCACATCATCGAAGACGATAAGAGCATTAGCTGCGTTAAATCCTTTACGCGAATAGTATGCTTCACTTTTCTTTGATGGCTTAAATTCAAGTCGCAACAGCGTGCCATCAACCATACCAATACAATTTACAAATTTATATTTACGGGAAATGCGTCGCGATATTTAACTGCGCTCAAGCTCGTCTGTCCACGCAGCTGTGCTAGCGTCTAATGTCAGTAACGCGCCTAACGCACGCTGCAGGTAGTCTCCAATAGTCCCTTTACCGATACCAAGAAAATGTGCATGCTTTGACCACGTGTTGTCATTGCCAAATACACCGAGGCATTTCAACAGCACAAGCATGTGCAGCTCCACTCCACCGCGAAACGGGAAAGTGCCCGAAGAATCCATCACCGGGTGGTCTCTCACGAGGTCGACGAGTCTGAAGAATGCCTCGCGCTCTAGTCGAAAGTGCTTCAAAACCTCCGTCATATTTAGCTTTGTAGTATCGTAGAGCAATTGCTTTTAGCAATCGCTACGACGACGGTACGACGACGGTCGGTCAAAGTATCGCGAGCCCCGTACTCGCTCGTATGCGGCAGCACGCAGGATGTCTAGCTCATCTTCACTTAAATCTTCATCGTCATATAAGTAGCGAAGTGTAGCCGCCGCCTCTCTGACTTGTAAAACAATCTTTAGCTTTCGCAGAGCGACTTGACGGGCGCTTGGACGTGGCATCTTGGAGAAAATATACGACTAGCTGCTGTAGCAACTGAAGGGGGTGGTCAATAGTCCACCTGTTTGATTGGCTAATAATATTTTAGTCATGATGTCGCTAAAAAATTAATGTTTAGCTGCTGCGAACATCGACAACTCCTGTTATTATCCAGAACCATTCTCGAACAGTACGACTAGAGAAGAATTTTGGATGACTGGGTTCTAACGGTGTCTTAATTTGAACTCAATGCTCGAGTATATCAGCGTGTACTATCGTTTCATTTTTTAGCAACGTTAAACGAATCGAGAGTAGAGCTATAGCTTGTTCGATGAAGTAATTTTGGGCTCCACGATAGAGTACTACGTATGCATGTTTTGTCGGCTTCGTGCTAGACGTAATCGTTCTCGCCTTGTCTACTATTGGTTTAGACCTAGATTGTTTGTTGCCTCTATATCAAGAGTCGCTTGCTTTGCATTGTGCGTTCTCGGAGGAACTATTTCTGTCCTAAGCTTTTAATATTATTTTTCTCGATTTTATTAGTGCCTACTAAGCCGCGTGGATTCAGCACAAAGCTCACCGTAAGCCGCGCATTCACGTGAGAGATTCCATTTTTGAAGACATTTTGGGACAGTGCAACAGTTATGGTGCCGTTTTTAGGTACGTTCTGGTGCGAGTTTTGATATTTAGATTAGGAATGCTCTGACTTTATGGGATCAGTGCGCTCTTTTGTGAATTCTATATTTCATATTAAAAAGTAAAAAAGTTCAACCGAATAAAAAAATATGGAGCTATAGTACCTTTTGATATCTTCTGCTAGAATTAATTAACCCCGATAATTTTACCTGCGAGGATAGTAAACCTCAAGTCATCGATTCGAAATGATGATTTTATAAGGCTGTTCATTTCATAATTATACGCGTTAAAATTAAGGAATGCACCAAAGATGGGCCAAATTAATCCCTATTGGGCTGTTCGTACTACTTGACCGTAGCATACCAGGAATATGTCGATGTAGTATTTATTAAATGCTCATCGTCTCAAGAAAACGATCTAGGAAGCAAGCTCTATTCCTTCCGAATATAACATATTCCTGGTAGTTCTTCAGAAATGAAGTACGTACAGACCCAAATGCTTTAACCCCCCAAACCCGAGAGCCTGTATAAGACACGATTCCGCGAAAGGTTCCCGTGTCTCGGACACGTTAAGCTTTTATACGTAAACTTTGTACTGGACCATACAAATTGTCAGTCAAGAAGGGGTAGGCATATATCTCATCTTCCCGCACAGCAGTACATAGCTATGCGTGTGCCTCGAAATTGGTTTTTTTAGAAAATTAGAAGACACAGGTTTAATGGGTGTCACACAAATCAGCATAGAGGATTGCAGGTGGAATATTGCGCCACTCATACCTCGGTCATTCGAAAATTTCCGCCGCTGCTGCTCAGATGTCCGGGCTCAGAGGCCGATAGCGAGAGCTTCTGAAGGAAGGATGGTAATCAAAGGCCTCTACGGACCTTATGCCGGGGAAGACGAAGAAAGACGTGCGTGGCGTGGACTTTTTCGTTGGAGAGGCTGCGTTGATGGCATATTTGGACCGTATCGCCTCGGGTAAGTAGGATCGCCTTTCAAGGTCTTTGTGTGGGCTCTAATGCGTGTGATTTGCTAGAGGAGATGAAGAAAGCTGCCGCGACGAAGCAACAAGCAATATCAGCAGCGACTCAGCCTACTCCAGAAAGTGGACAGCCTTAAACCGATGTGCCTAATAGACAAAATGATGCGTTTGATCTTATTGTGTGTACGTGTTATAATTTTTAGCGCTATCGTGTATATAGTTGATGACCGACCTGTCAGTCCAGATACAGACACGACGAAGACTGATTGTCCGAGCATTTAGACTACCTCTCCACACATAGCAGAGAGTGATCTGGGCAATTCAGTTGGTGATGAAGACGTTGACGGTAAGTTGTCCAATACATTGCTTGTACCTGTGAGCTACTGCTAACGCTAACGCATCACTCCACTATAGGTGCAGACGAGCATCCCATTTGTAGTTTACATGCTGAACTCGATGCTGCTGCTACATCTGGCTCAGCGTATGCCTGCTCTGAGCCTGAGGATAGCGACGGAGGAAGCACGATGCCAGGTGAAGAAGGGCAACGGGCCGCCATACAACCTGAAGAAGTGCAACCAAGCGTCAGCGCTGCACATGGAGTCAGTACGATGTTGGGTAAGGTTATAGGGCACACGTTATTGATTCTTATAGTGTGTGTTGTTGTAGATGACCCAAACATTATCGCGCCTGGAGATAATCCAGTAGATTTTGCAGCACTGGATTCCGATAGGGACAATGAGAATATGTCCATTTACGATGATGATGAGGACTTAGGCCTCGAAGAGGCCGACGCCGTCGTGGAGGATTCTGCTGCTGCTCCTGACATACTTTTCGAGCCATCTCCACTTGAATCAGCTGGCGGAGTTGGAGCACTTGCGCGCGGTAGTGTACACAGCGATGTTCTAAAGGACATGAAACTCAATGAATGGAATGGACCTGAGACCCAATTGTCTTTTCCCTACATGGACGGGCCGTACAAGGCTCGGACTGAGGCATGGCTTACGGAGGACTCTTCTAGTATTTACAGCGGGGATCACGGGCGTATTGAAGAAGCCCTCTCCGCTGCTTCGACCGCGTTGGGGTCATTCTTCTTGTGTGCACCTCCCCATCTTTGGGAAGACATTGCCGGAGCTAGTGACGACTATTTCCTTCACAATTTGGATAAGCGTGTTGTCGCACAGCATGCAAAACAACAATCCCGCCACCGGAAGGACAACAATTTTGGAGTGAATTCGCAAGAACAAGTCAAGGAGATTTTTTTTGGCAACACCTGGCATATCTGGAAGAGAAATTTGTATTTTTATCGGACTACTCATTGCCACAACAATTGCGCCAAACAAGGAGAAATTTGACCACCACTGGAAGACTACCGACGAAGCGCAATTACGCGTGGATGCTTCGGCCATTATATATAGCGAGATCGGTTTTCTCATCTTTTCCGCAACATGCATTTCAGTCGCAATGATGCTCCTGAGGCAGCGACGGACCGAGCGTAGAATCTGCGGCCAGTAATCATCGTACTACAATATACTTTCCAGCGCAGCTTTATACCGTCACCGGTCATGGTGTTTGATGAAGCGATGCTTCCGTCAAGATCGGCCTTCAATCGCATGAGGGTGTACATGAAAGATAAGCCTCGCAAATGGGGGACTAAGCTGTTCATGCTGTGCTGCTCTGAGACGGCTTATTACATCCATTACGTTTGTGACGCGCTTCGGGCGCGTTTGTTTTTGCTCTAAAGTTGTCCTAACGTGTCTGCTACATGCTAACTCTTTCTTCACCGTGTCTGATACAGTTTCGAGGTTTACTGTGGTAAACGACAAATGCGACACGACAGCACTCCACCTGACGAGAACACTGGCCCTGTTGCAGTGGTGCGGAATGTACAGTATGTATTTGGCCTCACTGGACCCTCCGACTTTCTACTGGCTGTAACAGATCGGATTTACACATCCGTGCAATGCAGCTGCTTACGATGTCTTTCTACATCGTTGAAACGATTATGATGAACAAGCAAGGTTTGTGCGAGGCCATCCTACCTGCAAAGCAGAAGAATGGCCGACGGCCGACGAGCGTCGAACAAGCGGTCAGCACATATCGAAAGAGAGACGTACGAAGTGGCGACATCCGTTCATGGTCCTGCGGTGAAAGCGTTCCGGTGGTACGACAAGCAAGCGGTGCACGTATTAGCAACTGGTGGAAGTGCGCAACAGGACAGAATTGTCCGACGAGACCCAATTACGGTTTCGGAAGGGAAAGTAATAGCACCAAGAGTGACAGACCTTTATGGGCGGCGTGAATGTGCATGACCAGTTGCGCCTTCAAAGGTGAGTTGTCTTATCGTGTATAGGCAGCTTTACCATTTCGGCTAATCGTGTCAGCTACATGCACCCCGTAGATACTCGTCGCAGCTGGCAAGACGCTACAGGAAGTATTACAAGTCGTTGTTCCTAGGCCTTATTGATCTAACTATTATCAATGCATTTATTGTCTTCAATTACCGGCGGGTTAGAGATGGTGAGCGAAAGCTATCACATGTGCAATATCTCAAGCAGCTTTACCTGGCGTTGTGCCGGCTTCAACCTGAAGACTGGCAGTTACTGCTACGCCGCAGAGGGCTCCAGGCGACACCGACAAAAGCTCGAGAAGTCGCCAGAATTGTGCCTGTGCAGACCGACGAGTGGCGTAAAGGGAGCGACACACAAGCTCGAAAACGCCGTCAGCGCACCTGTAAGGTGTGCTCAGTGCTCAAAGCCGATGGAGGGTTGCGGGCCGGGGGGGGTCTACTTTCTTTTGCAGTGAATGCAGGCTGAAAACGTCTTCTAAAAATGCTCTAACATCTCGAGTCATCGTTCGCAACAAAGTGAAGCACTCCATGAACGGTGTTCCAGCATCGTGCTTCAAGATCTGGCATAAATATTGGAAGAACGGCACATTGGTCCCTCAGACACGGAACAAACGCAAGATTCGTGCCCGTAAGCCGAAGCGACCTACCGATGAGACTGCAGGTGACGCTGAAAACTCCGAGAAGTCTGGCGGTGAATCCGGAAGTAACGGATCACCACGCCAGAAGCGATCCCGCAGAAGTGATGAGGTAGTTTAGGCAGGCTCCGGCTCTGAGTTTTGACTTGCATTAAACAAACTGCTCAGCTCACGTATTCCTAGCTGGTTTGAATTTCTTAATATCGACAAATAAATGGAGCTTGTACTGTATCGTCTTTGCGTACAGGAGACACAATAATAGATATACCATGTACCAGGAAGACACTTTAGGCGGGATAGACACGATAGCAAAGTTTGGGGCTGGGGGTATGGACCGGCTTTAGTACAGACACGTTAAAAATACCTTAAGTATAATATGGGTGCCCATTTTGCGGATAAACCTTAACGTGTCTTAGGTGTGTGTGAGATGGTGAGCCTAATGGCTTCGGCTTGGGGGGGTTAAGCTCGCCAAGATAAATGTGTGTCGTACAACACGCAAAAGTATATATTATATTAAGCTAGACAGCTTGTAAAAAGAACGGTTTGCATCAGATCCTTACAGGTATCAAACTACGATGAAGTGTTGCCCTAATAGTCCACAACATAAAATCTCCGACCTCCAACAACCTTCGACCGTAACAAAAGCAGTCCATAATTGTGTTCAAGTTATGTATTTGTGTACTAGAAATAAGAAGCTTAGGGGATTCAACTTTGGGATATGCGAGGCCAGAAATATGTTTGTAGCGAGTTTGTAGCCGCAATCTTAGGCTCTGAAACGGCCCGTGGGCTAAGAAAATGACAATTTACTGGTCATGCATTTTTCAAGCCAAGATGGGTGCTCACTCTACTCTGCAAAAAGCGAAGTGAGGCCCCGGGTGTAACGGGGTTACATGGTGTGGAACACACAGGGGTACGAAGTACCCGGAGAGTTAACACACTCTCAGTACATGAGTTGGAGAGTTAACAAGCTCTCTCAGTACGTTGGCTGAAAGCCACACGTTATGCATTTGATTAGGTTTAACTATGCTAGATAGTTAAACAGATACATTTAACCCTAGGTGGCTTGGCCGCAATAATAGTAAATAAAACACTTATGGTTTTGGAAGTATAAAATTTAAGGTATAAACTTTGAGCCCTGGTCTTGGGCTGTAAGTGTCCTTTGGATAAGGAACTTAATATTAGTGACTCTTTGAGTCGAACGTCTTCCTCTGACGCTAAAACTACGGCAGCCCCGCTGCACTTGGTAGCACTTGTAGTCAATCCCGCTCCTGAGTCGGTTGACTATATCCTCTGCGAGGATGGAACACCCCGTGTTCGCGAATTTGCCCCCGGCGCAGCAGGACGCGCTTACTAAGCATATGTCCTTGCTTGGCCTGGAGGGCGTGGCTCATCTTGCATCGCAAGGTCCAGAGGCGGTCACCGCCAGGCTGGAATCGTTCTCCCGCTACGAGAACGCGCTATGGAGCACGTCCAAGAAAAGATGAGCGCCGCAACGGCGGCGGCGTCGATGATGCGTGAAGCGTCTATGAGACTGAAACCGCTCATGGTGAGCGTAAAAACCTTCGAGGGGAAAAATGGAGAGAATTTCCTTCTCTCCACCCGTGAGGTCGAGATGGCCATGGGATCGGCCCTGCGCCAGTCTGAGCATCAGCGCGTTGTGCTGGCTATCTCCAGGTTTGGAGGTCGCGCTCGCGAATGGGCACTAATGTGCGGCACGTCTGTTGACGCTGCTTTTTCCACTTGGGATCGGCTGAAGCAACAGCTTTCGCGCGTGTTCGCGCCGCCTAACCAGATGTACCGTATAAGGTCGAAGTTTCTTGCTACCCGCCAGAATAAGAAGGATTTATTGGACTTTGTCCAAGAGCTGAGAACTCTCATCGCCATAATAGCGGCGGACCCTCTTCCGGAACTGGTCAGCGTGACCGTGTTCATGGAGGGACTTCGTGTTAGCGCAGCTCGAACGGAAGTGTTCCGTGTACACCCTAACGTTTTCGAAGAGGCGGTGGATGTGGCATTGAATGCCGAGCACAACTTCAGGTCGGCGCGACCTGGTTGGAGCGCTGGTAGCGCAAGCTCTTCGAGCGGTTTAGAGCCGATGGACCTAAGCTATGCTGAAGATGAAGAAGCGGAGCTTCTTGCTGTGGAACAGCGCGCCGGCATCCGCCGATGCTTTGTGTGCAATAGCACTAAGCACTTGAGGGCATATTGCCCTCTGCGCAAAGAGCGCGTGGCTCCGGCGAGCCAACCCTCCGGGTCATCGCCGGGAAACGGCAATTCCCAGTAGGCGCGGGGCGGCCTACGGGGGAAGAACAGAGTTCTGTTGTGCCTCGAGGAGGTAGAGGGCAACGGGGCTCAGCTCCGAAGAGAGCTGTGCTCTCTTACGAAAAGAGTGTGTGGAAGCCGGGCTTGCTGGTCGTTCAAGCGAACGTGAAGGGCTTTGCAAAGCCATGGAGAGTCTTGATTGACTCGGGAGCCTCGGGCAACTACGCCCGTCGCTCCACCCTGGAAGGGAGTCAGCTGTATGCTGAGGCACTGGAAGTGCCAACGAGAGATACGATCTCTGTCCGTCTCGCGACGGGGACACTGGTAGCTGTGTCGAAGGTCTCTGTCGACCTTGGAGTGAAGTTTGAGAACTTCGATAGCGTGGAACGCTGTTTGGTCTTAGACCTGGATGCGAGGTATGACCTCATCCTTGGCATGGCATGGCTGGAACGTCATGAGCCATGGATCGACTGGAAGTCGAAAACGCTGGGTGCGTCGCACCCTGCTCCTAGTGGAGCTTTGGTGAGTCATGAACCCACCCCTGCTAGGAAGCAGAAGCGCTTTTGGCGCGAGCACGAGGCCGAGGCGGCCGTAGTGCTGGACATTGGTATGTCCGAAATTGTTAGCGACGAGGTTGCTGTTTGCCCTGAGGGCGTACGTGGTGCGGCACGCTATCCGCTGAGCGGTGCAGGTCAGGTCAATGACCAACCGCTTGGTCCTGGTGAGGACGAGCGCGGAGTGGCGCGTAATTCACGGAGTGGTACGGATCTGGTCGATGACCTACCGCCGCGTGATTCGAGGGACGCGGTCGACTGCGAGTCGAGGCATCATGGGCGTGGCCCAGGCGATACAGGTGAAGTGACATTGTGTAAAGGTCAAGAACCTCTTGGCTTTCAGCCGAGTGTCTTGCGAGACACTGTATCCTCTTCGAGGAGTGATGCTGCTGATGCACCCGGCGGTGGTGACGGAGATGTCGCCACACCGCCCTCATCCGGCTGGGCTCGGTCGCGGAGGGAGAGGAGAAGAAGACGCAGGGCATCTGTGACGTCTTCGACGTCGGACGATGTGTCCAACGTGACGAGCGGTGATGCTCCACGTGATTGCTGTGAATAGCTGTATACACTCGTGAACGGAGTGACGGGGGAGGTAAAAGGCGACATCAGCCTTGACACTCTGCCCGCTGCAGATGCTCTGCTAGAGCTGGACGAGATGTCCATTGCCGAGTTTGGCGAAGCCTTCAAGACAGGCGAGCTAGCCGAGGTGGCCCTGATGGGACCTGAGGAGGAGTTGAACTCCTCATCCGTCGTGGACGACGCGGTCCTAGAGGACACCAAGAAGGCGCTGAGCGCAAGAAGTCGATCGGCGATCCTCAAAGATCCTTCGGATCCCTTCTACCCGGTGGTGAAGGAGTATGGAGACGTTGTCTCGAAAGACCCACCGACGGGTCTGCCTCCAGATCGAGGCGTGTGTCATGAGATTGACCTGGTTCCTGGAACCAAATACTGCGTAACAAGGCAATGGCCTTTGCCGAGAGAGCAGTGTGACGTCATTGACGCATTCTTCCGTGCGAGGCACGAGGCAGGGATGGTGCGTGAGAGTAAGTCTCCGCACTCGACACCCACGTTCTGTGTCAGAAAGCCGAACGGCAAGTGGCGCATTGTTCATGCTTTTAACAAGCTAAATGCGGCCACTATCCCGGCGCAAACGCCGATTTCTCGCAGGGATGTTCTGCAGAACAGCATGGTAGGCTGTACTTTGTACAGTGCGCTCGACTTGGTCGATGGCTACTACCAATTGCTCATGAGAGCGAGCGACATTCCGCTGACAGCGGTGAGTACTCCGAGCGGTATGCTCTGGGAGTGGCTGGTCATGCCCCAGGGGCTGTCGAACGCACCAGCAACGTTCAATCGTCTTGTGACACAGCTGTTTAGGCCCCACCAGGCGTACGCGCAGACGTACTTTGACGATATATTCGTCCATAGTCGTGCCGAGCACGGAACGTCAGACGTGGATAACCACATTGACCACTTGCGAGCGGTGCTCGAGTGTATGCGCACTAATAAGTTGTATGCCAACTTGGACAAGTGCGTCTTTGGCGCGGAGGAGATACCTTTCCTCGGGTGCTTCATCGGGAAGCGTGGCTTACGGGCAGATCCTGCGAAAGTCAAGGCCATCGTGGACTGGTCGGTTCCCAGGAACCAAGAAGACTTACGCCTGTGGCTAGGCTTAGCAAATTACTTGCACAAGTACAACGCGAATTACGCGGAGATGGCTCGGCCATTATTAGATCTCCTTAAGAGGGACGCATCATGGTGCTGGAACGTCGAGCACGACGGAGCCTTTGAGGCTGTGAAGGAGAGCCTCCTCCAGGCTCCGATCCTTGCGCTACCGGACCCGGAAAGTCCGTTTAGCGTCGTCTGTGACGCCTCCGATTTTGCTATCGGTTGTGCTTTACTACAAGCAGACGCCGAAGGGCGTGAACGCGTGATCGCGTTTGAGTCTCGCCAGCTCAAAGCTGCTGAGAAGAACTATCCAGTTCATGACAAAGAGCTACTTGCAATGAAGTATGCTCTAGTCAAATTCAGGGTACACCTGCTAGGTTCTAAGCCATTTGTGACCTTTACTGATCATGCGTCGTTACGCACTGCGACACAGTCGCCTCATCTCTCTCAGATAATGGCAAGATGGCTTTCCTTTTGCCGAGTATAACTTCGAGGTGAAGCACAATCTGGGGCGGCTTAATGTAGTGGCCGATGCGCTCTCGCGCAGGCCGGACTACGAGTTTGCTCATGGCACGACAGTGACGTCGTCAGTGCCTGACTTGATACGCGGAGCGTATGCACAAGACGACATGTGCGTAGCGCTGCTACGGGCTCTTGTGAGCGAAGAGTTTAAAGACTCTGACAAGGAATTGTCTGAGCGCTTACGCGGGAGGCTGCATCAATACTCACTCGATGGCGGCCTGCTGTACTAGAGCACCGACTCTGAGGATAACCCTCGTGTAGTCGTTCCTCATGATGAGGATCTAAAGTATCGAATCCTCTATGAGGTTCATGATACGCCCGTGGGCGGGCACTTTGGTCGGGAGAAGACCTATGGCTCGGTGAGCTCGATGTACTGGTGGCCCCAGATGTATAAGTGCGTCGGCACCTATGTACGCACGTGTGAGACGTGTCATCGGACAAAGTCCGCGCCGAGCACGGCAGCGCCATTGGCGAGTTTGTCTGTCCCCAAGGGATGTTGGCAGTCCATGAGTATGGACGTTGTGTTTGGCCTTCCCAAGGATAAGGCGGATAACACGAATATTGTGGTCTTTGTAGACCGATTGAGCAAGATGGCTCATTTAGCGGTGATGCCGGACACCATTGATGGTGAGGGTACAGCTTTGCTGTTTTTAGACCGAGTATTTCGCCAACATGGCTTGCCTGAGGCAATTGTCTCGGATCGAGACCCGCGCTTCACCGCGAAGTTCTGGTCCCTCGTCAGAGTGCTCGGCACTCGTTTGGACATGTCCACAGCGGACCATCCGCAGACCGACGGTCAAACCGAGCGCGTGAATCGCGTTGTGGAGGATATCCTCCGAAGCGTATGCGCTGAGGCGCCAAAACGCTGGAGCCAGATGCTCCCACTCGTTGAGTTCGCATTAAATAATGCAGTGCACGCCTCGACAAGCTACACTCCGTTCTATGTGAACGGCTTGGCTAGCCCTCGCGTCCCACTGAAGCCGCCACGCCGTGGCTCAGGGCTTGATGGGGGAGGGATAGCCGAGCGACTAGCTGATGTCAGCCCTGTTGCGGTTCGCAAGCAAGTCGATGACTTTGTCTCTTTGAGACTGAGCGTAATGCGTCAAGTACGCGACGCTATGGCTGAGAGCCAAGACACGCAGAAGGAATATGCAGATGCCAAGGGCAGAAGCAATGTTGAGAGGTTTGAGGTCGGTGACCAAATTTTATTAAACGCTAAAAACCTACCTACTCATGCAGTGTCTGCAGACTTCAGGACGAAGTTAAGACCTCGGTTCATAGGACCGTTCAAGGTCGTGGCCAGGAAGAGCCTAGCGTATACGCTCAACCTTCCGAAGAAGATGCGCACGCATCCGGTCTTCTATGTTGGCTTGCTTAAGCCATATCAAGACCCTGCTCAGGTGAGCGCGGAGGCGTTGGTACCAGCGGTGGCCGGAGCACGGACAGCTGCAAGGGAGCAGGTGGTAGAGCCACGGGAGGCTGAACGACAGCAAGTGGTGGATCCACATATGTCTGATCAACAGCATGTGGCAGAGCCACAGGTCGCGGAGCGAAGTGCTCGAGATGCAGGAGCAAGGCAAGCTGAACATTCAGCCGAGCGACTGGACGCTCAAGGTCCGAGACCTGGTTGTGAGTCAACAGTGGTGGCTCTAACCTATCCACAAGGTGGAACATCTCTTCGAGATCGACCGATGGGTGGTGAATGTGAACGTTCGCGTCCTGGACGCCGGCGTCGTATGGACGCAGACGCCGTTCCGGCAAGTGCTGACTCTCCCCGCGAGAGCCCAGATGAGGCAAGGCCTCCTCCTGCTCTACTCGATGAGCATGGTGAGCTCCACTTTCACGTGGAATGCCTTGTGGCGTGGCGTAGACGCTAGGGTCGTACCCAGTACTTGGTGAAGTGGAGGGGTTACTTTCACTCACAGAACTCATGGGAGTTTGAGGTTATCCTCCGGCAAGATTGCCCTGACGTCGTTGACGCTTACGATCGTGCACATCATGTGCCGAAGCGCCACCATGGCGTGCGACAGCGTCGCCAGGCGCTGGGCGCCTCCCACTAGAGTGGGGAGCGATCAGGTCAGTAGTTGAGCTCAGGCTCTGACCAGTAATTGCAGCAGCCAGTTCGTACGTATGAGCGGTTTTCGCAGCGGGAGCAGGAGATGGAGAGACCTCGTGGTGATAGGGACATGGTTCCGGAAGAAGCGGGTGCTTCGTGTTGTGCTGAACGAGGTTCAGGCACAAGCGTCTCGATAGACGCATAGTTGTTTTGAAACAACTTGCTCGATGAGGATGATCCAAATGTGGATGCGCTGTAACAGCGAAAGTGATGTCCCGGACACGGGGATCGAACCACTGGCCGTTGGCTTGACAGGCCGGAGCTCCACCATTGAGCTATAAGGGCGATGCCCGTACGTCAGCCCGAGAGCGGACTACTCATGGTATGAGAGGTCTGTGCCCGGGTGGATTTGAACTACCGATCTGTGGCTTCCAAAGCCAACGCTCGACCACTGAGCTAAAAGGGCGTTGCCCTTAGGCTTGTCGAAGCGTGGACAACAGTTCATGGAACGAGAGGGCTGTGCCCTGGTGGGTTCGAACCACCGACCTATCGCTTGTGAAGCGAGTGTTCAACCGCTGAGCTGTTGTCGACGACCCGAATGAGTCAAGAGCATTGCTTAAAGCGGTTTGCAACTCTTGGAGTAGGCGCGGAGCGCGAGCGTAGGTCCGAGACCGCTTAAGAGCAAGATGCGCGCTGCGCTTGGAACATTGGGCTGTGGGCCGACGACGCGAAATTAAGCATCAACGATGCGTAGGCTTGTGAGCTCACGGAGCTGTACAACTCGGGTGTGCGGTGTAGTAACCTCCTCCGTCTTAACAAGACGTGACCTCGCTGATGAAAGTTTCGAGAACGGAATGTTCTCATCTTAGTGGAGGAGAATGTAACAGGGTTACATGGTGTGGAGCACACAGGGGTACGAAGTATTCGGAGAGTTAGCACACTCTCAGTACATGAGTTGGAGAGTTAACAAGGTCTTTCAGTACGTTGGCTGAAAGCCACACGTTATGCATTTGATTAGGTTTAACTATGCTAGATAGTTAAACAGATACATTTAGCCCTAGGCGGCTTGGCCGCAATAATAGTAAATAAAACACTTCTGGTATTGGAAGTATAAAATTTAAGGTATAAACTTTGAGCCCTGGTCTTGGGCTGTAAGTGTCGAGTGAAGCCGTGTGAGCAAGACGGAGTTGGCTCGAAGAGACAGGATAGCTGGGCCGATCACGACTCGTTGAATCAAGATGCTCGACCAGAGCTTCTTCTGTCAATAAGGGATCGTGGTGGGGCCTGTGTGGGCTGTGTGCGATCCCTGGGAGTGGGTGGTAGCAAGCGCGTCGGCTTGTTTGATTTTGTATGGTTTTGGTTTGTGTGCGAGTATGAAGCCCGTCTAGCTCAGTCGGTAGAGCGCAAGACTCTTAATCTTGTGGTCGTGGGTTCGAGCCCCACGGTGGGCGACTGCTTTTGCCATTTTGGCCTCGCGCGCACGTCCACTCTTGATATACGTGGCGAGTGTCTCTGAGCCTTCCCAAGCCTCCCAATGTGTATCTGAGTCCATGCCTCCTGTGTGGATGTTTGACAGTCGTCCGCTGCACCAAGTCAGAATTCGGAGTCCACTAATTGAAGCAGATCATTCCTTTTTACGGCATTTTTTACAGTAATTACTATTAGCAACGACTGGCTACGTCGGTAAACTTTTATCAGTAAGGTTGTCTCTAAACGGTTCACCTGTGGAACCGCAAAAAAACAAAGCTTCATTCTAGATTTTTTCTGGTAAGGGACAAGTCGCCCAACCGCTAGCCAACCGCTACTACTTTATCATCGGTCCGCTGAATTGATTATCTGCGTGTTTGTATATTTCGTGTGTGTGCGATATGTGGCCACCTCTGCTGTCTACGTGTTTTGTGCTTGCTTGCGTTGAGGTTAACATTGCTGTTCTGAAAGGAGGTTAAGCTTTGTGTTCGACGCAGCACTCATATGTGTATTTTGTGTACTCTGTAACGAGGTTACATTTACTGTTCCACATGGAGGTTAAGCTTCGTGTTCATTTCGGCGCTACCAATGCATACGTTTAGGCAGTGCTTTTAAAGCATGTAATACACTCATTATTAGAGCTTACTCTTCGTTACCTTCTGCGTCGCTGAGTGAGTTGTCCTCCACAGCCTCATTCTCGAAGAAGCGCTTGCGAACAAGTGGGTGGTGCTCCTTTTCGAAGGCAACAACAACCGACTTGTGGATGTGCTCCCTCGGCTCCCACGTCGGCTGCCAGTCTACGATGTAGTACGTCTGCCGCTTCCCGCCCTTCAACGTCATCCCTTTGCGTACGTGGTGCTTCTTCTCGCCGCCTACGTGATCGTTGTCATCTTCAGATGGAGGAGGCTCAACAAGACATTCGCGAGCATCGTCAAGGCCAGTCCGTCGCCTCTTCCTCTCCTTCATGGCTTCATGGCTTCATGGCTTCGTAGGCGACTTGGATGGCTTTGAGAAGAAGGCTTGCTGATGCGACGATCGTGTTCAAGGTAAGTCGGAGGTGGCGAATCGTCTCATCATCCAGGCGAAGCTTGTACGCCTTGCCTGCTGTGATACACAGGGTCTTCAACCCTTTTCAGGAGCTTACAGGGTGCTTGGTCGGCTTTATCGTCGGCATGATGAGCAGTCGAACTGTAAGGTGGGATGTACATTGCAAAATAATTTCAAGGCTGAGCAAATCGATAGTAAACGACTGGACAAGGCAAGTAGCGTGCTATTACTGGATGCAATCTAAAGCTACGACTTTATTCGTATGCAAAGGTGCGAGTTAGTGATGCGTTCCACAGCGCGAAGCTGGTCGTAGCTACGGATACGATCGCTGAGAATGCCGCTCTAGTGGAGCTTGCGCATGGACTTCAAGATATTTTGGGCTCCAACGAGCGGTGATCTTGTGGTCTTAAAGGAAATCTAGCAGCTTTCGGTTAGCTTGTGTCCCCAAGGCCAGCACCTTATTCGCGATACGTTGGTGATTTTTCGCTCAGCTTGAAAGCTTCGGGGGGTAGCTTCATGAACGTCACGTTCATCTTGAAGGTAGCCCTTGTGTGCTTTGTAGCCGCATCTGTCGAGCGACACATTCGAGGTTCTTGCGCGAACCAGGAATACCATGCGTCTTTGAAGCTCGTAGCTGCAGAGATACATCTTCGCTTTACTGTCTGTGTATTGCTGACAGCTCCCTCAATTGTGTTGTCTCCTGAATCTGCTGATTCTGCTCGCTCTCGCTTGTTGTAGATCTTAGACGCCATGGTAGACAGTAGGGCGTCAAGCTTTTGGTTGACGTGGATTAACAGCTCATCAAAGCCGATTGCTGACGAAAGACTGGGTACTTCGTTATATATGTTGAAGGAATTGGAGGGGCTAACATGTTGGGTTTCCCATCCGAGTTTGTGTTGCTGGACAGGTGAGATGACCGTGCAAGAAGTTTATTCACGGATGCCCCTTTCGCGACTGCACATGTCTCGATACGCCGGACCGCTATGGCGTCCGACTTCACGCCTTTCAAGGATGGATAGTGGCGCAACACGTATGTCATGGGGGTATCAGCGACGCGTACGTTCATGTTGTAAGCCTTCACATCCAGTCCAGTCGAGACATCAAACAGCACAGATGTGACAGCTCGGTTCTTCGCTGGCGTCATAGCGTCGAAGAAGTCCAAGGTTAGTAGTGGTACTGGTTTCGCAGGGTCGTGGCCACTCAGTACTCGGGAAACTTTGTGATCTTCGGCTGGAGTGCTGAAGACGCATGCGAAGGCCTTGTTGGTCGACGTCATATTCCACACGCCTCTATCGAAGATCCATCGGACGCACATACCTGACCCGTTCGCGTGCTGCGCTCCTCCACGTCGAAAGGAATGCGAAGTCAGGCTATCACTCACACCTGCCGTACCCATGACTCGCTCGAGAGCGCGATTCACGTAGCTGTGGATATCGATCGAGGCGTCGACCATTTTCAGCTGTCCACCAGACTTTGGTGCGTCTTGGGGATGGTCGATCAAGTTAATTAGAGGTGCAGCTGGCGTCTGAGATGGTAGGTAATGTCCCTGCTGTTCTGGAAGCTGGCTGAGAAGCGCCGCTGTTGGTGATAAGTGCGTGATTAGCGCAAGGGCAACGGCAAGCAACGGACACGTGGTAAAGTCGGAGTCTGGGAAGAGTGATTAGCCTTGCTCCTCGGAAGTCTTGACCCGGATGAGCCGAACGAAAAAGATATCGCCGGATTCAATCGTCAAATTTGTTTTGCGGAGAAGCAGGTCCGACGTGCGCCCGAAAAGGTACCAGAGTAAGCATAAGGGCGCTGTATCTTGGTAGTCGCTGGCGCAAGTTGCAGCTGAATACAAGTATTCGGTCATCTGCTTAAGAGCTTTCTTCGTGTATGCTGGGGCCTTGTTGACAAACGTTTCTGTCTCACGTTTCATGCAATAGCGCTCCAAAACTTGGCCTTTCTTGAGCAGATTATTTTTAATTGCGACACGATGCTGGGAAAATCGTCGTCGAGCAACCAGTTCTTTGCCTGTCGGTAGTACTGCATCACCGAGTGTCGAGCTAGAAGCTGTCCCTTGCGGCCTTCCCTGAAGGCGAGATACTTGCCAAATTTGTCCACCACACCTTCTAGAACCAGCGCGACCGTATCGCGGCTTATAGACGCTTCCAAATATTCCCACATCACATCTTCGTATTTTAAAAACGCTAGAAACGAGCGTGCTGCGCTTTCCCGAGCGCGCTTCGTGTTGGCGGGCGCAAGATCGTTGAGGCTCATACTCAGTCGGAGATGTCGGAGCTTTCACGTTATTCGATAAACATGTGAATGATTTACAGTGTGTAAAATGATATCAATAACTGGACGCTCTCTCCGACCCGATATGTCGGAGCCAATTCCAACGAGTCCCAACCTAACCCTTACGATTTTGTTTGGCTAAGTCATTTTTTCAAGACCGTACGATTGGCTGATAAAACGGATGAATGGTGATTAATACCAATACTACAATTGAGTAGGGTCGGAGAATTGATAATATTCATCCATACCAATAGTGAAAAGGAAAGCTAGTGGCTTGAGTCTGCAATTCAAGGCGCAATAATTTCATGTTACGCGAGTTAACGGCCAGCATCAGCCAGGCGATCTTTTCTCTCTTCAAATTCACAAATAATACCCGTCATGATACGCTTGCGCCATATCAATCATCGGTGACGGCCTGGGAACCGCCCCCGGCGACTGCCTGGGAACCGCCCCCGGCGACTGCCTGGTTACCCTTTTTCATTCATGATAAGCGAGCTAAGCATCCAGCATCAACCGGGAGCTAACGATCTGACATTTCAAATACACAGGTCTTAGCGTGCAGTTTGCAAGCCGAATTTTACACCCCCCTTCATGTTACGCGAGCTAAGCGCCCGGCTTCTTGTCTAATCCCCGCGATCGCTGATCGACGATTGTACTGATTTAGCGAAACTATTACAGAACCGATTTTCCCGCACATGTTGTATTACTCTACCGAATTGCACATATACGCAGCCGGCCTAATCCTCTAGTAGTCCTAATTCTGAAAATGTGTAGGTACAAGTATCTGGTAACACTTAACAATTCTATTTACTGCTAGTTTAAGCTCATACTAGTATATGACTTCTCCGGTCCTAAACAAAATAACAGAGTTTTTTTTTAAACACTCGTGTGTTTGATTGTTCCATATCCAGTTTCGTACGTATATGAGGCTACGTCAAACAAAATGATACTTACGAACCATTTAGAGCTATCGAGATAATCGAGCTTAAAGTTTTCGCACTTAACCGAAACAGTGACATTTACTGTAAAATTCCATCGAAAATTGTAAAACTACCCTTATTCAATTGCTTTTGACAAGAGCTTAAAAAACATTTGAATTTTTAAAATTGAAAAATTTTGAGCTCACAGCACTTTTAAATGTATCGTCATTTCGCGGGCCCATAAATGAAGATAATATTTGTGAGCGACCACAACTTCTTCGGTTTTAAGCATTCTGTAGCTTATAAGGGCTCAAAAGATAGAGGAGACGCCCCGCTTTCGTTTTGAGTGCTTAAATCGCGATTCGTACTTAGGCTCATAAGTATCATTTTGTTTGGGTTGTCTCATATGATCATATAAAAATGCATCATTAGACGATTTGTATGCCGAGCTGATTGACTGTTTTCGAAACGATTATGAATCAGATTGCTTTTCGAAGCCTTTTTCCTCCTTCTTCTGGATATTTAAAGTTTAATTTTGATTATATTTGATGATGCTGCGAACAAAAACTCCAGCCTCCACAAAGCGATCATTTAAATGCTCGATATTGACGCTTTTGCGCCTTGCCAAAAACAAATTGGGAGTAGTGTGAATAAAGGGTTTTGCCATGAAACTCGCTCTATCTATATTTATTCGACAGATTTAAAAGTTATCGCAAGCTAAATGAACGGGTCATTCCTTAGCGGACGGTAAAGTAGGATGTTTTTATTAAAAAAAACAGAACTTCCCCGTGTGGAACACGGCATTGTTTTTTTAAAGTTTATTTCTGACCACTTTTGACGTCAAAGCGAAAAAGCTCCACCCATCCATAAAGTGAAAGTTCAAATGGTCAGGTATTGGCAAAATGGGCGGGAAATTTGTTCATAAAAAACGGTGCTGACGCTACGTAAGCAGAGCTTTCAAACTGGCTCAACCACGCTTCCGTTGGAGCTGTACGGCCGAAGTTATCGCCGATTTAAGGGCTATTAATTCTTTTTTCGACCAGACGAGTATATTGCTAGTACTAATAAACTGTACTCCTGGTATTTTTTAAGATGTGAGGAGAATGGCCGCGTACGCCAGGGTTGTCAACGGCGGGCTTTCGAATTTGTCCCCAGTCTCGTCTGGCCGATTACCAAGGTGGGAAGTACTGGGTTCACTGCAAATCGGAATTCACCGATTTGGTACCGATAATCAGCATACTTTAACCAAGATATAGCACCACTACTTCGGAGCATCCATGCGACTACTGCGAATGTACCAGTACAAAAATGTTCAATTCCCACTCAATTCCCAGCAGGTACCAGTGGAATTCCCTGGAAAAATGGCAAAAAAGGGAATATACCATCCCTGCGTACACCGCTTTTTTAGGAAAAAAAAGTCCAATACGGTGGGATGTGTTATCCCTTCTCCGACTAGATGGACTGAGCCATTCCATGACCGGCGTCTCCGTCTTTTTGAAATACAGCCCACACAGAGAGCACGTGGCTGGGGTGTTAGCCACCGGTATGCCGCGCAGGCACGCCCATGCAGCCAAACGGAGCAACGAAGGTCCCGGAAGTGATGATTCTAGTAGTAGCGATAGCGACAGTGCTACCGAAACTTCAAAATCATCGCTACACCAGCGAGCGTCGATGCGAAAAGAAAAAAAAACGACTGAGCATGCATCTTTCGCGTCATAGAGGCTGAAGTGGGGGTAAGCTGCCTAAACGCCGCCAAAGTGAACGTAGAAAGAGGCGCTACCGCTCACATAGCCATGCAATGTCTTCAAACGTCACCGGCTCCGATGCTGGCAGCACCAATGACAGCTCTGAACCCGTCACTACCAGCGGAAACAACGCCGGAGTCGTTCCTACAACACAGCTACAACATCACGACATCAGGTTGAGAGCAACATAATCGGTTGTTGTGTTGCTACGTAATTTATCTTCGTTTTCTTTACTGTGTAAAAATATCCGACAAAATTGAAACTTCGCAAGATCCAGTTTTCGCACTTAAGTACGATCCCCCAAGTCATTTCCAGCCTCCCATTTTTGTATTTTGAATACAGAGACACGAGAAGCCAGCCTCCAGCAAATATGACAGCAGCGAAGAAGGGTCGGCAGGCAAACGCGCGCCCCTTAAGGTCAGCGACGAGTGCTAAGGGAGGGAAGGACGTGACGAAGAAGAAGGGGAGACCGTCAAAGCCATCACGCGCGAGCTCGCTGAGAATCGACGCACCTGGTAAGTCGAGTTTGTATTAAGTTTCTAAATCGATTTACCAACACAACGCTGATGGCACTTTTAGCTGCTGATACAGCTACGTACTCTTCTCCTGGACCAATGGTAACCAAGCGTGCAAGCGCGCCCGGGCAGAACACGTCGGGTAAGCTGTTGCCATGTGACGTAGTGCATCGTGTCTGCTTACCCACTATGATTATTTTGCTTTTGCGTTGCATTAATCGCAAGATGCATCCTCGGGGCCGTTCGACACGAGCACACAAGCGCCAAATGCTACCCTACGCGAGCGTAAACCCATCGACTACGTGTTTGCTGTCCAAGGCTTTGCAGTGGACGATGACAATGATGAGGATTATGACCCGGAGCGCGATCCTGCCGACGGACGAAACGATGATCTCGAAGCTATCCCCAGTACTATTCGGACCGTCGATCAAGGACGTCACGCAGACACCAGCATCGACAGGCTCAAAGACAATACGGACAATGCCAAGATAGCCAACGATGGAGAGGACTTCGAGGACAAAAGGAAGTGCGATGGCGAATAACATGTGACGGGTACGCCAAGTCAGTTACTTTACCTGAAAATACTTATTGTCACTGCTCTAAATTACTAGGTTTTGAGGCATCCATTCTACGCTTTGTGCAAGCTGCGCGAGAGGAGCCCGAGAAAGAGGTTGCGAGCGGTCATACTGCTGCTGAAGATGACATGAAGCCGGTATCTGGACAGGGGCACGTTAAGGCAACCGATGGTGCTACGGAAATCACTGTCGAAAATGGCACAACGAATGCCAATAATGCGATTCGTGACGCCGTACTACACAAAGGCAACCTCAATGAAACCAATCAGGAACTCTCTTTGCGTACGTTTACATTTGTGTTGCTTATTATGTTGCAGCGTATGTTGTTGGTTATGTTGCTGACTATGTTGCTCACTATGTTGCCTATGTGTTGCTGTTTACGTTGCTTCATATGTTGCTACAAATATTTTTGCTTTGTTGTTAAAGGCTCGGGATCTGAAAGAAAGCACACAAAAAACGGGTTCATTCCCCGATCGACGAGCCAGAAATGAGTACAGACCCGACAGCTAAGAAGACTCGGAAAAGCACAGATCCCGTTTCCAAGCCGATTGCGCAAGTCCACACAGCTCGCAAGCCTACACGTCGAACGAAAACTTGGCAAATTCGGGAAACCATGAAGAAGTTCCACACATCAGTGACAAATTATGTGTTGGAGCTCCCGAAGAAAACATTTAAAGACTGGAGTGAGTTCAATGACATGATGGCGGATTACGCTGCGAAGAACTACTTGTGTTACCGGGTTAGAAGCTCGGAAACCCGGGCCAAGTACAGCAGGTACATGAACTCATTTTTTGATTATAATTGTGTTTTCTTGCATTATGTATGGGTGTATGATTTATTGTAGCCGACATGGAATTACACAGCTTCCATTAGAGATGACGCACAGTTTTAAGCGGATGTGGTGCACTCACGGATCGTCACAAGAATCCCGCGGCAAAGGCCGCCGTGACTACGATTTACGCTTTATCGGCTGTGAAGCAGGTTTCCTCGTTCGCTCTGGGCGTGTCGTCGTGGATGGTCAAGCCACATGGCAAGTGATCGTTGCACCAGGAACGGAGGTGAGTCTCTGTTCAATTTCTCTGTCTGAAAGAGATATTAATCTCTGATTGATTCACAGATATCGCTACACAGCCACAAGACCAATAAAACAAACTACGACTCGTATCGTGGGGACAAGTCAATGCCACTCACCCCGCAAGTCCGCCAAGAACTTGGTCTTTTGACCGAGATGAAGACGCGCACGGCTGACACTAATCGATACTTGTCGGACAAGTTCGGTGGGTGCTACTATTAGGCCACTTGCAGTTGTATATTTTTCTGGCGTACTTTGTCAATTTAATGATAATTTTGATATGATTTCGGATACAGATATGGTGCTTACGCCTCAGCTGACAAGAAATCTTGTGCGACAAGTGCTCGGCGAGTCGAGTACCGAAAGACCCAAGGTTATCCTGGGCAATTTTCCCGACGAGGATAGTGGTAATGATGTACTTCTCGTCCAGTATCAGCTTGATATTACTTGTATTATTGCGATGGAATCGTCAATTCAGAAGACATGCTTCGCGAAATGAGGAGACAGCTTGGTCATGGATTGGACACATGGAACCAGCAATCTGGGGTACCATTTAGGTATGCCCAATTCAGTTGTTTGTAGTTCTGATGAAAATAACATTAAACAAAAAACTAAATATGTCATTAAGAGAGTTGCACAACGTCACGACCGAGAGAGATCAACTCAAATTCGAGCTGGAGAGGACCAAAAGAGCTTTGTACGTTGCCGAGAAGAAATATCGAGACGTGGAGAAGAGTAAGGAGGCTTACGAGAAGCTTAAAGCGCACTGCGATTCTCTGCAAGAATCGCTTGACTTATCAGAGAAAATCCGAGTTATTATAAGTAGTCTTGTTGCAACATCAGCAACGGGAAGAGAAATTCCAGCTATTAATTTCCTTGCTCTTGATCAGAAGGCAGCTACGATGAAGTACGTCATCGAATTTTTCAAGAGGAAAAACCCAGCTTGGCGCAGTGTTCAAAGTGTCGTCATCGATAAGGACTTTGTCGAATGGCGGGTTCTGGAGAAAGCTTTCCCGAACGCTAAGATACTTCTGTGTCAATTTCACGCGTTGACGTATTGATGGAAGGCCTGCCGACGTCCCAAATATGTTCTGAAGATGGCTCAAAGAGATGCGATGGAGTCTGCCTTTGCGAAATTAATTTATTGGTAAGAATTGTTAATGTTGTGTTGATTTCTGTGTTGCTTATTTTATTTACTATGTCTCCAGCAGCTCACAGTCTAAGTTTGACTCTGAAGTAGACGTTTACTCGGAGGTGTGAAGAAGAGTGCCCCAAGCTGTTGGAGTATTTTGAAAACACTGGAGAACATGTAGTTCCATGTGGGCAAACCACGCTCGCGAAAAAGTTTTTACTGCTGGGAATACGACGACCAACCGCATCGAGTCTAATTGAAATCAGCTAAAGCTGCTCCTTGGGAAGAAACCGCAAATTGACTTCACGATTAGTGGTGTATTGGCACACCAGTCAACGGTTATTCGACAGCGGATCGCGGCCATGCGCAAGCACTCGACTACTAATCGCCAACCAGTTCGGGTCCCCACGTATCTTTCTCTTTTGGCCAAACACATGAACGACGACACGCTATCGAAAGTGCGGGACCAGTGGGATTATTTCATGGTAATTTTAGCTCAGAACACATTTGCCAAACGACTAAGTGACGTGGGTCAATGGGAAATAAGCACGCAAGGAAGCATTTTCCGGTGTAACGACTTCGAGTGGTGCTGTTCCTGCCTATTTTATTGCACGTACCATCTACCTTGCCACCATCTGATGCATATCGCCGCGCAAAAACACCAGTTTGCAAAAAATGCCGGCTTCGAGTATTCGGCCACGTTGGAGCATGTCAGAAATGGCGAAGCTTGAGGAAGCCTTCTGTCGTGGGAAAGCGTCGGTGCAGTCAATTCAAGACAAACTGAAAGATACACCCGAGTCATCCTCGCACAGCGACTATACTCAATGCTCAGCAACACACAAAACAACACACGGTGCCGAAGCAAAAAAGGAGTCTTTTGAAGCAGCACAAGTGAATCAAGAGGCTTAAGTTTGGGAGCAGGAGAACCAGTCCCGCTGGAGAAAAAACCTCGACACATCTCACCTGTCCAAACGCGTGATTTACGTAAAAATGCGGCGTCGTGAGCGTGCGAATGTTGTCGTTCTGTCTTCTGAAGAAACATACTGCTACGCCAAAGCTGCATTTGAACCTGTGCTGGATTTTCTATCTCAACTAGCCCAAAATTCTACATGGCTCTACAGTCATGGCGAGAAATAGTACGCAGGGGTATGCGAGAAAGGGACACCACGTCATCTCAGAAAATGGCGGATTCCGAATCAGAGTCGGGCGACAGCAGCGACGATTCAGCAAGTGAAAGTGCATCTGAAATTACCCCCGTTGATCTAATGGAGTCAATGAAGTTGATTCGACAGCTTGAAGAAGAAAATATCGGAGAGTTTTCTTTTGCACCTGCGGCTGTACACACACCACCGTCTAGAGTAACAGCAGAATATATGCTGAATCACAATGAAACATCCAATTCGGGTCTTACAACGACGGCGCAGACACTGACACAGGCTTGACAGAAAACAATGGAGTCGCCTCCCGCCAAATGTGAGCCATCTAAGTCTGTGGAGCTCCGAACAAAGCCAATGGTCCATACAAGAGCCGCCAAGCTCTCAAAGCAAAAGGCACGGGAGCCAGGCCAGATAGATGTGCTTAGGTTTCCCCAATCTAAGCCTCGACACAACGAGAGAAAAAAGAAGCAAGTTCGCTTGGCGACATCCTCGATGCCACAGAAACTGGCAGCCATTGTACTTCCCGACGAGCGCGTGCCATGTCTATCTCGACTACTGGAGTAAACTCCAAATACTAGTGACAGATACCGCGTTAGCGAGCTGATGGCAAACTATCCAGTCATCATGGACGACAAATTCCTGGGAGCGCGTTCTGCGCGCTGTCAGCGTTCGTATGTATGCGCCGATGACTACGACTACAACTTCGTCATTCCTAAGCACCTATTGAATAAGCAGGACGCAGTAGTCGAAGCGGAGAAGAGGAAACGAAAGAAATCCAGCTA
>NW_003303748.1:2046625-2133102 GCF_000142945.1 Phytophthora infestans T30-4 | reverse complement strand
TTAGCTTCTCCGAGTGTTGAGTCAACATCTACAACTTCTCTTACATGCGTTGAATTTGCCGGAGTTTAGAGCGTAATAGCCCTTTGCACAACCTCGAATTGTGAGCTCGAGAGTAGCTATGACGTGTGGCATGAAGGGATTGGGGCGCTAGGGGCGTTAGATCTTCACTAGCGGTGCTGGTACAAACGCCTGCATCTGTGTTTTTCTGATTCATTTATATCTCAAGTCTCTTTGTTTCGATTGAATCGTCGCAGAATGTGCCTTCACCTGTTACAAATTCTGTCAAAGTGGAATCGTAAGTTTCATGGTTTCTGAAATATATCGCGAATAGATTACGATCGACACTTCTAGCGTTGCTTCTGTGGCACTCGTTGTGGTGCTACAAGCCCATTGTGTTGCAGCAAGAGCTGTCGTGACGTTGTAGCTGTGTTGTAGGAACGCCGTTCAAACAACGCTACTGTTTCGAAGCGTGGCTCTGGAGATTGTGCTATCGTCACTCGGGATGATTTGGTGCACGTTTCGAAGATTGACGTGAAAATGATCGACGACTGGAAGACACTGGAGGCGTACTTACGGAGCTACGGTCGCCAATCATACCAGGTTTGTGTGCCAATCTCAAGTTGTGGCACAGTCTGAGACTGTATCAAAACTTTACGATGATTATCATTGTAATCGTGTCTATTGGTGCTGATTTTGTATTATGTGGCGTGATAGATATTTTCTATTCGAACAAATACACCCGTCCGCAAAGAAACCAAAGAATCAGCAAGAGCAAAACATCATGCATTATTTGGCCAGAAGAAGTACATTTCTACAACAAGGCCTACATGTGTGCACATTCTGGAAAGGCATGGTCTAACAGAGGTCAAGGTTTGCGACCAAATCAACATTTAAGGAAAATTGAGTGTCCTGCTCAGGTATGTATAGTCTTCCAAGTGAGATATAACTGTCACAGATTTTTGTTGTTGTGACTAGATTAACGCATGTGTACGAGAAACTGGCAATTGGGGGGTATGCGTCACCGGACCGAAAACAGGGCACAGCCACGACATCAGCCAAGCGATCTATCAGACCTACCACGAAGCACGCAATGTCCCTGAGAGCGAGGTGATATCTACTGCGATTCGCAAAGCTGGTGTAAGTCGAAAGCGTATTCTTGAATTACAAACAGAAAGAAGTACCGTGAAATCTTCAATAAAGGATGTACACACCCTGGTAGCTTGACTTCAGCAAGCTTTCCAGCGATTGAGGAGCGTGTTCAATCCATCCTATACGATTATGCTTCGCAGAGTGGGAATGTTGCAAGGATCTACGTAAAGGAAGTGGTACGTACTACGTCTTTTAACTCGGTTTTACCTGCACTGACCTTGACAGATTTGTAATGAGACAAAAGCGACGCCCAATGGGTGCCTTCCAAAACCTGTATAAAAAGTTAAATCATTGGAGTTAGGGTGGAATAAAAGGTGATAAAAACTTAGTGATAAAACGGAAAAATTTGATAGGACCAAAAAGTCGTCTCATCAAACTTCGCGTTTAATCACCTTTTATCCTCTTTAATCACGCACCCTAATTTAGCAACTGATAAAATGTGACTTGCGTATTGTATATGATTAAGTGACTCCCCTAACTAGCAAAATTTTTGAAATTGAAGATGAGATCTTCGACAGCTTCAAAGGCGCGAAAATTCGCGCCCACTAAGGATCGTTTCATTTACAAATTTGCTGCCTGCCGCATAAGGCTCGTCGAGACGTCGGCGTTGCATGGTTGCGGTACGTACCATCGTAGATCTGGATCATCTATCATATGTGCTAACCTTGAGTGCTTCGTTGTTGACGTAGCTCCTGAGTGTATTATGAAGCAGTTCATCTCAGCTGTGACGACTATGCTAGGCTTCACTACAGGCCGGTGAGTGCGTATTGTTGTGCGTTTCTTTTAGCTATCTCATACTGATACATTCTTTTTCCGTAATATTTGGTCTTCAGGCCGATCGAGATCACTAGATGTGGTGATAAAGAGTCCTGTCCTAGCAGCAAACTCCGAGAAGAGAAGGCAGAGGCGCGCCCTGCTGATCAACACGAGGGCGGTGAGTTGCCGGGGTCCGGAGAGCGAGAAGACCCTGGCTTATCCGTCAATGTTACTATGATTGAGAAGAGAAGCCCTTTCTCGCGCATTGTTTTCGTTTAAGGTGAGCACAAGAACAACGACGCTCGACACGTATCGTTAGTGTCGCCGAGAGAATACGCCGCGGGCGGTATACTGCAGTTCATTTATTTTTTCATGTCGCCCGGGTGCCCTATTTCACGAGGTGCAGACTAGTCGTCACGTGACCGTCATTGCAGTAGCGGTACGGGATGTATATCCTGTCGAGGAAGTTACCGTTTGGTATGGAGACAGGCTGTGGTTCATATGCAGGTGTGGATGTTCAGGCTCCCAACACCGTGACATCCAACACATCCGCTTTCTTCCACAATAGTGGGCAGCTGGATTGTATACTGGAATGATGTAGAATTGGGAGAATCGCTCCAAGAGCTGCTCAAATGCGCCCCTGGCACACATAAATAAATAAAAACACCATGTTAACAAAAATCATTGCTCTGGCACATACAAACATCGTCGTAAGTTACTACCTTGATAGGCTAGTTTGTTAAGCATATTCTTCTCGGTGCCCCGACGCCAAAGATCCATCCAATTCGACTCTTCATGGTGTTTTAGACAGTCGAGGGTCACGTATTGCCGCATGCGCAGCAACCGTTCCCACTCTACACGCCTCCTCTCTTTATGCAGCCGTATACGAAGCCGTTTAACACACTTTTTGAGATTGTGTCGCGTTTGCGACGTCGCGCATAGCGCGAGAAGCGCGCCGGCGCCGCGCATGGGCCCCTCTCTCGTTTGAATCTGGCGAGAGAAAGCCGTGAGTTGCAGGGAAGGGGTCGCTGGCAGCGCGCCATCGTGAAGGTATCTTAAAAAATAGACAAATTTATCAGTTTTTTGTCCCATTTAAATAAGTAAAGATCGTCCGTTAATAATGAAATCAATATGTTAGATACTTCAACCTCACTCTATTCGGAGCGGAATAAACTTTAATGTAGGCTTTGGGCAGAACGGTTCTGATAAAACCGGTATAAAAACGCATCACCGTGATTAAAGTGTGATTAAAGGGGTCATCAAAACTTTGTGATAAAACCGTTTTATACAGGCTTTGGAGGGCACCCAATGGGCGCCTTCCAAAACCAACATAAAACAGGTTTTTATCCGTAGGGTAGGTCAGATCAAACGTGCAATTAAACGGCGGATTAAACCGAAATTGTTTGGTTGACCAAAAAATGGTCAGATCAAACAATTCGGTTTATTCATGTTTTTCGAGAAAAACTCGACGTTAAGTGTGTGCGGTCAAGCGGCAACCCATCCCAAAGTGTATGTTAAGCTGTATTGCTGGGCTTCAATATCCCCTGAAGCTGCAACCCCCCCCCCCGTTTAAATTGGATCTTCAAGCGTCATGACATTTTCGCGCGCGCGGGTCGAACCTCAAAAACCGCGCCTAAACTACCTCTCATATTCGGATCTGCCTGGAAGGCGGGAGGAGAGAGAGCTCGAAGTTTGCTCTCCGCTATATCGATTTTGTGCGTGCACGTTCAAATTACTATGGTACAATCTTTTGCTGGATCTTGTTCTTACATGCCGTCGATGCAGGCGCCAGCTTCGTGATGACACGCGCAAGTGGAAAACGTAAGCGCGCCCCTGGAGACGCCGGCAGTATTGGCGGACTTAGGAACCTCGCCAAGCGGTCAAGACCATCTCCTTCGAAGAGGAACGACCCCATCGTGAGCCCGCACGATCTGGACGTTCCGGGTGTGTTCGCCACGGGTACGATGCAGACGACGATGTTTTCGTTGCCCGATACTTCCGATGGAGACTCTATCCAGTATGCTCCTGACGCCGTGTCTGGGTCGTCTCGTATAGTGCCGATGGATCGAGCTATCACATCTCTTTCTGACGTCGTGTCGGCATGGTCGGACACCTCTTCCGTGGCTTCTACACTAGACCTGAGGCTCCACGGGTCTGACTCGGAGGAGTCCTCCGTAGGCCAGCCATCGTCGTCTCCTTCCGGACTACGTCTTCAACCGACGCGTAAAGCAAAGAAGAACGGAAGGCTCGACCAAAGCGCCGACGCCGACTTCTCTATCTCGCAAGCTTCTTCGGCGCTCGACGTGGTGCCGGGGTCCACGAGGCACCACTCAGGGCATGACTCGGATCCGACTCTTTCTTCGACATGTAGCTCGCCGGGGTTTGAGGTCATTGAGACGAAAGGTCATTCGAAAGGGCCAAAACGTTGGGAACCAGCAACTTGGCCTGAACATGTGGAGCGTCTCCACGGCCACATCACACCAGCCTACTTCAAATATGCCTCAGTGTCAGCAGGTGGGATGTGTCACTGCCGGGAGCTTTGCAATGTTTCGACGTGCCAAAATGCGAAGTACAATCGCTTTTGCTACCGTGGAAATTGCTCTTACGCGGGTATGTGTGGAAATGCCTTAAGAGAAAGTAAGCGCATTGCCATTTGCAAAAGCTCTTTCCGAGGTGGTCTCGGTCTTGTTGCTACTCGCGCTATCCCAAAGGACACAATTATTGGGGAATATTTTGGCAAGATCGAGGTTTTTGGACCTCCGTGTGCAAATGGGTACTGAAACAACGGCTACATGCTTCATCTGAAGACACCTGCTCAATCTGGACAGCGTTACGATATTGACGCCAGAGAGGCGGGTGGTCTCTTCAGGCTGGCCAATCGCGCCTGTAATCCCTGTGCTCGCTTCCACGAGGCTCAAACGGGTCGACATTTGACATTGGCGGTCGCCACCGTCAGAGATGTGTTCCCAGGAGATGAAATCACGGTAGCGTATGGGAACGCGTTGTGGTTTATTTGGCGTTGCGGATGGGACGGATGCCAGCACAGAGATATCCAGCACCTGCACGATCTGTAGTCAGCTGCGCATGTCATGAGGTACTCGAACTTGGAGACAAAGTGTAAATGTTGAAAAGATTCGTACGTGAATACGGCCCACTTTTTTTCGAACGTTTGACTTCTCGAGGTTAAATCTTCGTGTCTTTTTCTTGCGAGGTTAAATTATGCGGCTCGAAGGATTTGCTCTTCATTCCCCGATCTTCTATCAAGAGCCGAAGCAACAACTCACGGATTATGACGGTATGCAAAAACAGTTCCCATCGCTGTGAGTCTGATCACTACTGATATCGTGTTTTCGACCAGAGATGTCGAAGAACTGGCTACGCGAATTACTCCGTCCGAGAGCAGCTTTTACTGTGTGCAATTGCAGAAAAGATTGTTCCTACCGGAAGGAACGAGTGGGAGCGTCTGACGATCCGGTATAACTCCCGCCGAGGCAGGAGTTCACTTGAGAGAGACTTGGATTCTCTACGCCGAAAATTCAAAAATCTGTATAACAAGCCAAAACCATCGGGCAACGGAGAGGTGAAACCTGCGCACAAGGCAATAATGTGGGCCAAAAATATTCAGATGACCATCGAAGAAAAAGCCGGGACGCATACATCCTTCGACGGCGTCGAGACTGAAGAAGACGAGGAGAAAGAGAATCAAAGCCAGATCAATCGACCTGCGTCTAGCGGCGGGGCCCTATTGCCCTACTTGCCTGTAGCTAACGGGTGCCGCGAGGGACACACGTCTGTCTCGCAAGAACGCGATCCTGTCAGCAGCTCTCCAGCCAGTAAAGAGAAGAATGTTGTCTCGCAGCTTGCCCAATGTTCCCAACAATCTCAGTCTCCGATTCCGGAAGCACAGTGCTCTGGCATTGCTATAACTAGTTCCGGAACGTTTGATGCTTCCCTTGCTGCGGCTCTCAACCTCTCCAATTCGGACGAGGACGAAGAAGAGAGAGAAGAAGAACTTTGCGCCAACGATGTGGATGGCGATAACGTCGGTGACTTTCAAACGAGTATAGACAACCCGGCTACTGGTGTTGATCAATACTGTCGAACTAGCTATGGAGAGTTGTCACCGAATCCCGACGCAAACACCACATTTCGGCCTCAAGGGGTCACTGAAGAAGTCCCACAGAGAAGTGCGGGTCGTCCGCCGAAGCCGACGCCTACCACGCCACCTATGACTTCTCCGGACGGAGCAGTGTTGTTTCGTGACCCAGGGCGTGCTGTAGCCAACGCTCGCGAGAAAGCTCGCAACCCCCGTCTCTCCAGTGTCAGCAATCGACTCGGAGGCCAAGATCTTACCGTTGTGAGAGACAACATCGAAGAGCTAATTAAGCGCTCTAACAGAGTGAACGAGTTAAGATTCGAGACCTTCACTCAAGCGAAACGCACAAAGACCGCGAAGCGTATCGAAATCCTTGGAAATCAGATTACCGGGTTAAAGGAGGCACACGGATCCGATACCAACGACATGACGCGCCTTTTGATATTTTACCGTGCAGAGAGCGACCGAAAAGCCGAAACAGCGGAGCTACGGCGCCATGAAGAGAAAGCTCAAAGAGACGCTGTCGAAAAGAGGGAAAAGGAAGAAAGAGAGCGCGCGAGGCAGGATGAGAGTGATCGCCTTCGAGAAGAGAGAGCAGATCGACTTGCACGAGAAGAGAAGTGGAAGGCCGAGAAGGAGTAAAACCGTCGCCAATTCGAGGCGCGAATGGAGCTCGAACGCTCTGAGGCCCGAGAGCGACATTCCGAAATGATGATGATGCTCGCAAAGCTTACCAACAAGTAAGTATACGCAGTGGTACAACTACTATCATGAAGTCATTCGGCCATGATATCATTAGTGTTGAGCTGCATAGTGCAAAATATTGTGACGTACAATGAGCGAACGAGCAATGCATGTTCACACACGTTATTGATAATCTTCTCGACCGTGGACATGTGTAGTACGAATCTGACTGATACCGACGGTGCGAACTCTGAAGTTAGATAAATTGAACAAATTGTCTAGACGAACGGCGCGCTCTACCTTTCCAGAAGGAAGAGGTAAATACAGTCGATGGTACACTTTGGCGACGGAGCCCATACCCCACTCCACCGCCTGCCGTACAAACGTTATAGCGCGTGACAACTTTCTCGCGACAGGACGAACGGATGGTAGCAGCTTCTGGAGATCCCCTTCCTTTAAGGAAGTAATGATTTTCCCTGTCATTCTTCCTCCACAAGGGAAAGCACTGTCCGCTACGACTCCATAGCGGGGGTCGGGACAGAAGTGGGGGTCAGCAAGGCACTCCTGAAACGCGAGGCTCATATCGCCGTCGTTCCAGCTCCCCGGGTTGTTGTTTTCGCCCATACAATGAGCCCGTCCGCGGAAAAGCAGAGCGTCCCTGTCACGAAGACCCCGTGTAGCCACCCGTTGTAGTGCGCGTTTTGAACGTCAGGGTTGGACGGCTGCAAAACCTAGAATATGACAGCGCAGAGATAAAGTATTAACAGACTTAACTTAAACATTCGAGTATTTAGATACCCACACGGAAATTCTTGCCATCGATGAAGCCCCAACAATACTGCAGCAAAGGTTGGCGCTGAGCCACCATCTCGGCACATGCTCTTTGACGAGCAAGAGAAGGCCACGATATACGAGCTGGCGAGAATCCGACGAGAGCCCGAGCCAGCGCTCTCTCACCATCCTTGATAATACGACTAAGCATTGAGGGAGGAACCCCAAAAATCATACAGAAAGCATTATTCTGCATGGACCCCACGTAAAACGCAAGCAGCAAGCCAAGGACTTGATGGAGCTCCTGCAATTTCCGTGGACGCCCCCCCTTTGGGTAGTGTTTCGGGATAATGTAGAACAAGGAAAACCTGTCCAATAAGAACTTGAAAGATTGTCTGTGGCGAATAGTTAAGCACAACAACAAAAAACAACGGAGTGATAGCGATTAGCGCAAGAGATCGTTTCTTCTGGAATCAGACGTACCGACTAAGACTTGTCATGTTTATCATATTCAGGTCATTTCCATGCAGCCACAAGTTCATCCAAGACGACCAAATAGGTATCATTAGACACCCGACCGTCAAATAGTGACGGACCCTAAGAAGTCTTTGGCGCTCAGCACGCAGGTACTCCAGATGGAGGCGCCGACGGAGATCACGAATCGCCCGTGACAGACGTATTCTCGTGCTTACAGCTGCCACCAGCAGCAACCACCCAGCGTCCCCCGCCATGATCTCTCCGCTCGCTCGATGAAATGGGGCTTCGGTAGAGTCTCAGATGAACGTCACTGAAGTCACGCGATCTTTCGCGCCTTCACATCTTTACATCTAGACACAATATTTAGAAAATTGTCCAGTTACTGCATGTCCCACGTATTGAAGTATACATAAATATAAGCTATGCGCACCATAGGTGCGTTTCATATTGAACGCATTAAACTTTTGAAAGTGGTTTTGGAGGTCGAGTTTCTGTTTACTTGACGAAAACAAAACCTATCCGCAGAATTAAACTTGCGTAAAAACGGGGGGGGGTGATCAAAACTTTTATGTGGGTTTTGGAAGGCGCCCAATGTATAGCCATCCAGTCTGTGCACATGCGGTTCATACCCGATCACTTATCAGAAGCGTTGTTGATTGACGCGACCCATGATACCAACTCATCCCACTGCAAAATGTATAGTTTCATAATTCATGATGCCGTGGCAGCATGTACAGGTGTGTTGTGCAATAAAGCAGAGACTGGTCCACCGTCTCAGATTGTGTGCGATGTTGAGACTGTGGCCTTATACACGAACTCGGTCATGGGTACATGATGCCGTTCCATGTGTCGAATGATCTGCTCGGCTTGGATAAAGTCTCCATGCTTGGCACACGCGTGCAGTACCGTCGTGTACGAGTACAGATCGGGCGTGTAATCGTACAGCTCCTGCATCTCGTTGTAGAACTCGACAATTGCTTTCACCGCGTATCGAGACAATACCCTTCTATCTTTTTTTTTCCACACAGCGATGTAGCCTAGAAATAATCGACAAGCACGTCCACATTCTTCAGTCCCTTACAAATATTGTCTTTTTTTAGTGTTCCTGCAGCCCAAACAGCTTCACATGGCTGCCATTGAGAGTTGTCAAAATCACAAGAACACGCTGTGTACGCATGCGCTCAGTTTCGCGCTATTGTGGACAAGGCTCCGCGGAATCAGAAGCCATTGCCCAAAGCTGAACCCATTTACCAGGAGTCCAGCAGCAGCACTGGAATGGGGAAGGAAATCGACTTGAAACGTCCAGGAAAGAAGCTCTTGCAACTGGAGAACGCCAACTACGATGGACGCTTTGACGAGGAGGGCGAGGACGAGGACGAAGTGGACGAAAGGGACAGCTACAAGCTCAGTCCAGAGGCCTTGGCACAAGTGGAAGCGTTGCGTCAGCAGGATGAGTCCAGTCACGAAGAAGTGAAGAAGGCCGAGTCGACGGCACTGGTCAAGACGGAGCGGAGTATGGAAGTCTATGGCCAAGAGGACGACAAGCTGTTTGCTGACAGTGAGGAATCGCTGGACTTTGAGCTGACGCCGATGGACTTGACAGACTTTGGCCAGTTCCAGACGCTCAACATCAAGCGTGCGGAGGTTCGGGTCCATGAAATGACCTTCGAGAAGGGTCTCAAGCCGTCTCGGACGACGTTGAACTCGATGCTGGGCGTGTACACGAATGCGCTGCGTCTTCGCTCGGCCGAAGTCTTCATGGACGAGACGTTCTCCAAGTTCGAGCTCAGGCCCAACAAGTTCACGTACCGTAGTATGATGCAGATGTACGTGCGTGCGAAGCGGACGACCCAAGCGGAGCAGTTGCTGGAGCGTGTGCGCTCAGAGATCGAGAGCGGAGATGTGGAGGCGGACGAGGTGACATTCGGCTTGCTGGTGGACAATTACGCCAGGAAACGCTTGCTGCGTCGCGCGCTCACGACTCTGGAAGACGCAGACGCGCTGGGGCTGCAGCTGCAGGAGAAGCATCTGAAGAAGATCCGCGCTCTGACGGAGAAGTACGGCGTCTTTACGGATCTCATTTCGGAGAACCCGAACGCGGTGCTTCTCGCTAGCTCTCGCTACAAACTCATGGAGAAGCGGAAGGTGCGTGCCCAAGTGTTGGAGTACAACCGCAAGATCGGGAAGCGCTTTCTTCTTCCGGAAACCGTCTACTAGACAGACGTGTATGGCGTGGGGTGTGTGGTGGGGGTAAGGAGGAAAGGTTCGTCAGTAGATAGATGCTGTCCGAGACAGAGATAATAGGCTTTGGACACTACAGTACCCAAGGGCGGTATTAATACCTAAAGGTGTGTGAAGATTGTATTGCTTTAGAACTCGAGTCCTACCAATATGAGCGTGTCCCTCGTCAAGTGACGTTTAGCAGCCGGAGCCACCGGCGATACGCAGACAGGAAGTGGAGTCGGTGAGACTCAACGCGTTGGTCATGACGATCCAGCAGAAGGCGAAGACGAGGTAGCACACGGTGAGCGTCCCTAGCAGCTTGCTGTGTAGCCATCCGAGGCGCCGAACGAGATCGCCGTGCCCAGGTTGGCGAACACGAACAGGATGATGAGCTTGATGCCTTTATCCGGTGCGTCGTGGTTGATCATGGCCAGCTGCTCAGCCGTAAGCTCGTCTTCGTCAATGTCAGCGAGTGCTGGGTCTCGGTAGTACGGATCGCCCAGAGGCAGCACCGCCATGAGGAAGCAGCACACGAACGTCAGCAGACAGCCCAGAATCAGGTACGGACGGCGTCGGTAGCCGAAGATCGGATAGCAGTCGGACAAGATCGCAGTGAACAAACGCAGTGCTCGAGGTAGTCTCACCAGAGCTTGAGCGGTGGCCGTAAGCACCGCCGACATGCATAGATGACGCCCGACAACGTGCCGTAGACGACGCCAACCGAAGCGATGTGAGCGAGCAGACCGACGTGCTGCCACGAGAAGACGGACGGAGCACCGCCAGGTTCGAGAGCTCCGTCTTCAACCTCCACAAGGGTCTTCACGGCCTCGTAGTCGACATTTGGAGACGCTAACGTTATCTTGGTGGGCTCCGGAGAGCTCGGAACGGCTGCAGATGTCGGAACCGAGCTCATAGGTGCTAATCCGGAAGTGGCAGAAGCTCAAAGCCTACACTGAGCAGCAGATAAGGAAATACATGTTCATGCAGCTCTTTCCTTCGGCGCCAATCGATTCCTAGTGAAAAAGATACTCACATTCAGAAGCTCGTTGCTCCAGTCGACTACAGAACCATCAGGGCGTCAATTTGTGTGACGCCTTCAGAACGGTAGTGGGACGTTACCGTGGAAACATCACGTCTACTGTCCTGGCTTCAAACCAACCACGCGTGCTTCGACCCAACCAGGTCTCATGTATGGTGGACAGCGCGGATGACTTGACGGTGAGCTTTAATTCAAAGTTTAAACGTCGTTAATCGCTGCTTCAGTTTGACGAATTCAAATGGTCAGCCCGGATCGTGATTGAATGCCCCATCAGATGGCAGCATCTGCCTAGTTTTGTGGACAACGTAAGTACACTGTACACTGTACTGTGTACTGTAATCAAAGCGTGCGACGGATGACTCGACCTCGTGCATTGATTCTGTATTGCTGATAAACAATCAACCAACCAACTGAACTGCAGTTCTCCGGCAAAGGGCGCTCCACCCGCGAGCGATTGGACCGTCGCAGCCCCGCTGTCGTTTGGCCCCGACGGCCGACGGTGGAGACGCGTGCCGCCATCAACAATCGCATCCAGCGACTGCAGTACTCACGTCAAGTATACTAGTAGGTATCCATGAGAAGAGAATAGCATGAAATAAATAAATTTTCTTTGAGGATCTCATTTTTTTAATTTGATTTAACGTTAATTTGAAAACTAAATTAATGTTTAGTTTTAAAATCATCCAAATTCTCGTTATATGCATGTTCTCATCGTTGGAGACCGGGTGGACGACGGCTCTGGCTCGTCGGGCACCGTCCGCTACGTTGGCCCCGTGGCCACAGCGAAAAATGCATCTACGCTGTACTACGGCATCGAATGGGACGAGTGGGGTCGCGGCAAGAACGACGGCAGCGTCGAGTTGCCAAGTGGAGAGCGCGTGGTGCATTTCTCGGGCCCTCCAGGCCGCAAAGTGTCCGGACACGGAAGTCCAGTGAGCTACAAATGCTTGTTCGTGAAAGCTTCAATTTTTGACAAGACAGCAGAACGAAGTTCGCTTCTGCAGCGACTGCATGAGAGATATTCTAACAAAGAACAATATTCCAAGTCAGAGGAAGGAACTCCAGGTGACGTGGTGGTAGCCGGAGAGGTAGGCACGACGCTGGGCAGCGAGAAACCCATTGAATTCGTGGGTGCCAAGAAGCTCAGCACCCAGCAAACGCTGCAAACTATCGAGAAAATCTCACTTTCCTGCTGTCAAATTGTCAAGTTAGGAGGACAAGGACTAGGGGAATTAGCCCCAAATTTAACGGAACTGGACTTATCCAGGAACCTTTTCAGCGAGTGGAGTGACATAATTGCTGTCATCCGCGAACTTCCGCTACTGGAGACGCTGATTCTAAGCGGGAATAAGTTGACAATTGAGGAAGAAAATGACAGTAGCAAACTAGCAATTTTTGAGAATTTGAAGGTGCTGGTGCTAAGCTACACTCTGCTATCATGGAAAAATGTGGGAGCGATCATCACACGCCACTTGCCCAAGCTGGAACAGCTGCATGTAGTAGGCAACGAGTACGAAGACGACCAGCTGACAGAGTGGGAGCCAACTGGAGGCTGGTTGGAGACGCTGTCGGTGTTGGATTTGAGTCTCAACCGCTTGAAATCATGGAGCAAAGTGCTGCAAGTTGTTGGGGAGTTCGCAAACTTGAGTCAGCTCTTCTTACACGGGAATCAGATCGTGACGCTCGTGGCTGACGTGAAGCCAACCTCGTTCCAGCAGCTTACGACGCTGTCGCTGAGTGAGAATCTGGTCGATTCGTGGACTTCTATTGACGCTTTGAATGCTTTTCCTCTGCTGGATACTCTACGCTTTTCAAAGAACCCATTGACGACGCAGATGAGTCTGGGCGAAGCTCGATTGCTGGTTGTTGCAAGAACCGACCACATCACAGTGTTTAACGCAAGTCCAGTCCGCGAGAAAGAGCGCAAGGAAGCGGAACAACTCTATCTGAAGCGAATCTTGCTTGAACTGGCTGTGATCGGTGAAGATACGACCGAATATGGGCGTGTATTAGCAGCTCATCCACGCTTCACTCGCTTGCGAGAGCTGCATCCAGAGATCTCCATTGATCAAAATGGCTACACTACGGGTAGTGGATCTACGGCTGGTCCAAGAAAGTTGGCGTCGAGTCTCATTAAAGTCAGCATCATCCCCATGTCAATGCAAGCGACTGGTTTCGAACCTTTAGTCAAGAAAATCCCTCAACAGATGAAGGTATCGCAGCTCAAAGTACTCATCGAGACGAAATTCGGCGTCCAAGTCCCTGCTCAAGTGCTTTCCTTCCGTACCGACTCCAGAGTAATCGTAGACTTATTGTTTTTATGTTGTGACCACTGACTTGGTGTTTAATCGTCGGTAGAGTTTACCGATGCTGCTAGACGAGGACAACGCAGAAGTGAGCTACTACGGAATGCAGGTAACGACTTCTCAGCTCTCCAGTATTTCGATCATATCGATCCTAAATTTTGTTTTCTAGGATGGCTCCGAGGTGTTGGTTAACGATAATGAGTGACAAAATAAGGTGACAAACTAATATCAAGACTTTCCCTCACGAAATATTACCAAACCGTAATACATGTACCTGCCAATTGTGGCCCAGCACATGTTGTGTCTGCCGGACGATGAACATGGCTGCACAAAACGACCTCCTTAGTGCTGTCAAATGGCTTCTTGCGGAGTATATCGACGACCCTACTGTGGACGCTGACTAGAGCTATGGATGTTGCAGCTCGACGTGGGCATCTCGAGGCTGTCAATGGCTACACTCTGATCGTTCAGAAGGATGCACTACTGCTGCGATGGTTGGAGTTGCTTTTAGTGGTAGGCTAAATTATGTTGAAGTAGCTTGTAGAACGCACATGTACTGAGGGATGCACGAGCCAAGCTATGAATTTGGCTGCTGAGAGGGGATTCTCAAGTGTTGTGCAATGGCTTTTTACCTTGAGATTAGCTGAAATATTGCAAAAAGCGTTTTTCCTTAATTTTTTTTTTATCAAGAATGCATCAAGCACCACGCTTCCAAATAAAAGAAAGGGTTCTTCGACTTGTCTTCCGTCTGCCAGTTCCTTACAGATGCTTGGAAAAGGGTTCATCGGTTCTTTCTTGAAGCGTGAGAGCTTCTGGGAATGTGTTGACCGGGTTCGGCTTGAGATTGGCGAGGTGGTGACGGTTCCTCGAGAAAGATTCTCCGTCCTCGGGCTGGTAGCGCTCCCACGCTGGCGTTTCGCGACGTTCACGACTCAAGTTGACGTCAGGATTAAGCAGCAGGTGACGAACGAGACTGAAAGCGCCAATAGCGAAGCCAACCGACACACAGAACACCAATGGATAGATTTCAGCGTCACGCGATGACACCATGATGAAGCTCTTCTCGGCTCTCGGACCAGTTGGGACCGGCACAGGGATCTGGGGCTGCTCCACTACCGCGCGTATATTGAGGAACTTCTGCAAACGAGTGAGGAGGACTCTCATTCTTGCACGTGTCTAGATTCTCTTCAAATTCTCAATCTGTGAGCATATTGGGCGAACCTGTGAATTGCCGCGTCCCGGACCATCGTCGCCTCGCAGATTCCTTTAGGTGACTAAACTCTACATGTTGGTTTTCACCGAGGTTTGTGAATTATCTACTTCTCTGGCCCAGTCCAAAATGACGATTTCATATTTTGACTGATATATCTGTGTAGTGTGGGGCTGAGGTCGAAAGCCTTGCCCTTATTGCACATTGGGCATTGAATGCTGCATTCATGCCCAGCTGGTACAAGTTATAGTTGCAGTTGCAGCACATAAAGTTATCATGAGATTGCCTACCGGTAGTTGATTCGTACTTAAATGGGTTCTCTCTCAAGGAACAAGAGCGAGTAGCAAAAACCACTGACCAATCATCAGACATACTTCAAGATTCTTTATAGAAATATAAACTAAATCAACTAAAGAATGTCGATGGTGGAGATTTTTTTTAATTAGAAAAGGCGAAGGCTGTCAAGTGTAGTTTCGTCAAATGTTTGCTGGCTCTGGAGTCGTGTTGGTCTCATACTTAAGTACCGATGCTGAGTGAGATATAATTGATCTACAGTAGGAGTGACAGATTGGGGTTCACTAGGCCAAAACGAAGTTTTCTGCGACAGGCGTAATCACGGATGCTTTTTATCCAATAGCACTAGTTTATTCGTAAATGATTTAACCCCAATCGTCATTTTGAAGTGGGTCAGAAAAGTAATTTGACGCCTTGTGGCTGCTATATACATGTAATTTACATTTCAATTAACAGCTTAATATACTACCTTCTCTCTCTGCGATAAATATTGCACTTTTATGGAAATTTTTGGTGGACCTATCGATCAGACAAATTTTATCGCGTTCACACTACTTCTCTAATAATGTACTAAATTGTATCTACTGTACTGTATAGAGAAAAATGGAGCGTAATTGGAGGTCTGTCCAATACCGATACAATACATGTTTTTTCTTAAACGCATCTGAGACCCTATCATCCTGCATGTATACATCAAAAATGATTACCATGTACATGTATGGTAAAAAAATACTGTAGTGAGCAAGGCTCACAACGAATGCATTACGCCGTCTTCCCTTCATAAGGCAATCAGTCTAATATGGGCGTAAATCAAATAATTGTTTCCACCTCATTGCCCAGCATTTTCACTAAGGAAGGGTGCAAGAACTGCAGCACATACATGTAATAACAGTACGTGACTGCAATCGTCCACGAGTGTCAACACCGTTTCTACGCGGCCCCATCTTACGATCGGTTCTTCTCCCTTTGTGCGAACGCGTGCACAATTTTCACGCGGGAGCGTTACTTCCAGTTCATCATTTCGTTAGTCCTGTTACCGGTACTAAGTTCCGATTCATTTTTCGATTTACTTCCACCGACGAAGACACCACCGAATCAAGTCTCTACAAGATGCGCGTTGCTCAAGTCTTGTTGGCCACATCAGTAGCTCTTGTTGCGTGCAACAACGGTATTGCTTTAGCGTGGAGGACGGTACCAAGGGAAAAAGTTCAGCCACGACTACCACCGGCCCCGACTCCTTGGCTGCAACTGTCTTAGGGGGCGATGGCAAGGACAACAACGACATTTTCGCCTACAAAATGCCTTTCAAGTACAACAATATCACTGGAGCGATGGTTATTACAATCGACAAGGCCAGCCTCAAAAAGATCTCGGGCGACATGTCTTCAAGCGAGCAATCGCAGGTCTTCGACTTCAGCGAGCTGGAGAAGAATACACCGGCGTCTAAAGGCGAGGACCGAGGGCTATTCGCTTTTGCAGCGACGCACCTCGCTCAGTACAAGTTGACTCAAAAAGCCGTCGGTTGGTTCAAGAGTGTTTTCTAGGAGACTCAATGATGTAGACTGGTTGGAGCTATTACGAGTATTCTATCTGTTGTTCTCGATTCATAAACATAATAATTGTTTTCAGAACCGGTATTACTCTTATATATTTGATTTAACGAAAACCTCTTCAAAGACGCTAGTTTTTTTTAGCGGTATCTTGGTTGGCCAGAACCGCCTCATATTTATAACCCTAGTGCAATCTTAGGGGATACTAATGATAAAGTATACTGTATATTATTTAGTAGAACTCGCTACGTAGTCTAGGAAACTTAGTAGGTGCCGTGGTGCAAATCGAACAGTCTACAGTCTCACAATACCGTTTAGCCTCTGTAGATTTGGGCTGTTTAATTACCGAGCAATTTCAGTAGGACATGCAACTAGCGCTACCAAAAATGGTCGCTATCGCCTTCGTTTTTGTAGGAAAATATACTGGCTAAATTAAAATTTGATGTACCTCAAGTACTGTAAAGAGTCCTTCTGTTTCTCCTAAAACACGTCTTAGTGCTCGTTTCTCTGCGTAAGTGCTCGAAAGGCGTTTGGGAGCCACACTGTAGTGTATTTGAGAGAAATAAGCATCGCAATATATTGACTACAGTGGTCACGGTAATTAATCTAAGTTGATAAATAATCTCATACACTAAATATTCTCACTCAAGTTTGTTGAGAATAATTCACGTGAACAAACTTTTCCAGAGTTCATTTATAATCTCAGTTGTGGGTGATATCTTTTATTCACTATCGGGTATGCTTATGGTGCAGTGGTTAATGATCGCCCTAGCCAATCGCTGCATTGTGAGTTCAAGTATGCCGCAGCAGCAGTGCATCGGGTGTCAATTGTCCCTTTTAGAGTTAGGTCTGTGGTGATGTATGTTCTGTGGAATGTTCTGACCCAATAATTGGCATCCGTTGGTTGCTCGGCTGTAAACACTGATGTTCGTACTTAAGAAAAGTTTCACTGTTTCTATTTACCAATTGGCTGTGGCTCTAAATTATATGACTGCATGTACTTGTGTCTAAGCCTTCTTCATTTCATGATGTTTTTTAAATAATTCTCTCTACCACTGTACAGTCCAGTGACATTCCAACAACTGAAAGTTTACCTTCAGGTATAATTTATGCCGACATGTAGATGTGAGATTAATTTCAGGGCTACATAATATAATAGCAATGAGATTTATTTTACCAAACACTATTTAATGGGAGTTCATTAATACTCTCACGGAGATCAATTGCTGTGTGAAATATAACAATTACTCCACACAAAATAATTTCAATGAGATTCATTACCGTGACCACTGTAACAGAAAGTTAAGGTACTCTACTTGGAGTGTGTAACGGGGTACGTAGCCCTAAGTGTACCCTGGTTACATGAAGTGTGACACTTCACACTTCAGGAGTATGACACGTCATACTCCGGGATATTTGATACAAGGTACCAAGATCGTTCAAAGCCAACCATTGGCTAAAATGACATTGCATTTCTATAGGTAACTAATAGTTTGTATTAAACCCAAACTTAACCTACCTATAAATATACTCAGTTTACAATCTACCTTATTTAGGTCACTTCGCTCTCTTTAATTAAAGAGGGGACCTGTGAACTGCCGTTCACTGAGAGTTTGTATACTCTCGGAAGATAACTTCCTCTAGCGCAAGGTGCTGTGTGACCCCGTCACACTTGGTAGCACTCGTAGTCAATCCACGCCACCGCGGGTAGACTACCTGAACCTCTCCGAAGTTCGTTGCCATGGATAGGAACGACTTCTCCCATATGAACGACTCTCAGTTCGAGTCGGTTCGGAAGATGGCAGGCATCTTCGGGATGGAGGCCCTGCAGAGCCTGGTGGTATCAACACCGGCTGAGCAGCTCGAGCGCGTCAATGCATTCGACGCGTACGAGCAGGGCCTCATTGCGCATGTGCGGGAGAACCTGCAGGCTCCGGCGGCGGAAGAAAATCCGCCTCACCCGAAGCCAATACGGCTGAAGGTTAAGCCGTATGAAGGGAACCTTCACTTCTGGGTCCGAGAAGTAGAGCTCGCGATGGACGCGGCTCTGATCTCGACCGAGCAACTGCGTGTTGCTTTTGCACTCTCCAACCTTAGCGGCCGTGCTAAGAGTTGGGTGTACACACGGGAAGCAACATCCCCAGGATGTTTCACATCATGGGCTCAGCTGTGCGAACAGCTCCGAGCCGCGTTCCTCCCGGCGAACTACGAGTACCGCTAGCGCTCGCGCTTCCTTGCGTGTAAACATGGAAGGCGCGAGCTGCACGAGTATGTGCAAGAGATACGGGAGCTCACGGCGTCCCTAGTGGGAAACCCACTCAACGAACACATCAAGATGACTGTGTTCATGGACGGCCTCCGAGTGGGCCCCGCACGCACTCAGCTGATCCGGGTGCAGTCAAGCACCCTTGAAGAGGCGATTCAAGTGGCTCTTCAAGAAGAGTACAGCCATCACCAGGCGCGCACGCCGGCCTCAGCGTGGCCTGGGAGTTCCTTGTCGGCTCCCGGTCGAGCAAACCCCAACGGACCAGTTCCCATAGAACTCGGGTCCGCCGAACAGCGTGACATCCGCTGCTTCGGCTGTGGGAAGATGGGCCACTTCAAGCGCGACTGTCCCGCGGAAAGACTCCGCAGACGGTCCTTCCCCAAGCCCGTCCTCAAGGGTCGCTGGCAGAAGCCAGGATCCCGGGGACAGGGGAACGCAGGGAGCCAGTAGGGGCGGGGCGCCCTACTGGGGAAGAACTAAGTCTTCGTGATGGGTGCGCGGGTGGCGCGTACCACGGGGACTTAGCCCCTGAGAGTCTTCGCACTCTCGAATCGGCGAAGAGCAGCGACGAGTTGCTCGTAGTACACGGTCGTGTACGGGGATACGATCATCCCTTTAGAATCTTGATCGATTCTGGGGCGTCGAAAAATTTCGCACGCCGCCAGACGGCTGCTCGTAGCAGCAACAAGTTGTCCGAAGCTTTGAGAGAAAGCAAGGGCAACGGGACGGTGTCAGTGCGACTGGCCGACGGCAAGGTCGTCACTGTCCCCAACGTCCAAGTGGATCTGGCTGTCAAGTTTGAAGACTTTGACAGCCTCGAACAGTTCACTGTTCTCGATATGGATCCATATGATATGATCCTGGGCATGCCCTGGCTTGAGAAGCACGAGCCCTGGATCGACTGGCGAGGCAAGGCAATCGGTGCCAGCCGCCCTGCGCAGTCCGACAGAGCATTGGTGAGTCATGTTCCCACCTCTGTCAGGACCCGGGGCGCCCGCAAGGGCTGTCAGGGTACCAAAGCATCCGGCAAATGCTTGGGAGTCATCGACGTATATGACGACTCGGAGGATGTTTTGATGGTGGCCGCGCCCAGGAGAGGCGCCGGCCAAGTGGGTAACTTAGGTCCACAGGCGGGTAACTTAGTTCCGCAGACAGCTGCAGCTGTCATGAACACTGAGAACAGCGTGCTCAGAGTGGGTAACAGAATTCCACTCACGGTCGCCCAGACCATAACTGAAGAGGAAGACGTCGGATACGCTTCCTGTGTGGGTAACGCAGTGCCACACGCGGTCGCCCAGACCTTCACTGAAGAGGAAGGCGTTGAACACGCTTCCTGTGTGGGTAACACAGTGCCACACGAGGTCGCCCAGACCTTAACTGAAGAGGAAGGCGTTGAACACGCTTCCTGTGTGGGTACAACAGTACCACACGAGGCCACGAGTGCCTCGGATGTCGTAGCGACGACATCCCTAGACGTGGGCAGCAAAGCTCCCCGTCACAGAAGCCGTCGGCAAAGACGCCGCCGCCGCCTCAAGTCGGATCCGAACTTCGTTCCGATCGACGTCGCTTCAAGCGACTCGGAGTCCAGGGACCGGGCTCCTCCGACAAGGCCGGTGGAAGAGTGTTATCACATCTTCGATAGCGAGACGGGTTTACCCGTCAAGGCATCTGGTGTCCACTTGGAACCGTTGCCAGAGGTTGCAGAGATACTGCACCTCGAGGAAATGACGGCTGAGTCTTTCCTGACCAACCTCAAGGCTGGAAAGATTGCTGAGATGGTACTCATACGACCTGAGACCACTCAGGAGGAGCTGAACTCCTCCTCTGTCTTAGACGAGAACGTCCTGGAAGACATGAACAAGCAGCGTCAGGCGCGCTTGGGTTCTTAGATTCTCAAGAACCCCAAGGATCCGGTGTATCCTTTGGTGACGGAGTATGCGGACGTGGTGAACAAACACCCACCGACCCAACTCCCACCGGATCGAGGCGTACGGCACGAGATTGATCTCGTGCCCGGCACAAAGTATTGTGTCACGAGGCAATGGCCTCTCTTGCGCGAACAGTGCGAGGTCATTGATGCTTTCTTCGCCGCGAAAGCGAAGGCAGGCATGGTGTGGGAATCGAAATCCCCGCACTCGACGCCGACTTTCTGCGCTCGGAAGCCGTACGGAAGTGGTGTCTGGATCACGCTTATAACAAGCTGAACAACGCGACGATGCCGGCCCAAACACTAATCCCACGAAAGGATGTGTTGTTGAACAACATGGCCGGGAGCGTACTGTACAGTGCGCTGGATTTGGTAGACGGATACTACCCAATCCTGATGCGAGAGAGCGACATCCCGCTCACCGCGGTAAGCACTCCAAGCGGCATGCTTTGGGAGTGGCTCGTCATGCCGCAGGGCTTGTCTAACGCCCCGGCGACGCTCAATCGCCTGGTGACGCAATTGCTCCGCCCTTTGCGTACCTTCGTACAGACGTACTTCGACGACGTATTCGTCCATAGCCGTGCCGAGGGACGCAAGACGGCCATGTAGGTGCATCTAGGACACCTCCGTCGAGTGTTGGACGTAATGCGAGCGAACAAGCTCTACGCCAACATCGACAAGTGCGTTTTCGCGTCACCAGAGATTAACGTTCTCGGTTGCTTCGTAAGCAACGTGAGCGTTCGGGCTGACCCAGACAAGGTCAAGGCCATAGCAGCATGGCCGACGCCCCGATCCCAGAAGGATCTTCGAAAGTGGTTGGGTTTGGCCAACTACCTTCACAAGTACAGCGCTGGGTACGCGGGCTTCGCTAAGCCCTTGTCGAGCCTCCTTCAGAAGGACGTCGACTGGCGCTGGGAGCAAGAGCACCAGGATGCTTTTGACAGCATCAAGGCCAGCCTCCCAGAGGCCCCTGTCCTGGCCCTGCCGGACGAGACGAAGCCGTTTAGCGTCGTCTGCGATGCCTCCGACTACGCCATCGGATGTGCATTGCTGCAGGCCGACACGGCTGAACAGGAACGAGTCATCTCGTTCCAGTCCAGGCAGCTCAAAGCCGCCGAGCGGAACTACCCTGTCCATGACAAGGAGCTCCTGGCAATGAAATATGCCCTTGTGAAGTTCCGTGTTCACCTTCTGGGCTCTAGGCCCTTTGTGATCTACACAGACCACGCGTCCTTGAGGACGGCGACTAACTCGCCTCACCTCTCCCAAAGGATGGCGAGGTGGATGTCCTTCTTCGCGGAATACAACTTCCGCGTCGAATACGAGCCGGGCAAGCTCAACGTGCTTGCGGACGCCCTCTCTCGGCGTCCCGACTATGAGTTGGCCCACATCACGCGGGTGGCAACGGATCTATATGATCGGATACGCATGGCGTATCGGGACGATAAGGCTGTCGCGCCTATCGTCAAGTTCCTTAAGGCCGGAACGAGCGCGAAGTCCGACTGGCTCTCGTCGCGACAGCGCTCACGGCTCCACCGATATGAGTTTAAAAAGGGTCTCCTCTATTACCGGGTGGAGCCCACTGATCCTCCACGGGTGGTCGTACCCAACGACGTGGATCTGAAGTTCGACATCCTCGCGGAGGCGCATGACGCGCCCTCCAGCGGCCACTTGGGCCGCGAGAAGACCTTCCTGTCGGTCTCTCAGGCCTTCTGGTGGACCCACATGTACAAGTGGGTCGCCCGGTACGTCAAGACATGTGAAACATGTCAGCGGGTCAAACCCGCAGGGCACTCTTCGGCTCCACTACAGAGCCTGCCCGTACCGGCTGGTTTGTTGTAAGTCGATGAGTCTTGACTTCATCTTTGGGCTTCCCGCCGACGGACACGGCAACACCGGAATTTGGGTGTTCGTGTGTCGGCTGAGCAAGATGGTACATCTTGCTCCAGTTCCCGTCACTGTAACGGGCGAACAAACCGCAAGGTGGTTCGTCGATGGCGTGTTCCGCTATCACGGTCTCCCGGAGACGATTGTCTCGGACCGAGACCCGCGGTTCACTGCCGCGTTTTGGAAAACGCTGTTCCCTTTACTGGGAGCTCGTCTGCAGATGTCCACTGCGGACCATCCGCAGACCGACGGCCAAACAGAGCGCGTCAATCGAGTGCTCGAGGACACTCTGCGCAGTGTGTGCGCGGCAGCACCACGTACCTAGTCGACGCAGCTCCCAGTTGTTGAGTTTGCGCTCAACAACGCGGTGCACGCGTCCACGGGGTTCACGCCGTTTTACTTGAACGGCTTCCACCACCCCAGCGTGCCTCTCACTCTTCGAGTAGACACTGACTCCTCTATTCTAAGTGGGGGAGAGGCTCGGAAAGCCCTTTCCTCCCAGGTCTCGGATGTAAGACCAGTTTCGCTGCGGAAACAGGTGGAATCCTTTATGGATACCAAGCTGAACATTGTCAGCAGGGTCCGCGATGCCATGGCAGCGGCCCAAGATAAACAAAAGGAGTACTCAGACAAACAAGGAAGAGGAAACTTACGTAAATTTGAGGTTGGGGACTTAGTGTTGCTAGACACGAGGAACCTACCTCTAGACATTGTTAGCTCTGTCGGCAGCAACAAACCGAAGCACCGCTTCATCGGACCTTTTGCAGTCCTGGCCAGACATGGTGCGTCGTACACCATCGACCTTCCAAAGTCAATGACGACGCACCCGACGTTCTATGTCGGACGTCTTAAGCGGTACTTTGACCCGCAGGGGGTTGCTGACTCGCAGACCCCCCTTGACCCAGCTCCTCGAAGCGAGGGCCGGTCACAGTCGTCGACGAGGGCGTCGGAGCAGGCACTCAAGCCTCGGTCGGGACGGCAAGGCTGCGGTCAAGACCGTACGCCGGAGGGGCTCCATACGAACGGACCCCGGCGCCATACGCCGAGTACGCTGAGTACGCCGGGTACGCACCCTACGCGTACGTCTGGGAGTGTGCCGCAGGCGGCTCCGGACGTGGCAACAAAGCCTCGATCCGTCGGATCATGCGAAAGGCCTCGTCCAGATCGGACGAAGAGGCCCGGCGATCCACCCGCAGGTGCAGGCTCGCGACCTCTCGCTCCACCAGGTCCAGGCGACCCGCAAGACGAGCGAGCTCGCCCTGATTCCCGGCCTGGGCGGCAGCATTACCGCCAGTCCCAAGGCCAAGTGCAATCTCAAGCACGAGGACACGCTGACGGAGGCGGTCAACCTCAGGGTCCCGTGTCGGACCCGCAGTCGGAGCACTCGAACGAGAGTGGCTCTCGGGAGGCGCCGAGTACTCGTACTCGTACGAGGGCACCTCCGCCCCTGCTTGACCGGAATGGAGAAGTCCACTTCCACGTGGAGCGGATCCTCCAGGAGCAACGGTGTCGCGGGAAGCGACAGCTCCTCGTGAAGTGGAGGGGTTATGCCCACTCCGAGAACTCGTGGGAGCCGATTGAACGGCTCCTGATTGACTGCCCGAAGGCTGTCGCAATCTGGGAACAGAAGCGGCGGCAGCTTCATAAGTAGTCCGGGGCTTCTTGCCCGAACGGGGTACGGATGATGAATACATACCGTACCCGCGCTCATCGTGAGCGCTAGAGGCCGCGCGCTTCAGGATGTCCCTTGGCAGCATACGCTTGCTGATCAAGTGGGCAAACCTCACACGAAGATCACGCTGGTCCAGGATGTGGGTCAGCTGCTGATCTTCATGGAGTTCCCATAACTCCGTGGGCGAGTACTTGAGAGTCTCCACCCACGCCCAGAACATGTCCTCACAAGAACTCCACGTGGGACAGTTCTCGGGCATAACCCAGGCGTATCCCCAAACAGGATAGAGACCACCCCGGGTCTCGGGCTTCTTACGACAAGTCGTGAAGTCCTTAAGGGGAATGCGTTGTGGCGCGAGAAGCACACACCGAGCAGCCTCCAAGTTGTCGACGAACAACTGTTCTTTCTGAACAAGGGCTCGTTCATAGATGCCCCTAGAAGTGTGGCCGCCCACAAGGCCACGAGGAGCGACGAGAAACTCTAAGAAGAGGTCAGCCTTAGAGCTCTCCTCGGGGGGCCAATACCCTCTTGAGTTCATGGCAGCTCCCTGGCTGACGGGTGCCACCACCGAGCCCCCACGCACACGCTGGGCAGCTTGGAACTCCTCCTGCTGCTGGTCGAGGTCATTCGAGACCTTCCGGGGCTCAACAATAGCACCCTCCTCTTCCTCCTCTTCCTCCTTCTCCTCCTCTTCATCCGAGGAGCCGAAGAGACTCTGATAGGAGCGTCGAGTCTCCTTCTCCTCGCGGAGTGGAGACTTAGAGGCGGTACGCTTCTTTGAGGGCTTGGCGCCTTCGGCTTTAGAGGCCTTGGCGCGCGCAAGACCCTCGACAAGCGAGAGACGTTTGCGAGGATTCTCTTCCTCATCGCCACCGGCTTTGGGAGCGCCCTTAGCCTTAACGGCCGGACTCTCAGAGCGCACAGAGGTCCTGGGACTGTTATCACCGTGATCACTAGCGGGCGACTGCACGCTGTCATCTTTGTGCTCACTGAGCACTGGGCTGTGCCCTCCCACAGAGCCCGCAGGAGCATCATGAGTGCTCTCGGACTCGGCATCGTCCTCACTGCCCGAGTTGAACTCACGTTCTACGAACCGAGGGTTCGGACGATTGTCTGAAGACGAGGGCGACGGACTGCGGCGCCTGCTTGCGCGCTTGTCCGCAGCCGCGTCACCCGAGGATCCGATCGCCTCGGAGGCCACCTGAGTAGCCTCCTTAAGTGCAGAGCCTTTGCCGTGAGGCTTAGTGCTCTTGGCCTGCGCCTTACCGGCTGCAGCCTTGGAGCGTGTCTTAGCACCGCTCTTAGCAGTGCCACGAGGCATGTTAACGGTCGAAGTGGAGACCTTGACGAAGAGCGCACAGGTTGCTGCTCGAGGCTCTAACTGTAAAGTGAGCCTCCGCCGCGCTCGCGCGGCCAAGTCGATGGTTTTCGACTTTGAGAATGAGAGTTTGTGACGAACACCTCTTCATTCTGATTGGTCGGTAAACTGAACCTAAGTGGGGGAGGATGTAACGGGGTACGTAACCCTAAGTGTACCCTGGCTACATGAAGTGTGACACTTCACACTTCAGGAGTATGACACGTCATACTCCGGGATATTTGGTACAAGGTACCAAGATCGTTCAAAGCCAACCATTGGCTAAATGACATTGCATTTCTATAGGTAACTAATAGTTTGTATTAAACCCAAACTTAACCTACCTATAAATATACTCAGTTTACAATCTACCTTATTTAAGCCACTTCGCTCTTTTTAATTAAAGAGGGGACCTGTGAACTGCCGTTCACTGAGAGTTTGTATACTCTCGGAAGATAACTTCCTCTAGCGCAAGGTGCTGTGTGACCCCGTCACAGAGTGGGTATACTGTTTTAAAAAATATTATCGAAATTGTTAACCGTGAATATGTGCAAGGGTGCTTTATCCAGATGTATATTTTTTGGTAGATCCCGTTAGTATTATACGACCTCCATACGGAAATAAACGACAGTTTGATTTAAATTGACAAAAATATCAATAATGATACCTCATAATCGAATACCGGTTCATACCTCATTTACCAATCAAGTCAGTTAAGGAATCCAGCTTCGCGCCCCCTGTCAAATTCCATAATCTAAGATACCAGTGGGCCGTACTACAGTACATGGCCGTCCCAATACGGCGTCATTCCTCATTTTTGCATTTATAATTCGCAACAAGCCCAGATGAGCCCCTACGCCGACGGCGCGCGCTGTAAAAGGACGAGCCTCACGTCAGAAGAGCGTGCTGAAGTCATGGCAGCTCATCTGCGCTCGTGCGTGAGGTTGCAGCCGCCCAAAGCAGAGGTCGTGGTCTGTGCAGTCCGTTTTGGCTATAGTGAGTGCCAGATCGCGCGGCTGTGGCAGCGAGTGGCCCAGGATGCTTGTGAAGGCAAACCTACCAGCTACATCAGCGGCAGGAAGGGGGGAAGCAAGCACAAGTCAAGGCTATCGGAGGAGTTCCACCTCGACCTTAACCACGCCATCGCAGTTACCGCAGACCCAACATTCGTACTTTAGTTGACCCCCTCGGTATACCTAAATATACTCTGCAGGATGACTTTCTCTCGGGGGTATTCAGATGCCACACATCATGCCTGAAACCCATGCTAAGTGACGAGCAGAAAATTGCTCGAGTTCGTTTTGCCTCTGGATTTGTCCAGAAGACGGGGAAAAATGGGCTGCAGCTCGAAAATAAGATGGGGTATGTGCACCTGGATGAAAAGTGGTTCTACCTAGCTAAGGAAAAGCAACGCTTCTATTTTGCTGAACACGAGGAGGGTCCCCATTTGACGGTCAAGAACAAAAAATATATTGTTAAAGTGATGTTTCTAGCTGCTGTGGCTCGCCCACGTTGGGATCCAAGGCAGCATAAAGTGTGGGATGGAAAAATTGGCGTGTGGCCATTTGCTATCTACGAAACGGCCGAGTATTCTAGCAAGAATCGGCCTGCGGGCACGTACGCAGTGGATCGTGACATCTATCGCCAGTGTCTTTGCCGATCGGTCATTCCCAGCATTAAGGCCCTTTGGCATTCGGGCAAACAAGTCATCTTGCAGCACTACAGCGCAAAACCCCATGTGGCTGCGGATGATCCTGCTGTACTCGCGGCATGCGCGGAGGGCTTGTATAGGATGCGCCTTCAGCCACAACCTGCTAATTCACCGGATTTAAGTGCTCTCGACTTCGTTGTTTTTACTCCATACAGTCGCTCCAGCACAAGAAGAAGGCTAAAACTATCGAAGACCTGGTCAGAAATTTCGACGAAGCCTTCAAGCAGCTTCATTACAGCGCTCTAGATAGCGTTTTCGGTTCCCTACAGTCTGTGCTGATGGCTTCTATTGACGTTGATGGAGGCAACAAGTACGCCATCCGCTATCTTTCGAAAGCCGCGTTGACGGAAAGCCGTGGTCTGCTTCCGTTTGTAGTGAAATAATCTATCAGAAGGCAACAAATCTGCTAAGCTCGGGTGATACGAACCGAAGTTAGTCCTTTATCTTCGAACAATGTTATGTGTGGCGCTGGTCTTATATTTTCAGACGGAGGAAGTATTAAACTGGCTTATGAAACTCGTCAGGTGTAAATATATCTGCTATGACACGAATTTTATGTAGATTTGGCAAGACCTTATCGTACCACGACATTGCATAAGCAATAGCGGTAAATCTTAAAACAAGATGTGTTTTGGTTCTGGAGCACTAAGATAAGATTCAAAATGCACTATTAAACAAGACGACCACCAGCGCTGCAGTATCTCAACCATGGCGCCAAGACCGCTTCACACGATAGGAGACATGCGCTGCGCATCGCAAGTAATTCGTAGAGTTTGGTGTCCACAACTAGTTCCCTGATCCTACTACAGCTTGATATCTTGGGTTGAGTTCTCTCATGCACCTAGACCGTACCGCGTCGCTCCTCTCCTAAGCGAACTTTTTTATAGATATTAGTAGTAAAGTGTTTTTATTCATATGCTTGCCAGATAGCTTGCTTCAGCTCTTGGCTGGTGTGAAAATAATGTTGTCTTCAGTGTTCATCTCTATTGGTGACGACGCGACCTCGGACCACTGGAACTCCGAGATAGAAGAAGGCATTTACGTGCATATGCGAGCACTACGTTCACAACGAAGAAGTTCTCGAGCGTCTAGAACGGGAGCACAAGGTCGGCCAATCCATCAAATAATTATATCCGAGCATCATCGAAGCTGACAAGGACCAACATGGAAGAAGCTAGGATTCGTCGAGGCTGTCTGTGAGGAGGGCAAATGGCACTTAGAAAACTATCGTAGTGCTGGACAAGCAACAATCCTCAAATTTAAAGCAGAGCAATAGAATGTGATGTGGGAAGAAAGAAAAATTGCTAAGTAGCCGCCAAAATGCTTGAGCTTAAGACACTCAAGAAAGCAGCAGACGAAGATATCGCCTGACGTCTTTAGCGCGTCCTTTCATTTAGTCGCCGCTTTACGCGAAGACACTAAGTGGTGATACGCGCGCGGACTCACAAGTCCAAAACCACACCAGCTAAGGCAAAGTTTCGAGGTGATGACTGAACAGCTATCGTTGAGAGTAGCATATGTAAGGTCCATGATACGAACCAGACGGGTAAGAACTCTGAAGGCTCGTGTTCGTTTCAATAATACGAATGCGCCGTGATATATACCCAGCCGTCTTCTTCGAATTCTTGCCGCTCAAGACTGTCACAACGCGAGATGAGAAGACATTGTGGGTAAAGTGCGGCTGTAAAGGCAAAAAGGAAGCGACCGCACACTTCTATCAATTGGGCGTGGTAACAAGATGGCGCTTTTTTTGTTTTTAAAACTGGTGTATCTCCACACAAGCAGGATACATGATGTGAGCGACGCCATTAGAAATGGATTTGGTGTTCGATTGCAGAAGTAGACATCCTCCTTCAAAAGGAATACAACTGCCAGATCAATAAAGAAACGAAGTGGTGGAGCTCCAACATTCCCCATAAAATTTCCGGTGTATCCTTTTGTTCACATACACATCATGCACGACAAGGCGCTTCGCTCGTGGGATAGCATTTCTGATCAATAGACCCAACCAGGTATCCAGTACGCAGCATCGATTAATGCCGTGCTACTTAAGTCCAGAGCAAGGTGTGGACTTAAGCTTTTTATCGTACTGTATGTACAGTAAATACAAAAAAGAGGATTTTAGTCGCGTGCATGGAGTGTGTGTTATCGCTATGACCGTCTCGCGTCGGCCGCGCAGAAGATAGGCGCTGCTGTTACCAGCTATTACGAGCACGGTGATAGGGCCGGGTGTGATCAGTTGCTACTTTTGTACAGTATAAAGCTATTGGCTGTGTACTTCCACTGCAAGGATTTGCGGAATATTTGCGGTAGCACTAAAGCTTGTGAAAAGCCCCCCCCTTCATTCGCTAGCTACTTCGGCTCCTAGACTAAAGTGTAGTCAGATCAAAAGCGCAGGCTCACGAAAGGCTAAATATCCGGGGCCTATAGCATAGGACCCATCTGTATCGCTCGGTTCTGATACCCTAAACATGTCATAGCGCTCGATGGATAATCCGGGATCAATGAAGCGTTTGGACTCGGGCTCATATTCCGAAGAAAACATGGTCGGAAACAGCCGACCGGTGACCGCCCGGACGTCCCAATGCTTCATTAGCGAGCATTCCCTCAGCCGGTCGACGTGGGCCACTTGGTAGATTGAGACCCGGGAGCGCTTGAGCCGGCACATTGGAGACAGAATGAAACGTGAGTTGCAAGAGGGAGGGCTTGGCTGAATACTCATGACGCATCAGATTCAAATTTATAAGTTTTACATGTCATGAGCTATATCGTACTGAACATATAATAGCGCTACCGCCTCTATTGCTGCAAATTACTTTAGCTGATCTTTACATGACGCACATTTTGCAAGTACTCCTACTCCGACTCATCGACATGACCTTAACCGATGACCACATTACCCACAAGTACAACGCTGAGAAGCTGCAGAGGATCATCACAGTCACTACGCGTACATCGCGTCGTTGCACGATATTTTGATCCAGCAGAGAGTGACTGCGCAAGAAGTAGGACCGGCCATCGCCAACCGAGTAATCTCTGAAGCTGCCGGTCATCCATTGACGCTGTCGGAGGGTGAATAGTAGTGTGGAGCGTGCTCGCCAGCGGTATTGCACGGTATGCTCGATTTACAAACCGAGACTCAAGGAGAGAGTGGTACAGCTTCCTACTTCTGCCCGTTATGCTCAGTAGGTAAACGAGGACTGGTAGTTCTGTGTAACAAGGCACGCGGCTACCCGATGAGCCAAAATCAAACTTGCATTCTGAACTGGCATGTAGCTTGGAGCAACGGCGATGAAGATTAGTCACGTTAGAGACTATGAGAACAGAAAATCGGGAGAATTGTACAAAGTTCATTACTGAATATGAAAGTGCGTAAATTGTTCTTGTCAACCGCCCGCGCTTAAGGGATTAGCGACCATTTATACGATAATTATAACGAGCCAGAAGAGATTGGATAAAAATTGGATAGATCCGACAGTCGCATGATGGGTTTTTACGTATCGGACGAGGGGACCTTTTTTCATGACACGGATGATTCTTCAAACAACCCATTGTACTTGACGGCTGCTCTTGTAAAATCAGAAAACAATATGTCCATTTATTTTATAATGATTATTCGCTATATGATTTCTCATCCAAATGCGCAGCGTTTTGGTCGTACGTAAGCACCTGCCCTCTTAATCGTTATTGAGCTAAGCGTGTCTAATTTATCGCGTCGCCTTTTTGGGTATGAATGCGAAGGTTGTATTTGCAACCCGTACTCTCTAGCTCACTTCTCGTTTCTTCTAAATCACACGAACAACCACAGCATCTAAGCGCATACCTTTAAAACATACTGGCAGCTGGCTCTACAAGCAGATCATTGGCCTATACACACTTCAGGCAGGTGTAGCTCCTAGATGGTCGACGTAACTTTCGAACCGTTAGCCTCCGCGACAGCGTCTAACATGGAGAGCGATGGTAACCGTCGTGTCCCAGGGACACCGTCTTCAATCTCGATTACCCCTTTATCAAGCGACAGTGAGAAACTTCCTGGTGAAATAACTCGATACCAGCCAAATAGAGTGCGACGTCGCCAAAGTTGTGAAAGCGAGGAGAAGTGTATTGGTGACCCCAGCTGTAAGCGAATTCTCGACAGTGGTAATAGCTTTTCACCAGGCGAAAATCCCCCCCCCCCCTCCTCTAATACTACGATGAGGATTGTGAATATGTACGGTGGTCACGAAAAACGCCCAACGTGCATCACGAGATCGACGTGGAGATACGGCGGCTCAGCAACAGCAAGACGAGAGCAATTTGGCTATCATGGTGCATCCCATGCATGTCCCGACTATTGAGGAGGTTAGAACATTGAAGACAGAACGCAATGTTTGCTGAGGCACAATCGAATTTTAATTAACTGCGCCACGGATGCATTGCGGTTTGTCAACGGTTGTTCAACTTTGAGTATGAACTTCTTGTTTTGGACAGCTAACGGACCATCTGGAAATTGGTGACGTGTCTGTTGGGATCATATTCAAATTCAGCTATAACTTTCCAAGCTGCTCCTAAGCAAGTGTTTCCTTGACGGGTGCTCGAAAGAACGTGTATAGAATGAAGCATATAAACTCAATTTCTGCACGCGGAGTCAAGTATTTGGTCGCTGATCTATTCCACCAACATGCATCTCACACTTAGCGCTGGAGACAGTAAAAGGTTGTGTATACGCGCGCGCAAGTAAACATGAGCGCTATTGATTAAAATTTTGGTCGATACATGCTTGGCATCGCGAAACACATACCAAAAGAAAAAAAGCGTACACCTCCAAGCGTGGTCATGTTGAAGACAATAGTTCCTGCCCAACTCGCACACAAAAGCCCAGACGAGCTGTAAAGGCTTGTTGTGGCAGACCCTTGTAAAACCCAAGCATCTTGGTTGGTTTTGTCACTTTTGCTCAATTTAGAAGAATGAATCGTAAGATCAACAATTATACACAATACGAAAGTATTTGTACAACATTCACAGATGCTAGAATTTAATAATAAATAAATTAAGTTAAACGTGCGTAGTGACAAATTGTAGGTTAGGCTAAACCAAGAATTTAGGCATGTTTTACATTTTGTGTGTGGATATTTCACATATTTTTAAGCTTACATCGTATCACGGTAGGGTTAAGAGCATCTGATAGTACTGCTTCAACGCGGATTACTACGTAGAGCGGAACAGCAACCTAGAAAGTAGACCATAATACATAGAAAGAGGTCTAATAAAACAGCCAAAATATCACTTTTTACAATGTGGAGGCATGAACATAATTAATTCCACGTAGATCGAAAAGCGTTACAAAATCTTGATCAACATTCGTGTCACTGCGAAAAAGTATTTCACATTCAGTTTGTTTAAGGATGATTTTGAGGAAAAGGTGCGGTGTTGCGAAACGATTCCTGGTCGTTGCTGTTGTTTTGTTTGGCTTACTGAAACCATACATAATACAATATTCCGCATGCGCCAGTTTGTGCAGCAAAAATAGTAGCTAAATCTGCTGAACGCTAGGGGCACTAGCCAGCATAGCCGATCTGATTGAAATAGGTCTCTGTTTTATTTTATATGTTCTTCTTTTTTAATTTGTAAAAAAACGCTTAGCCCTTTTAGCCCCTCTGTTTATGCCGTATTATACAGCAAAAGGAAAAAGCTTTCCTATAGTATGACGGCGTACCTCTGTGAAATTTATCTGTTTGTAGCCCCCTTCTAGCAATCGAGCCGGATTCTAGTACTGCGACCAGTGATTGCAAGAGTCCTAATTGGCTAGATTGATGGATACATTTTGTGCAAAATCGTGAAAAATGTCTGTAGTACTCGTTACCCTTTCATACTCGATGTACGGAAGTCGTAGTGGCGATTCGCGCCAAACCTGGTGGCGTGGAGAGCGCTGCAGCTACCCCGCGCTTTCCGCGGAGGAAACTTTTGCCCATTTGCCAAGCAAAGACTTGTGTAAACAACAAATGGGCAAAGTTTCCTCCACATTAGATCAGAGGTGAGCTACTCGTCATCTACTTCCTGCAGCTTTCTTTTCCTGAATCTAATTTTCTTTCTCATGTCCGGCGGGATGATGGTGCCATTCTTCCAGGTGATATGCCATGTCTGATGGCACGTGTCGGTGTTGCCTCGCTCCTCTCTGCGAACCTTGTTGCAGAGAGCCACGCGACCCCCAAAGGTAAGCGAGCATTCTTCCCAAGAGTACGGCGTCTCGAAGCTGCGATGTTCCTTGTCGGAATAGGCCGAACATACTTTGCATAAATACATACGGACTTAGTTCTTGCAGGTTTCCGCAGTTTTTGTCAGCACGTGCGGTTGTCCTGCCAGTGGGGTCGAAAGTAGGTTTTGGGCGTGCATGTTGCCTTGAAAGTCCACCTTTTGCGGCGCAAGCAGCTCCACGTGTAGCCGCGCCAAATAGTCAGCATGGGTGGGAGCAGGTTTGCCTTGCTCTTTCATCACTAACTTGTGTATAATGAACCCATTGACTAATGCCATGTCAACGATACCGAAAAACAGGTTTTTGTAGTAGGATCGATGGCGCAGTGCTTTCTGATTAGAATAGCGGTGAAGTCGTAGCTGATCGTGTTGGTATATTCCTCCCATGCCTTTGTTGTAGATACGAACCAGCTCGGGGCACGCAACTTCAAGAGAGACGCCATCCCCCTTACGCTTTCGCTGAACAATAACCCGTCTCGTGCTGCATCCCGTCGCCATGAAGCTGACGATATTTAAATTCTTCCAGCTAGCGGCGACCAACCCTGGGATCCGTGGATTATACGCGACACGGTACGCTCCGCGCTCAATTTTGTTTGCAGGTTGCTGAGGTTGCAACTTTTTTTGCTTTTTCTTACTGGTGAATTGGATCCGCTCGCTCCAGCCTTTCAGATTGACGCGTGTTGTGCCTACTGTGTAGATTTCCATTCTCAGAAGGCGTTCGTCTAGCTGCACGCAGGTGTAGTAGTTGTCGGTGACGACTAGGCGCTTTCCAGGCTGCCCTCGCAACGCTTTGGTGAATATAATCTTCCGTATCAATATCATCAGACTTGCCGCTCTTCGAGTCCGAGTCACAAAGATTGGGATCGTCTGCATCCGCATTTTGAGACCATTCACACTTGGACAAAGCGGAAATGAATCCATTCAAATCGTGCATGTTGAACTCTGCAACGTCATCAAGTTCGGGATCCTCACCTTTTTCCTCTTCCTCTACTGCAGCATGACCTTCTGCTGTATCAAGATGAAGAGGCAGCGGCATCGTGTTTTCTACTGCTGTATCAGACAGGATAACGCTTGAAGCTTGTGCTGTAGAAGCCAGAGTAACAGTACGCACAGTCAGAGCTTGTATTGTAGCATCCCGGGTAGCCACACTCGCAGTCCGAACTCGTGCTGTAGCCGGCCGAGCAGCTGCGGTCGAGGGCCGAGCTTGTGCTGTATTATCCGAAGTAGCTGGACTCGAAGCCCGAGCTTGAGCTGTACTGGCTACAGTGGTTGCCGTCGCAGTAGAGGTCGTCGTAGCTGGCACGTTCTCTTTAGCAGGCGGGGTAGTCGTTGCTGTCTCACTTTCGACGCGATCAGCTGCGGCAGAAGTGGACCTATCATCGCACGCTCCGCTGTCTGCAGACGGTGCCGTCAATGCTGTCGACGAAGGGGACGGAGGAATAGTTCCATCGATGACACATTACTCTAACCAGCCACGCTGTCGAGCAAACTCCAGTAGCGCTTTCTCGCCTGAGGGGACAAAACGGTTAGTAAAGTTGCTGTAGTCGATGCAAACTAGTGGTGCGAGCTGTACCGGTGAAGTAGTCGACGCCATCCTTTCCTTTCACGCTTATTCCCGGGCGGACGTAGCGGTGGTCACTACTAAGGCCGGTGGAGGGCTTCGGTGTTCACCCTTGCTTGCAAAGCTCTCACCAGAGCTGCTTGAACGTTTTTTCTATGCTGTTCGAGTTGGGCGGAGCGGGGCGGAGGGAGACCGAGATTTTAAATGTAGTGGGGAGGGAGCGAGATAGCGCGATCGACACAAACCTCTATCCACCCGATAGCATCCGTAGACGGGCTCCTCTAACCCCAGATCAGTAGCGACGTGCGAGAAACCAGTCACCGTTAGGATTTGCAACCGACCAATACAAATTTCAGTATGCGAAAAAGTTTGATGTTTCATTGTTCGCTGCATATTAAAACCTCTTATAACACTTATGCTGTATTATACAGCATACGGGACTAGAGGGGTTAATATGTATTGACACCCGTCACAATCGCTGAGATGTGATATGAAAAACTGTGCCATTCGGTGTGCAATTCGAACAGCTGATCTCTAATGGGCATCACAACTAATCCGCTTGCATTCGCCTCAACAGATTTTTCAGCAAAAAAATCTTTGTAGACGGAATGCCTTTGTTGCTGACTCAGCTTCACTTGGTAGCTCATGATGTGATCGCAGATGTCGACTGCTTCGGACAAGCAACGTCGAATTGTAACGAGCATCTCGAGGATATTGAAAGCCCAAAACGCTGTTGTGGGCTACCGACATATCTTTTAGGGAACCAGATCGAATTATGTAGGGATTTTCATCGTACAATTTAGAGCACATTGGGGGCATGCAGTTTGTTCTTGATTATCCAGTCGAGCCTCACCAGGGCTCACAGAGTGAGCTATCGTGGGTGTTTAAAAGCCGCTGCGATTGGCGTGGCCGTGCGCTCTGGAGTCTTGGGCACTGACGGCGAAGACTCTAACAGACCAAGAACGAGCTTGGTCTATACTAAACTCTGTGGATAAGTGAATGGGTCTATACTGCTGCCATGTTCGGTGGGGGCCAAAATCTGTACCATTTGCCAGATACAGGAGAACCGTCGACTGGAATGGCATACACGTATTTTGAACTTAACTCATTCAATCCGCTCCTTGTGCTACGCCCGCTCGAACTTCTTTAAATGTGACTACACCCTTCCACCGGAATATATATTGCTCTGCTACGCTCGGAAATACAGCGTTTTACCCCGAGCTCAATCATTATACTACTCACGACCGTGTAGCTCGAGCTCGACTTCGACAGTCCACGTATAGCAGGGCAGAAGACCGAATCTGACAGCATCATACAGATGTGCAGTGAGTTACCGCTCACCCTCTATGCTGCCGCGACTCTCCGACCGAATGTCCACCCAGCTCAGAGCGGCCATTCCCGGATTGTGTGTCGGTGTGATCACGACCCCCAATCATTTACAGATTAGCCTGCTGGTCTGTATGCGCTTGAATAGCCCCCCCCCCCCCCCAATGACCACTTCAAAGGGGCTGTAGCTGCATTGTTCAGGGCTAAGCACCATTCTAGCTCTGTAAGGCGACGGACGCGACAGTAGAAGGCTAGCGCTTTGGCTGCAGAGAGATCGGCTCATCTTGAGCCGCGGCGTCGACACATCGTTCTATTGGCGACAACTTCTCAAGCACTACGCGAGCTTACTATACAGCCCGACCTGTGCCTTTTCTGGGTGCCTCAATCAGGCCGGTCTTAGCCTTCAACGCGGGGACCTCTTTTGCGTATTCGGGAGGAGGGGGGGCTCGGTGTCTGTGTGCTTACGTCGTGCTATGCTACACGCTTAGAGATGAGACGGGTCGAGCAAGGCTGGACTTATCCGAGCTTTCGTTACCGCGCTTGCACGCAGGTTTTGTTTTCTAATATACCCCACTCTAATGGCGGCGGCGTTAGACATCCCCACCCCGATCAGCCCGGAGGTGGCCGAGAGCTGTTGAAGAGATCATCATCATCTTTAATGCAGTGTGATGCCCCCCATTAATGCTCCTTATAATTTTACCTATGACCACCACCCACCGGTTTCTAATTGTGGGTTTGGCGTAAAGACACGAGACGATAGACTATCATCTACCGTAAAGGGAGGGGGGACAGACTACGGCGTACGACAGGACCACTGGGATCATACGCCTGTTTTAGGATATCACAATGACCTGCAAAGCGGCCCAGGTTTGCCGCCGACCCACCGGCTCCGGAGATAGCGGTGCTGTGGTGCTACAAGTGGGCTCAGCCGCTGCTAGCTTACCCCCCCCCCCCGCTCTATAGTATAGCCTGGGGCTCCCCTCGTAAAACAAACAAACAATCAAGCCAAGTCGATGGTATTTGTTCTGTGCTTCGAGCCTGATTACGTGCTAAATGGGCACCATTCCATGCCGTGATAACCACCTGATCCCGCGTCATCACCGACTAAGCATCCCCGCTATCGCACTAAAAAAAGTCTGTATTTTCCATGTCAGCAGGTGAATAACCAGTTGAAGTTGATACCCTAGCAAAACAGTACAGCCAGTTGGCGGATGCCTTAGCCACTATAACCATGGAGACATGCTGTACTACCCAACTCAGCATATAGCAGGACAGTAGTTCCCGTTTGCGATGGGCGTCGGATTTTGATCACACAGTCAATGACGTGGGTCACTGGTAGCGGTTGAAGACCTCTTGAGTTTCGTGGCCTCCCCAACGTAAGTGTAACGAGGTACAATCTGGTATATCCCCAGGTTACATACAGAGTGACCCGTCACTCTTGTGGACACCTGGTACACGGTACACGGTACCAGCCGAGCCAGTCAGGAAACGACTACTTAGCTCCACTATAGGTAACATCTAGTTTGTATGGAGCCCAAGCTAAGCTTTCTTATAAATACATCAGTCTTACATCTACTCTATCAAGTAGCAAACCGTTCCCACTGAGGCCGAGAGCACGTGGACTAACGCGAGCTGTAAATACCCTTAAGCACTCCCTGTGTGCAAGGTGCTGTGTGACCCCGTCAGACTTGGTAGTACTCTTAGTCAATCCTACGCCTTCGCGGGTAGATTGAACTACCAGAATCTGCTGTGCACTCTACGATCGAGCCACGATAGACTGAAGTGAGTTTGCTCGCTTGAACGACTCACAGTACGAGTCTATTCGGAAGATGAGAGACATCTTTGGACAAGATGTCCTCCGCAGCTTGACGCCTGCCGAGCAACACGAACGCGTGGCCGCGTTTATGACCTACGAGCGTGGTCTCATCGCTCACGTCCGCGGGAGCTTGGAGGCCTCGATGGCCGCTTCCCAGGCAGCCAGGCCTAAGCCGGTATGGCTGAAGGTCCCCGCGTTAGAGAGGAAGGAAGGAGAGAACCTCCACTTCTGGGTCAGCAAGGTGGCGATCACCATGAAGGCGGGTCTCATCTCGAACGAGCCACTTCGGGTGGTCGTTGCCCTGTCCAACCTGGGTGGATGTGCCAAGCACTGGGCATAAACCAGAGAGACGACATCTTATCTCCTGGATGCTTTGTATCCTGAGATCAGCTGTGTGAACAGCTTTGAGCCGCATTTCTACGGGCGAACAACGAGTTCCGCCAGCGCCCACGCTTTCTCGCGTGTAAGCAAGGTAGCGTGAGCTGCAAGAGATGCGCACGTTGGTGGCATCTGTGACAAGGAATACTTTTTCTGGAGGCATCAAGACAACAGTCTTCATGGACGGCCTGATGGTCGGTCCTGCTCGCACCCAGTTATTCCGGTTACTATGGAGGAGGCGATTCGAATCGCCCTCCAAGAAGAGTACAGCCACAAGCAGACTGGTACTCCTAGGAAAGAGGAATATCGCAGCAACGACGCTGTTACTCCTGCTGTCACACAGCCCGATGATACCGGTGCGTACAGCGAGCCCGAACCCATGGACTTAAGCTCGATCGAGAGCTTGGTCCGCTGCTACGGATGCGGCGGACATGGACAGTGGACATAGACACTACCAGCGTGTATTTCCCATCGCCAGTCCTCGGGAAGAAGACAACCCGTAAACCCCATGTCCGGTGACGCAGGCCACGTCCAGATGGACGTAGCTGTCGTGCCTACCAGTGGCGATCACAAGCCACGAGCGACTCAGTAGTCTCAAGATTAAGTGGGGGAGAGGCTCATAATTACCTTTCCTCCCTGGTTTTTCATGAGGCAAGTAGCCGTCGTGCTGCCAGTGGCTATCACAAGGCACAAGAGACTTTATGGTCTCACGTTTAAGTGGGGAAGCGGCTCGGAAGTACCTTTCCTTTCTGGTGTTGCGGTGAGACCAAGGTCCTTACGGAGCCAGGCGTCGATGCACATCGACTGCAGACTGGAGGCGAACAGCCAGGCTAGAGTCGCGGTAGCTCTTGCCAAACAAGACAGAGTGGCGACGGAAGCCACTGATGCTAGGTGCCTCGGAATCGCTGAGTGAGTCGGCAGTGTCTGCATGCAGCCTCACACGAGGCAAAGCGGGGACCTGATGCAATCACTGCACAGGTCCCTTGGACATGAACGACCTGTCCAATAGGGTTAACGGAGCGTCTCACCCGCCGACAAAGCGGTTGAGGTACGTGATGTACGCAACGCGCCGGGCGTAATGGGCCGTGGAGTAAAAACCCAAGTGTGGTGCACGAGTCCCCACACAACTGACCAGATGGTGGTCGACGCAACGCACGTAGTCTTAACTGTTGCCGCGACGAGGATGGCACCGTTGTGGTGGCTGATTGCCTCACCATTTTTTGGTACCGCCTGCGTACTCGGTGACAATGCGAGACACCAACGCCGCAGTGGCATGGTGGTGAGATATGCCCCACCATAATCGAGTTCCATTAAGGTACAAGTGCCTATAACAGACACTGGTATGGGTGCAAAGGATGTGGACCATACCACGACTTGATGCTGCTCTAGGCGTCTACGCGGTGATGCACCCGCGCATCAGCACTGGCTGCGTTCGAGCTGCCTGCCGGGCGTTCCGCGTAATAAACTTGTCGTGCATGACACACATGAAGTGCACGGAGCACTTATGGTAGCTGTGGTACGGGTCGAACACGGCGTACCTGGGCTGCGGGCCCATGGACCTGTACACCGTGCTTGCACATGCGTCGTGCATGTTGCGAGCTCTGGCCATGAATCAGTTCAGGTGACAGCACAGTAGAAGCTGTTGCCGCCGATCAAGGTAACCATGTGGTGGGCGTGCCGCACCAAAGGTGTGTACCGGAAGGTACATGGTGTCGATGGGAGACACCTGCATCACGACTGAGTACCATCACGGTACACGTGTCGATGAAGGACACCTACGCGCCGTTGGCATGACAACCAAGACGAAAGAAAAACATGGCAGAAGCTCCGCCTTCAAGGATGGATCCTTGCTGGAGCCAAAGGCATGGCCCGAGGTGAGCTGAGAGCCCCCTTAGTGCTGGGGCAGGTGTTGCCCTTGTCGGTGTCGTCCCTCGCATCATGCTCCGGACGCGTTCGCGACGACTGTCGTGTTCTCTGTTGCGAGCTGTGGGCGAATTCCACACGTTCGGATGGTATTACACCCTGTGCCAAAGCACTGTACGCGCTAGCGCAGGATCTAAGGCAGCTCTGAGTGTAGGCTTTGTGGCTAACACAGCTGTGAGCATAGGGATGTAAATCCCAGCGTGCTCTAAGAGCACAAATCACTGTAAATTTGACTGAAAGCCTCTACATGCTCGTGGCTGCTCAGTGTAAGAACTTACCTTTGGCTGTTTAATTCTCTCATCTCTTGTTGAAGAATCAGGTGGTTCTCAGATAAGTGGGGGGGATGTAACGGGATACAATCCAGTGTACCCCCAGGCTACATACAGAGTGACCCGTCACTCTTGTGGACACCTGGTACACGGTACACGGTACCAGGTGAGCCAGTCAGGGAATAACTACTTAGCTCCCATATAAGTAACCTCTAGTTTGTATGGAACCCAAGCTAAGCTTACTTATAAATACATCAGTCTTACATCTACTATATCAAGTAGCAAACCGTTCCCACTAAGGCCGGGAGCATGTGGACTAACGTTCACTCGGGTGGCAAATACCCTTAAGCACTTCATCTGAGCAAGGTGCTGGCTGCGTGACCCCGCCACAATAAGAGTGGGTAGCCTTAAGTTCTCAAGACACAAGGTGGGAGAGATGGGCCAGCAAGGTCATCGGATTCTTTAATTTTGCTGCTAAATGATAGCCATGTTCCATAGTTGAAAATATTTTTACTCCTCTTTATAAAAATTAAAAAACATATTAATAACTTATAATATATATTTGTCTAATCATATAGAAGCAGCCACACGACCCAACTTGTCCTTATTGATAAAAAAATGCTTAATTTTCCCAGATTTGTATAATTCGTTTTTAAAACGACGAGTTAGGTCGATCGAAAACACTTTAGGTAATTTCTGTATGGGAGCATGTAATTCGTGCTAAAAAAGAATTATGGAACTAAGAAAGAGCGAATCGCCACTATCTGTACCGAGCCTTTACAGGCGCTATTATACTAATTAAACAGTTTTTGTGGAATACATGTATTATAGTACTGTACTACCCATGGATCTTTGGCGCTGCAGGCAAAAATGCTCATGATTATTTCCCAAGATCTCCCAGATGAATCGCTGGAATTCTCTTGAAGGCGAATCTCACAACGATTGTGGCAATCGCTCTCCAGAACAAATCAAATTCCACAATCAGTGACGAGCGCCAAGTTGACGCTTGGGTGTTGGCGTCCAACATCCACACAAGGCAGAGCATATGGGCACAATCTGGAGAGCGGATGCCATGGTACTGCAAACCTCTAAAAGTCAAGAAGTTGGCGCGAATTCTATCACCCTCCAAGACCAAGACCATACCTTCCTGAGCGCTAATCATATTCGACCAAGCGAGGCTTTAGCCGTGCTTGTTGTGCTTCGCACACGGATCTTAAATCACATGTATTGCTTGAAAGATAGCATTCACCCCCTCCTGCCTGTATCGCACATAATCGGAAGGCTTTGCCCGGCATACAAAATCCTAAGTAACTCCCATGCCACTCTCATCCACACAAAATGCGAGGCCAATTTTTAAAGCACAATATTGTTTTTGTAAAATGTATTACGGCACATGTACTGTACTGTACCCGCTAAAAACCGGCACATGTACGTGAAGTAATGTTGTTAGATTGTCTCCTCGTCACATTTGATTTAGGGGCTAACGTCTTCCTATTTAATACTTATTAATACATGTATTATTACAGTTGAGCCAATGTTATAATACCGGTACACAAAATGAGAGCTCCCTCGAAATGGGTGCTACACTCCCGGCCAAAAATATAAGCTTCATCCAAAAAGACGCTTTATTATTTTCGCTCTAAGGTGCGGCTTTGGCACGAGACCCTTGCACGGCTTTCAAACGGTGCATTGCACTGTACATGTAGAGTAGCTCCCATACAAAATAAACTGATTGTGCACATAATAAAAGAGCGCGAGCCCTCCCTTACAAATTTCAATATCACAAAGAATCTAGGTATTAAGCGGTGTGATAATACTCATGCTCAAACTGCTCCTTAAAAAGATGATAATTGGGAGGGCTGCGGCGCTATTTTGAGGTTTGCTCAATTAATTTTTCAGGCATTCGGAATTCGTTAATCTTGGGTTTCCGTAACTATTTTAGCAAATACAAAAGCTAATACGAAATTTTTATTGGGGTGTACTCGGAGAGGTACTTATATGGAAAAGAACCCGTTGGAACCCTTATAATCCTTGTACACTCCGGAATAAATTAATTCCAGGTATATTTTATATTCCCACGAACATAAAACGTTATTCGTGGATATTACTTGTACAGTACTGTATTGGGCTTTCGGATATCTGTCTGAACTAAGTTCAGTGAGCTTCGAATCGAACGCGATGGACTCTCCAAACGGGAAATTACTACCTTCACGTTCCGACGGTTAGAGGCTTGCTCATCCTACAGAGCACTCCCGACAGCCTGTCGGACAGGATCCCAGTGTTGACGATCATGATTGTCCCGGCCGTAGCATCGGTTGCGCGCCTACTGTGCTGCTCGATGCGATCATTCACTCTTCAATTTGCCAAGCGGCGTATCTTCCCAACTTACAATAATTATCAAACGACCATGCATCTGCAGAGCTTCCTGATGATGGTCGTGGCGACTCTTATCCTCGTAAACGGCAGTGTCTCTGCAGCCGATAGTTTCAACCTCCGTAAAGTGAAATCAACATCTCCAATCAACGCCATCAACACCGTCAAGACAGAATTGACGAGCTCGCGAATGCTACGCAGTGCCGACTTGACTACGGGTGACAATGGACACGTCTACTATTACCCTGCCAAGAAAGGCGAGAGGAAACCGTTCATCGAGGCTAAATTGAAGAAGGCTCTTGCAAACCCAAAGAAGGTTAACCGACTGTATGCAAACTGGTACAAGAGTGGGTTTTCCGCCAAGATAGTTGCCAAGGAGTTAAATCAGAGTGTAAACAGTGAGCTCGGCGACACGTATTATAATCTTGCCAAGGGCTACGCGACGTTCGTCAAGAGAAAGAAAACTCAGCAGCATCTTCTTTGAGATAGCTTAAGTTTTGATGTCGGTTAGAGAATACTACCGTCTTCCCCCGCACACAACGCCTAGGCGCTATAGCGTAGTCTTCAACATACGATAGAATTATTCGTTTGAACGCCTAGGCGTTATGCGACGAAAATAATATGAATGTTTGAGCAAATCAATCAGGGTCTACTTTGTTTAGTGGTGTAAATTCGACCCTCCTATGCTACTGACCGAGGTTCGAGCCCGCCTTCGTGCAGTTCACAACATAAATGTGCGTATAGTAAGGGTCAGTTGTTTTCTTTCATTTGGGGACTGCATTAAAAATACGGAGGTTTTATTATTTTATGAAGAACATATTTGCACAAAACATATTTTTTTCTTTCTATTTTTTCACCATACAAAAGATTAAACAGTGCACCCATCCACCTCAACTGCGAAGTACGATCCGCTACGAGCTAAATGCACCGTCTTCATCGGGTTCTCTACTTCGTAAGTAAATGTTGAGACCACCTTGCAGTCCTTGTCTACTGTAGTCACCTCAACGTTCCAGTCGTGAAGTTTTGAAGCGGCATAAATCTCCAACTCCCCTGGATCTGTGTCTCCGTTTTGAATATCTTCCAGATAATGCGCGTCAATGAGACCGTCGAGATCGTCCAGGGTTTTCATGTAGCTCACCAGCTCGTAAACACAGTCGTCTATAGCAGTTGATGTGCCAAAGAGTAAACAGTAGAACAAGCTTGGCCTCTCGTTCTCGGGCAGGTACCAGGAAGGAGCGGATACGCAGAGCTGCTCTCGATCATCCGCTTCATCAAGGAGATATTGATACGATGTGTGCCATTTCTCCATGTCAAGATCTGGTTCCAGAAGGTCTCTTGAGGGCTGATGAAGCTTGTCTTGGTTAAAGCTTGACTTTGGTACAATCCCGCACAGTGTAAATGCCTTCTTGATGTCATCTGCTTGACGAGTTGCTACCCAGTCCAGCGTCCATTCCGCGACAGTTTTGTAATGGGGGATCTTGGGATTTCCAGCAGCGGTTTGCATAGCCGGATCGATCAACGCTCTGCTAATGTAGTCATCATACTTGTTCCGGTAGAACGATTGATAACTACGATTGACAGCTACGTCAAGTGGCTGTAATATACTGCTGATGTTGGGCGGTACCACCACGACAAAGATGTTGTAGCGCTCCAATAGTGTAGACTCTGCCAAAGCTACGTGACACGCGTAAGAATCGATCAAATAGAGCACCGGCTCCCTAAAGAATTGGGTCTCCCTCCTTGAACACAACACCGCTTTAGAGAAGCGCAGCAGGATATCTTCGTTCCACATGCCAGTACTATTCACATCTACCAGAACACCATCAGGGCACTTCGGACGATTCTTTAGTTTTGAAAAGAGAAGGTGGGGCTTTAGGAAGATTTCAGAGGCTGTAATGGCAAACGTAGCAGTGAAGCGCTTATGGCTTGTCCCTCCCTTTTTTAGAAGTACCTCACGGAATCCGCGAGTCGTGATGGTCGTCTTTGGCTCGGTTTCAAAGTACCTTGGTACTGGGTCCATGTTAACGATGTTGTCAAGCTTGATATTGTGCAGATCGATGAGTTGGTGAACACGATGAATGAAATCACGGCAAATCTCTCCAGCATTATCAGGCAGTATTCGTGTAGTCGTCTGACGCCGAGAGACGAGGTTCTTCCGACGTTTAAACCGCGCCAATTAACCAGTAGACGCACTAAACCCCGATGCCTGAGGACCATGTAGCTCTCGGTAGATGTTCAGAGCTTGCAGCCGGATGAAAGCGTCCTTGACCCGCAGTCCTCTAGTATTTCTGTCTAAAATCCACTCATGTAGACGAAACTCTACATCACCGTGCTTGGCAGGTCTTCCTCCCCCACCCAGCCTTCTTGCTGTACGCGTGGTAATATCACGGTCTCTCAGAGCTTCCTTTAGTTTGTCGCGGAGATCCCACCACCCTCGAATTGTTCCTGGAGCTATTTGGTGTTTTTTCCCTAAAGCAAAGAAGCCTTTTCCTTTGACGTCTTTGGCGTGTTGGGACAGAATATCCAGCTTCTCTTTGATAGTATAGTTTCAGCGCTTGCTTTTCACCATGGCAACTTGGGAATGAGCAACCGACAAGAGGAACGAGAGGAGTTGTGGTCAAACACTGACAGCCAACCACCTCCTATTACAGCTATAATTACACATGTTACTGTTATATGTAGTAGGCGTTGTATTTTGCTATGTGTTCTATACGAATTTTTTATCGCGAAAGTTATAATTCCATTATTTTATTAAAGCGCCTAGGCGTAGTGTGTGGGGGAAGACGGTAGTACCGGTGCAGCCCATTTGTCGGTTGCTTAAACACAAAATGTCAATATTTGAGTCCTACGTCAGTAGCAGTGTACTTTGCATGACAACCGAAGTCTCTGTTTTACTCTATCATCATCGTTTTAGTTTCTCAAATGAAATAACCCCCCCCCAAGCACTTAAAATCAAACTTGACAGCACCTGTATTACAACCCAGCATGTCGACTTGGCTCACAGAATTATATCGTCGCCATCCGCAAGACAATAATATGGTAGCTGAACTGGAAAAGCGAACATAACAAGGATTGGAGACATGCTTTTAATTAGACGGCTTCAGACCAACAAAAACTGAAATAAATAATCCTTAAATAATCGATAAAAAGATAAAAACAATTTCGAAGACGATCTGATTATTAAGGATAGTGTGACCGACGAAAGCACACAATTAAAACGGTACATGTGTACACTGAATTGGTGTCGACAGAACGCTGGGCGCATGTTGTACACTCGGTGAGCATAAAGGTACATGTATAACGCAGGGGTTAACCCCCCAACGCCCAACGGTTGTACGTACAGCAGGAATCATGTTGTACGTACAACATGTTAAAAGTTGGGCTATTTTGTTGCAAAATATGGGCAAACTTGAGAATGCACAGGGCCGGGGTTGTTGAGATCAGTCTCTTTGGCAATAAACAATACAGATTCTCCCCTGGGTTGGTGGCTGAGAGCTCATTTCGAGAAAAGACCTGAAGGAGAGACACGTGTGCACGATGGCCCCGCCTCGAGAAACACGCCGCAAACGCCAGCAGTTCCTGCAACGTCTGGATGGCCGAACTGCGCATGACCGAGAGCGCATCAGGAAGGAGCATGCGGCGTACCTGGCTGGCGAACGAGAGGAGGATGCTGACTTCGGAGAAGATCCAGCACCTACACGCAGCGCGACAGCTCGTCCTCTGCTTCCGGTTCCGATCGGCAAAGATGCCTGTTACGTGCGTGCGCAGCGACGTTTGATCTCGCAACAGCAACGTGCTGTCGCCGCAAAGACGTTGGCAGGCTCCGGCAAGAAACGGTTGGCTGCTAGTAGGGACTTGAGCGACGATGATGAGGACTATGATCCCGATCGGTTCGACGAGGAAGCGGATGCTGATGCAGACGATGAGCGACTGGATGCAGCAGACTCCCCAGTCAAGACACGGCCGCCAAAGAAGAAGAAGAAGAAGACGGCCGCGGCGACCCCGACCAAGAAGGCGACCCCGACCAAGAAGGCGACCCCGACCAAGAAGGCGACCCCGACCAATAAGCCACGAAAACCCACCGCGTCGCAAGTTGCTAAGGCAGCGGCAAAAGCAGCGAGGACAGCAGCTGCCGAATCGCGCTGTGAAGATTCGGCGAATGCCGAGGAACAAGGGAGCATCGCTTTGGCCGAGGCCAGGAAGAGATTGGAGGCGATTGGTGAAGCGAACAAGAAGAGGAGCCGCCAACCAAGTGGGACACCAGAGAGGTACACCATGTTTTATGCTGTCAGATACTACATGTTCTCACGAAGTGTTGTTGTACGCTGCGCAGGTACATACAACATTTGGGACATACAACATGGATACAGCGTCGCTATGCTTTCCCTACAACGTCGTTATCGACAACATGTAAACAACATGAACAGCAGCTAACATATATTGTCTATCTGGAACAGGGGTTCCACCGATTCTCAAGATACGTCAGAAGCACCGTCGCCTCGAACGTTGTCTGCAGCGCCTGCGCCACCCCCGCCTCCTGAATGTCCAGCTCCTGAATGTCCAGCTCCTTAATGTCCAGTTGCAGCACCAGAAGACGATTGGTACGTGGCAAAGTCTTTGATGCTGATTATGTATACTAACGTTGTGCGTATCATAGTGAAAGCTCAGCATCCATTTCCCAGACTCCTGTCCCCGACGCGGCAACCTCTACCCCTGTTTCGCCGACTTCTGCTCCAGCCTCGCTGTGCTCCGCTCCAATTTCACCTGAAAGAACGTCGGTCTCAGCCTCTCCTATCGCTGCCCCCGCTTTCGCTGACGAGTTTGATGCGTTGAGCTCTGATTGCGAGGAAACAGAGACCGAGATTACGTTTTACGATGATGATGACGAGTGGAGTCGAGCGAGAAGTGAAGGTGAGGGCTTTGCGTCGGGTGAAGACTACAGTGATGAGGACGATAGTGAGGCTGGATCAGATACTATGAGTGCTGATGGAGAAGCAGCTGGTTCGACACAGCAGTGGAGCGTCTTAGAGAAGCCGGAAATGGTTGATTTTGTGATGGACGATGCCAACATGGCTGCCATGCGAGCTAACGGGTGGAACTTAGGTTCGTGACAATGAGGGGTGTAGCCTTCAACATATTCTAACATGATATATGATGTATATACAACATGTAGACCCAGACAATTTCCCGCCTGACCAACATTACCCTGGATTATATTCTGGGGAGTATGGACCAACCGACGAGGTACTGGCCCTGACACACTCACCGCTCAAGCTATTCTTCTTTTTCATGCCGAAGCGTTTGTGGAGACAAGTTGCAAAGGAAACCAATCGCTACTTTGTGCAGAACCTCACTTCACGAGTGGAGCGTATGTTCAGCTCGCAGAAGACACCTGCCAAGAAGTCCAAAGAGTGGTTTTTGCATCGCGAGGCCAAGAAGCGGGACGTCAAGCCGCACGAGATACTGCAAGCGCTTGAATTACTGATGGCAAGAATGCTGAACATTCACCGCCGCAGGTTACGTGATCATTGGGGCACTAATGCAGTGGGAGCTATCCCACGGGGGACGTTCAACGATTTTTTGCCGCGAAACCGCTTTGAACACATCATGGGAAATCTTCACTTCACCAACAACGCAGACACGAGAGCAGCAACTGACCGCGCCTGGAAAGTCAGGTCTATCGTTGAAACGCTGCAAGAAACGTTTTCGTTGGGTTACAAAACGCCGCCGATCATATCATTTGATGAGGGCGTTCTACCTCTGAAGAACCGGACCAATCCTACGCGTCAATATCTCAAGGCGAAGCCTCACAAGTGGGGCACAAAGCTTTTTCTGACGTGTTGTGCAGATACTTCCTACTGTATGAGGTGAGATGACTGCGAGTCCTTGCGGACTCGCGGTTTTTTTTTTGACCAAGTCTATCATGTTGTATCTAATGTTGTATGCTTGTATGTTGTATCCTACAACAAGAAGACTTGAGGTGTATTGTGGCAAAGCGCAGCAGGTCCATGAAGTAGGCAACGTTCCAGACAGTCAGCGATCTGCAGATCCAAACACCGGGCCGTCAGCAGTTATCCGAAACTTGGAAGCTGTCCTGCCACCACCCGAAGATGACGTCTATCACATTGTAGTGACGGATCGATTTTATACGTCAGTTCAACTGGCGTTTCAACTACTACATAGGAATGTCTACAGTATCGGCACGATAATGGGTGACAAAGTGGGCTATCCTCAGCAAATTGTTGAAAAAAAATCGAGACCGACCCAAAAGCATACCGCACGGTACAACAAGAAGGGCAGTGGCAAAAGCTTGCCCTCTAATGACGGCTTTAGTGTGGTGGGATAGAAAACCCGTGCAATTCTTGGGGACTGGATCGAGCCGTGCGATGGAGGAGTGTCGTACGTATATGCAAGAGGAGTGCTGTTTCCTATTCATCTAATCAATGTTGTGCTTGTTATCAGAGAGGCATACACGTGGAACACACGGCAGACGGACTGATGTCTCTTGTCCTGCTATGATTCGAGACTATCACAAATGGATGGGGGGCGTGGATGTCCATGACCAGCTGCGCCTCCAGCGTTACTCGTTGCAGTTGCAGACTTGGTGCAAGAAATACTACAAGTCCATATTCTTGGGGCTTGTGGATGTGGCGATTGTGAATACGTATATCATCTTTCGTGAGGCACATAAGCGAAATGGTGGGTCTTCAATGTCGCACGCAGAATTCCTAGTGGAGCTTCATGCCCAGCTGCTTGCTCTGACCAAGTACGACTTCGATGAAAGTGTAAGTCCTGATGTTGTATCTGTATCATGTTGGATAATGCTGACATATTGTATGACCCACATGCTGTATGTTGACAGCCAAGACCACAAGAGACCGCAGCTGGCGACGAGCTTCCACCCTTGCCACCTGGCCACGAACCTCGGGAATGTCCTGAGTACCAGATCGTGAAAGGCGTGCGCAAGCGCCGGCAGCGCCAATGCAAAGTGTGCGCAATTCTGAAGCGCCGGGTGGGAGAGCGTCGAGCCACCAAATACTATTGCGATGCCTGCAGCACTTCTGATAAAGCTCGGTACATACGAATTCGATATGGCTGAAACGACTACTAACTGTTGCTCGTTATGTACAGCATGTATCTGTGTACTCATATTTGGCCGCACCACTATCCTGGCAACGCTCTGAGCTGCCACCAGATCTGGCATCACAAGTGGGCAAATGGAGCCAAATGCCCCAGGGCGCGATGTGGACGAGGATTCCAGAATCGCGAGGCTGGAGGAAAGGGTAAGCGCCGCCGCCGAAGTAGTGATGGAGAGGAGGAGGAAGGTATAAGCGAGGGGAGCGACAGCGACAGCGACAGCGTAGCGCACGACGACGACAGGGAAGGTAGCGAGACTGAGTGAGCCGATAACTGGTGGTGGATGAACGTAGTGCTGCAATATGTGCTTTTTCTTACTGTATTCAATTGATGTGTGTTTGGTTTCGCTTTTCGTTGTCTTCAAACCTCCCGGCTTTGCACCGGATTGATAGGCTTCGAACAGTCTCTTGATAAAAGATACATCGACACCTTTTTTTGAAACCTCCATCATGCTGGATGTACGCCATATTCAAGCAGTCTGCCGGTGTATATACAACTTTGATCTGGTGTACATACAACATGGTGACGGGATTTGCAGAAATTGTCTTGTTGTGCATGTACAAGAAAGGTGCTCGGAATTATACGAGACTATAGTAAAGTCAAGTGTTGCACGGTTTTACATGTTGGATGAGTACTATGTTGGATGATTTGAAATAACGTCAAAAAACGGCTTGGGCGTTGGGGGGTTAATGGTAACTCCAAAATCGGTGAAGTTAATATTGTGAAAATATCACCTGTAGACCAGTTATTATAAAAAATATCACCTAATATTTTCTTCTGAGACAATATGATATTATTAAATATCAACTTAGCCCCCCCCAACGCGAGAGCTTCTGGCTGCGCCCATTTCCCGAAACCCCATACACGATACTATTTATCTCAAAGATGGGAACACATAGGTAATTCTAGTTGCTAGTTATCATGTCTTGGCCACAGCCAGGGCACACCCCAAACCCCACGCCTTGATTGCTTTCGTATCGTGTATAGCAATGTACCCATCCGGTAAATGTGTCTGCACGATACAGGATATTTACAATAACGTGTCCGTGTAGTGCACAGACAGCGCAGTAGTAGGTGCAAGACGGGTCACATATTTGCTGAAATTTAGAGTTTGTAGACAGCTGATATACATGTATATTTAAAACAAGTCAAAAACAAGAGCCAGAAGATAGTCAGACGAGTCTAGCTGCCGTGATCACTAGCGCGCGCACGCTTTCGGTGGCGAAGGCTGCTTGGAGCTTCATTTCCATTGTCGCTGACGTCACCTTTGTCGCTGCAATCACTGCCGTCTCCCGTATTGCTTTGCGCTGGCTTACGCGCACGAATATGGCGCTTCGCGCGCGCCTGAGGGATGCGTGTACCATTTTTCCAGTGTCTGTGCCAGATTTTGAAGCACGAGAGTGCCTGCCCGTTGCTTGTGTGCTTGACTTTGTTGCACAGGAAGACTCGCGCCGCTTGTTGGTGCTTGGACGACGATTTCAGCTTACACCCACCACAGAAAAACGTACTTTCACCTCCACGCGATTCACTGGCTGACTTCAGTACTGAACAGACCTTACAGGCGCGTTGGCGGCGTTTTCTGGTATCCGTTGTGTTACCTTTACGCCACTCATCCGTTTGCACCGGAACGTGACTGTTGGCAGTTTCTCTGGACTTGGTGGGGGTGGGCTGCATGCCGCGATGACGTAGCATTTGCTTCCAATCGTCCGTTTGAAGTTGGCACAGCTACAGGTGAAGCATTTTAAGGAAGTACACGTGCGACACCTTTGACTTTCCATCGTAAGTCCGGCGACAATTGAAAAGAATGTACGCGTTGATTATGACCAGGTCAATAAGACCAAGGAAGAGTGACTTGTAATACTTCTTGTATCGACGCGAAAGCTGCAGTGAGTATCTAAATACAGATTACGTATAGGACACGATAAGCATTCCATGTTAAACCGTACATATTCAATAACAACACTTACCTCTGTAGACGTAGCTGGTCGTTTAGGTCCACACCTCCCATGTATGTTTGATAGTCTTTCACCAGTCTGAATGCCATCATTTCCGCCAGCTCTCTGGTGCCTTGATCGCGACGAACAATACGATCCTTAGCTGCGCTTCCTCCCGCTGCAAGAAAGAAGACACCTTGGTTGTCATACCAACGAACCGCTTTGATCGTGGGCACCTTCAGCCACTCAGCCACTTGATATGTCCCTTTCACAATATGTGGTGGCCTCATGTTTGAAGCACGTTTCCCGTTCTTCTTCTTTGGTGGAAGAATAGCTTCGCACAAACCTTGTTTGTTGGTCATAATAGTACCAATACTGTAGAACTTCATGGTCAGCAACTGCATTGCAAGGACGACGGACGTATAGAATCGGTCGGTGATAATCAACCGAAACTTTGGAGGTCCAGTAGGTCCATATACATGGCGAAGATTTCGCACGACTGCTGCTGGTCCGCAATTTGTGTCAGGTGGTGTACTTGTGTCTTGCAGCTGCTGTTTGCCGCAATACACCTCGAAACTGTACCATACATGCTGCACAGCGTCAGTTAAAATGTACTAGACACGATAAGAGAACTTAGAAGCCAAAAAAAAAAGCGAGCCCGAAGGCTCGCTTTTACTCACCGTATGCAATATGCTGTTTTCGAGCAGTTCAGCATGAAGAGTTTAGTTCCCCATTTGTGAGGTTTATCCTTCATGAACACTCGCATGCGATTGAAGGTGGAGCGCGACGGAAGCATAGCTTCATCGAATACCATCACTGCCGGTAAAATCCAATTGCGCAGGAACGTTTCTTGCAGAGTGTCGGATACAGGACGCAATTTCCACGCTCTATCACACGCGGCACGCGGATCACTATTGCTGCTGAAGTGTAGGTTTCGAGATATGTGAGCGAAGCGGTCTCTGGTCATGAACTGGCCAAAACAGCCCCGAGGAATGGCCCCTTCATCAGTGGTCTTCCAATGGTTCTCAAACTTTTTCTTGTTCGGACAAATTGTCCGCGCGATAAGCAAACCAATAAAAATGCAAACCTCTCTTCCCGAAACATCAACCACCTTCTCGAGCCACGTCTTGATTTGTTCTGGAGTCTGGACTTGAAAGTCTGGACGCTTCAACTTCCGAGCTTTCTGTTTGGCATACTGGGCCTCCACACGAGCGGCCATGTGCTCGTTGTAGTAGTCAACAGTCTCACCGGCAATATTTTCCCACATCTGTGGCGGTGCAAAGCAAAAGAAAGCCCCAGAAGCAGTTTCAGCAGCAACAACGCTTCCGCAGTAGGTCCACTCTCTCCATTGTAAATGTTTGGATAATCTTCACTGATCCAATCATCTGGTCTCATATCGTACGGCTCCTCCATGTAGGGATACGGTATCTCAGTTCTCGGTGCAGTCCAACCATTGAACTTCATGTCTGTCAGTATGTTCTTGTGTATGCGCCCACCTGAAATGAAGTCAGCTCCACCAACGGCTTCGAGAAGTGACTCATCAAAATGCATATCTACTGGAGGCTCAGTATCTTCAACTTCAGCAGGGTCAGCTCCTCTGGTCCCAAGTCATCGTCGTCGTCGTACACAGACCCATGTTCAGTGTTGTCATCCGAATCAAGGCCAGCAAAATCCTCAGGTCTTTCACCAGGCTGCACAAGGTTTGGGTCGTCTACTAACAAGAATACACGATATGAATAAGTAACGTAAAATACAAAAGTGTATGGACATTATAACAATACCTATCACAAGAGGCTGTACTGCATCAGGTTCATTCGTCACTACCTCCGATGGAGGTTCTATCTCATCGCCACCTTCATTGACGAGACTCACGACCTCTTCGTCACTCTCAACAACGTCTTCTTCGCTGCTATCGTCATCTCCAAACAGGTCATACTCTAAGGTTCGCTGAGCAAGTGGTATCTCTGAGGCACAAACCAAAACACGCATTAGTGTATACCTCAGTTTCACATCAACAAAATAGTAGCCCACCGTCTTCACCCGATGCAGGCGAGATGTGGGTTGATGTTGCAATCAGAGCATCACCACCAACACTGCACTCTTGCGAGCTGGTAGGGGCCGTTAAACCTGTACAAGACACAATAAGATTAGACTTCTAAAGCGTTTATTATACACGAGAGCATCATACCTTCATTACTTGTACAAATCGCTTTATCTGGTAACTCAGTTGGGCTACCTGGCGGTCCTGAGTCGTTGTACTCAGTTGCATCTCGTACAGGGGTGCTGGATGTAGCGACGGCTGTATGATACACGATACAATCAGTTGATATTGCATCTAATACAGGATAGCGCTTCATACCTGTTTCAATCTCCCCACGACTCTGGGCTGGAGGATCACACGCAGTACTGACTTGTGGATTTGGTACAGGCCTTTTAGAGCTCTGCTGTCGAAGCTCCGCTATGCAAGCACAAGTCGTTAGACTAAAAAATCCCCACTAAGCATAATCATACGTACCGCGATCCAGCTGATCCAAAAAGGCCATCAACTCTTTTTCACCCACGAAGAAATCTTTTCCGCGGACGCCCTTCGTACTTTGACCAGGCATAATGTACGTGAAGTCCACCGATAGGCCCTGGGGTCTCTTTGACGACCATCCTTCTCTTCTCAGCTCTCGCCAACGCGCTTGAAAGGCCATTGTTTGCCAACGGGGGGAGATTCTAGAATGAGTGGCAAACAAATGGCGCGCAAATGCACCTCCAATTGTTGATATAATTGTGTGGCGCACACTTCTACCTGTGGCTTCTTATTTTTAGAAAATCAAGATCTTGCAGATCTCAGTTGATCTTAGTGGAAGATACATGTGATAAAAACAAAAAAAACCTACCCCCTTTGACTTAAAATTTGTAAACGCACATACAAAAAAGACGTCAGAAATCCTTATCGTGTCTAATACAGGATAAGCATTTTCGGGAAACGTGTCTAATACAGGCTCTCGCGTTGGGGGGTTAATATTAGTTAATACTATATTATATTTTTCAAAGATTGCGTAATCGGGATAAATTCACTAATCAGATGTCGTTAACGCTCGACTAGCTGAAGTATTACTAATCAATTTTGAGGGAGGGACAATTGTGAGAGTGACGGCAAGTACTAGTACTATTACTATCAAAAATATCATATGATATTTGGTTACCATTAGCCCCTGGTATAACGGTGTCCTAAACGGCAAACATCGGCATGAATTGAATCGTCCGTGGCAAAAGGGGCACTGTACAGTACATGTATTAATAAATCGTGTGTGAAAGCCCACATTAGAATGAGATTCGGCCTCAGTAGACACCACAAAATAGCCGCCAGTATACACTTTCACACGTAGAAGGGCCAGTGCGCGTTTGCACGACGCCGAGCACGCTGCTGCACAGCAAATCGTGGCTTTTGATTCCTGTGCACAGCGTGTCTTCATTTGCTCGAGTTTAGCGCGGGTCCATGCTCCATGGGCTCCATGGCATGGAGGCCTTCCTAGCTTGCGCAAGCCGTACATCAACTGAGAAGAGAAAAATTGTCATTTATAACGAATTAATTTAGTAAAACTGTGTCCTAGTAGCTAGCTTTTACATAGTCGTTGTGAGCTGAGGAAGCAGAGACGTCCTGGCTTGCTGGCATTGAAGCCACCCTTGGCGAGCGTCTCAATCTGCAGCAGGATGGAACTTGGCTTGTGCTGTTTGATATGCTGGGCGACCTTGTAAAGGTAGTGCAGCATATATATGCCGCAATCTACCGCATTAGTCTGGCGGGGCTTGCAGGTGTATGGAAACCCCCTGGCTGCCTCGAATCTTCCACGGCTCGTGTGTAGAACCGCAAACCACCAGTCCAGACACGCGAAAATATACCCCTTGTCGTGACCGTGATCATATATCTTTTTTGCATCACTGCCATTCTGGATAATTACAGCACTCCAGTGGTCGTTAAACGCCACAGGCAGTAATACATATTTGTATCCACTCCAATCGAAATCACTAATTGTGTCGGGGGCGCTGGACTCCCGACCCGAGTGCTTGATGTAGGCGTAGTTAATGGCGGAAAATACAGCCGATCCTGCAGGTAACATGAGCTCTGGCTCAGGTTTCGTGTAACGAGAGATACAATACTCCACCACGGAGCTAGTAATCGGAGCTCCTTCCTTCACGCTGGCGATATCATCAGCGAAGAGTGGAATCGAGACAAGCTCTGCAGACCTACCTGCGGCGTGGGGGTAGATTCGTACAGGGGCAAGTAGGCTATTTCGTGGCCGCAGGCTGTACGGGCCGGCACTCTGTTGCAGGAGCTTGGTGTCGGGTTCTCCAGTTGGCTTTCCAAGGCACTTTTGAGACATTTTATCTTTTCTGATTCCGCCCCTGATTCAACGCTAGCCACTGGTCCTGCAAGATCCAAGTCTGATTCCAAAACTGATGCATCGGATGGGATCAGCTGCAGCGGTTCACAATAATGCGACCAGGTCAAATAATTATGACCCGACAGTTCACAATTAATTAACGTGTTGAATTCAACGCAAGAAGTGGTTATCTACGCTGCCATCACGCCTTCGGTGGTTGAAGTTTTGTTTCTTGGCGATAGTCCAGAAATCCAAACAAAGGCGATTGACAGTTCTTCGCTTTCTGACGACGTTTCCGTGAGCAATGAACGTCCCGGGTCGTTACTTTCCCCGAGTGCCTTCAAGATGAGGAAACTCAAAAGACTCCAAAAACTTTTACAGGTCTGCTGTTAGGTGGTCGGTGCGTCGGGCCCACCATGTTGGTATGCTCAGAGAGGGGTGGGTGGTGCGCATCGACTCCCACTAACGCTCCTGCTACTACTTTAAAAAAGTTTTGTCCTGCGAGCACATTGTTTGCGGGCTCAATTTAAAGATCGCCGGATTAGGCGCAATGCACAAGGTTAAGGTAGCTCGAATCAAGGCTTGGGAGCCAATCTACGGAGGGCTCAACTGACCTAGCTTGGAGATTTACCGGCGCTACCCTTAATTACCCAATCGCCAATCTTGTGGACGGTGTTATTCTATCGATCGCTAGAGAAATGGGAAGGCAAATAGAGTAGTCTTCCGATATCGCTAGAAGTTTTTTTTTACTAATCTCCTTGTCGTCGTCGGTGGAGCTTTTCCCATCGAGGTATCCGTTGCCAGCTCCTTGTTGAATGGAATCCTGACACTTTGCTTACGTTGTCATGTACGTAGACTTCGTAGTAATCTACATGGACTTCTCTATCATCGAGCCCGAAAACTTCGTTTCCGAACTCCGTTACATTACGTTGGAAACTACACACCCATTAACTGAAGAAATAACTCGTGAAAGTTTCTAGTCTTCCGTCCAGCAGCAAGTTTTATATTCGAGGTAGACAACAACTTGAAAGGGCTCGGCAAGGTGCTGGATACGCTTTCGTAAGTTGCACAGTACGTGGAAAAAGCATACATATAACTTCTGTTCTCATACCCACCGATAGCAACTAGTCCATTAGCTTGAGCCTTCTCCACGTCCCCCATCACAGCGTCGATACGCTGTCCTACACCCCCGGTCTCGAAAAACCTGTTGAAACTATCATCAGCCTCATTCTACTCAGATAGCCAGGGACACTTGCTACAGTCTAAAACTAGCTCCGACACTATACAAACTAAGCAGATCAAAGGTAAAGGATAAGCAGATCGTCGACTGAAGAGTAACAACAACTCAGGAGTAGCCGGTCATCGACTGAAGAGTAACAGGTCTCCAATTGAAGACAAATCGCTTGTAGGAGAGTGGTGGTGAAGGTAGCCGAGTCCCAAGAGATACCGTTTGGGGAAGAAACGGTTGTCAAGCGCAAGTGCATAATAGCATCGCTAGAACGGCTCTGGAGTTTCTGACAAAACGCTAAGGACCTTAGCAGGGTTGAGTAGCACGAGATAGACGTGTTCGAACAAGGACTTAATCCAGTGATAAGCGAGTTATTTCATAAGCCATTCCCCACAAACGGGAATCCACTTTCGCTCTGTCGATTTTCCAAAACGAACGCCGACGCTGGGTCAATATTGGCGCTGATTGTTTTCGAAACGACCAGCTCGCGTGTCTTGAGTATTGAGTTCTTCAAACCGTGCAGCCATCGATTGTAACGAGCATTTCGGTGACCCTGTTCTCACTGAAAAAATGCTTGAGCAAGAAAAACTGATCCCATTGGTGTTTGACGAAGTCCAGCTCGATATGCAGTTCGGACGCTTGGTTAAGACGAGTTTTTTTTTTGGGGGGGGCATCGCTCAAACGTTTAGGTGCTGGTTCGGTAGTAGAGTATCTGACGCTTGAAGCTGAGGTTCAGAATTAATCGCCTGACCGACAAATCCTGCTCTAGCGGGCTTAATATTTATATATTCCTACAAATCTGCTCTTTAGGACAAATAGAAATTGTGCTTAACACCAAAAAATTTCCATGCAAACTTAATACCTTTTCTATCGATTTGGTGGCTAGCATTATTATGTTCAATGGTTGCACTGAACTGTGGAGCGGTAATTATGAACGGGCAGCTCACATTTACCTAACAAAGTCAGATAATTATGGACCAGCAGTTCACAATTATTTGACAAAGTCAGGTAAATGTGAACCAGCGGTTCAGAATTAATTGACCAAGTCAGATAAATGTGAACCAGCGGTTCAGAATTAATTGACAAAGTCAGGTAATTATGAGCGTTTCGCCCGTTTTGTGCAGGTTCCGTGCGGAAAGTGCAGACGTACGTAAAAGAGGTGAAATCCCACGTCCTTTCTTTAAGTGTTTGCTAGTGGGTATGCCAGCGGTCAGTTCGAGGCATAAGTGTTTGGCCGTGTCAAATTATGTCTACCGTTCACCAAAAAGTGTTTATTTTTGGCCGGAAAAGCGTATGCTCTCGTACCAGACTCATAAATCGTCCATTCACTAGGTGGCATCTAATCATTTTGCTGAACCCGTTAATTGTTGACGCAGGTTGCGTAATCAGTGGGGTCAACAAGTGCAGAAGCCCCCTCAATAAGCGTAGAAGCTCGTACATACATTTGGAAAGGTAAATCATAGCAATTTGGTGATTTGTCAAAAGTACATTAAGTACCTGTGACCCGATCTAAAAGGGTATATAATCTCCGTGGTGTTGGCGTATGTATTGGTGCTGTACACACACTTTTTCGAGCATACACTTTACCGACGGTTGGACGTTGAACACTGGATTTTGATAGCTTCCCATTGTACAGTACATGTACAGTACCGGTACATTGACACAAACTTAAGCGCTACAAATGCTGGTGTTAGAGGCGTAAGACTCTGAGGAAATCAACAAGTAAAATCCGAAGGTTAAGCTTTACGAGACACAATGTACAATCTGTCATGTCTTGTGTACTCTTTCTCTGTAGACTCAAACGAGATAATCGTGGTACATGTCGACGGGGTGCAGAGTACAGTATTTCCTGTGTTTCCTCCGGCGCTCTACAGCTGCAGCTGTTAATTAGCGTGAACAGTGTGCAGTACTGTACAGAACATGTACTTGTGATTTGAACCGGGTACAGTACAATATATGTACATGGTACATGTACCCTACGAAATGTGATTGCGGACAAGCTGCGGCATAAAATGATTGCGGCCATTCTGAGGTATATTTGAGCAATACTGCACGCGGTGTGAACTCTTACATACTTTATGAAAACTGTTGCTTACTAGATAAAGACATTTTCAAAGGAACTTTACGGTTAAATCTAGACTTAGCGGTTTGGAAATAACGAAAAGCATTGCATTTTTGATCGGCAGCTTTTTCATAAAGGCCGGATAATAATGTAGGCTAGTACCATGTTTGTAATCAAAAGCTTAGTAAAATATTACCGAAACAGATATGGGTTTTAGCACAGCCTGGGGGTTCTATTTGCTAGTATAAGATGAGGTGAAGGAATATGGTATATGTCGTACGGAACACATTTTTGATTGCTTAAAAACAATCATCCCTCTCCAAAGTAATAGCAAATGAAGCTTCTTTTTATCGCTACAAAGAGGAACCACTCCTTCGCTGTAAACTAGGTACCGGTACGCATAATTGCGAGGCTTCGGGGGTACCCTCAGTACTACTGTACAAAAGTGAACACACATTTGAACCAGATGCTAAATGCAGCTAAAGATTTTTGACGCTTCATGCATTAATGTATGAATACTAAACGAGAGGTGGCGAGCACCCACCACCCACACGGATTCCGAGCGAGTCGGATTACTTTATCCTGATTGCGAGTGGGATTACCCTATCCTGACGCGTCTACGGCACAGTAATGCTGTGCATTGTCTCCTCGTCACATATTCATGCTTACACACGACGAAAGGTGGGACCAAATGCTTTATCCAAGGTTTTATTAAGAACTACACAAAATTACAAGGCTTTTGTAAGGAGCTTTAAGAAAATCGATCGAACTTTACACGGGAATGACATATGGAAGGTTTTCAAATCTATCTTTGACTCAACTGTACGCTTTTTAATTCAGAACTGCCTTGTATCGTGCGACGCACGAGAGCGAATCGAACGCGTTGGACTCTCTAAACGGGAAATTACTACCTCACGTTCCGACGGCTGGAGGCCAGCCGATCCTATGGCGCCATCCCGTGTTGACGCTCACGACTGGTCCGCCTGTGACATCAGTCTGTACGTGCCTTTTGTGCTATTCGATACATGAATGGCGGTCATCCACTCTTCAATCTGCCAAGCGGCGTATATCCCACTTCAAAATATTTATCCAAGAGAGAACATGCGTATGCACAGTGTCCTGATGATGGTCGTGGCGACTCTTGCCATCGTAAACGGCAGCGTCTCTGCAGCCGGTGGCTCCAACCTCCGCAAAGCGAAAGCAACATCTTCGATCAACTCCTTCAACACCGTCCAGACAGAAGCCAAGAACTCGCGAATGCTACGCAACACCGACGTGGCTACGGGCGAGAATGGACACGTCTACTATTACCCTGCCAAGAAAGGCGAGAGAAAACCCTTCATCGAGGTTCGACTCAAGAAGGCTTTGTCAAACTCAAAGAAGGTTAATCGACTGTACGAAGATTGGTATAAGAGTGGGTTTTCCACCAAGAAAGTTGCCAAGGAGCTGAATCAGAGCGAGAACCGTGAGCTCAAGGAGACTTATAATAATCTTGCCATAGGTTACACGGCGTTCGTCAAGGGCAAGCAATCTCAGCAGCAACTGCAGTGAGAGTTTCATAAATCGTTACCGCTATACGTATGATTAGATGTTACCCGTTGGAAGGTATTAACAACGCGGCACAGAAGTGCTGATTAAAAAGAATATCATTATTTCGAGTTGGAACACTTAAAGATGTCATCCTCAATTGTATCCGCTGTCGATAATGAACGTCCCGGTTCACTCTTATTTTTTTCTGCGCAATAGTCACAACAAAATTGCTGAAGGTGAACAATGATGCCTGCGTCAGAGCGTGTTCGGCTAAATAATTTTTGTAGTCGTTTCAGCTTAAGCTGGTACAGGTGCTTGCTGTGCAAGAGGGAGCGAGCACCGTGTAGCTTCATCAATACTTAGAACTGTGCGCTGATCAACGCTGTCGCGCACAGAATCTGTACGCGAAGGTGTGGAGAGAGCCACAGAGACCGTTGTGTCAGCACCTGCTGTCGGAAAGAGGAGCCCTTAAGCAGGAGTTTGATCAGGAATCGGACTCGTGCTGGAGTCGTTGAGGGAGGCTATGCTACCGGTATTGTGATGTCCACTGCAAAATTTGTCTGGCTTTTACTTTTACCGTACTGTACCACGGACTAATGGTAACCAAATAACACATGATATTTTGATAGTAGCAGTACTATTAATACGTAGTACTATTTTGCGAGACTAAATATAAAAAGTAACTCAGTTTTTCAAAAATTAGCTTAATATTTTGGCACTCTTTGCTGCACCCAACTGAAAAATATGTGACGAGGCTGCTGCAACCATCTGAACACAGCTTGCCTAATACGAGCCCAGCTCGTGCCAAACAAACCCCCATACTGCTCTAAACTACGCGCCCAACTCAAGAAGCCAGCGCAAAATTGTATACATCAAACGTGTATAGCCGGAAAGACACACTTACGAATGTGCGCGCCATGTCAAAGTCCGAAGCTGAGCGCCTTTGGGGGCGAAGTTAGAGCGTTAGATTTTCATGTCATCCCTTTCAATCAATACAAACAAATACAACAGCAACATCACTCTAAGCAAAACAAAGTAGTGGTGTATTGAACGCTGAGCACCTACAGCACAAGCTGTTGCACAGCTGGTTTCTTACGCTTCGATACGCATGCGTATGAAGCGGTATCGCAGAAGCTGTAATGTATTTTTGTCCAGATACCCAAGTTGCTCAGCACCGCAAAATAGCTCAAGCACCAGGAGCACATACACCCCACAATTGTAAAAGTCCGTCTGTACACCTAGGCCAGGATCGTAAATTGTACTGCAATATACACTTCTTCTTGGCGCCAGCCTTCAGCAGCTCAGTCACTGTCCCAACGACTTCTGGTTCCAGAGCTATTCGATTATGTGGGTACTGCTCAAATATGTGCTTGTGAAGAGGATGATTATGCTTCAAGCGCGTCGAAGTAATCCGCAGAGAAAGTGTAGGTACCGTAGTATCGACTACTTGTACGCAAGCACAAATCTACGTACACAACACAAGCATGCCATTAGACAATCTACCACCCAAATTACACCCAACTAATACAATGGTACCCAACTGAGACCCAACTCGAAGAATCTACATATATCGCACCTGCACATCGCATTCAATAGACCTCGACTGCTGTCGCTTCCTCTTCCCTGTCCTCGTGCATTGTACTTACCAGCATGGGTACATACAAATGTCTTGCCGTAGTAAATTCATTCATCCGGAAGAATTGGCTGCTTCGAGCCGGGATTTGCTCGGATTATTTTGTTCCTAACCTCGACTTTGTTCTTCGTCCGGACTCTAAAACACTATTTAGGCACAATAAACAAACAATCCATCAGTAGTTATGCCACTTGTAATGTGAATCCTGGCTAGCAACAATAACAAATACAGTCAAGTGTACCTGATACGTTTCCCTTGAATACTGTTGAAGGTAGCCCTCCAGGCCTTCCCAAGAATCAAATTGAGTGCGCTGAAGGGGTGGTGCCTGTGTTGTTTGCGATGTGGAGTCGCTCGAATCCGTGTGTACTGTGCTGGAAGTGGCCGACGACTCCTCAGTTGAATCTATCCACTCCTCATCGCTACACACGATACACTGAGGCTCGAAGCGGTCGCTTCGTGGGCTCCCCAAGCCTCCAGCACCGGCTGCATTTGACGCGCAGCAGCCCGCGCTAGTGACTTCCATACTGCTCTCGCTGCCCCCCTTCACTTTCGAAATGAGTGGTAGTTGACAATGATATACACGTATACTTACTTGACGGATATCGAAATTTCTGTCGACCGGGCCTCTTCTGGGGTAGGGGAAAATCTGGTCGCGATTTACGACGCTGAGTTGGGTGCACTACTCACTTCCTAATATTTTAGTACTAGCTCAGATATATATATATTATAAAGCAGATAATAGATGGTATTTTATGAAATTTCCCCACTTAAGTACGTTTCTTGCCACCTTATCTGCTGAGTGAGCTAAGGGCCTACCAAAGAACTCTTTCGGTCAGGTTCTCAAACAGTGGTAGTGATGGCAGGTGTTGTAGCAGCTGACGACAAAGGTGCTGTAGCCGCAGGGGTTGCAGCCAGGCAGACGAAACCAATCCGCAGTGGTTTCAGACCTGGGTGAGTGTTGCATAACGGATAACGGCTGTAGAAAGGCGCAAAAAACTAACTATTAAGTAAATTTCATTTATAAATTTTATAATTAGAGCTGCGACATCGATCAAAGAATTTTTAGGCTGAGAGATCGCACAACGACGAGCGCCCAACAGAATAAAAAGAGACGATAAGTCCATGGTGGCCCTTACCGCTCCGGAAATGCCCTCTACCCCCTGATAGCGACTATTTGGTGCTGCAGGAGACGCGAACGCAGATGTCCGTGCAGCAAGGAGGGCAGGGTGAAGAAACAAGGTGACAAGTTGAGGCATTTGGAGAAGTGCATCGACGACAGGAGCTCCTCGCGACGCAAACTGAATTCCTTCAAGTTCAGCACGACCAGCGGTCACACTAGGTCGAGAGGCAGGTGAATATGTGTCGTTAGATTGAGGAGCACCGACGTTACAAAGAAGACTAGTACAGTCTTCTGAAAACTGCACAGGAGTCTGTGGGGCTGCAACGAAACGAATAAAGAGCCTAGCTAAGTCAGTGAGGCCCCAAAGCGCTGCTAGGTGGGGAGTGTTTGCACAGAACGACACAAGCGAGTCCGAAAGCAAACCGACAGAGGTTCCAGCCGTCACCGTCGCGGCAGGAACCAACCTGCCTGTACCTCCTATCTACAAAGGCAGCTCAAAAAGAGAGAAAAAGGAGCTCGTGGACAGTTACATGATCTACAAGAGACGGCTTCAAGAACTCAACCAACCTACACACGCAAGGTTCTTTGTGATGCCTGTAGGCGCTTACATCGTGCAAAGCACTTAAGTTCGAATTTGTGATTTTGAATTATTTAAGACAGACGTGTCTGAGGCCAAGCGGAAAGCGTTTTTTTTTCAGCCCATGAACCTGATTTCACAGCTTATACGAAGTTGGGGAGTGAGGTAAGGCGCTTTGAATGGACATGGATCTACAAGACGCTGAGTCGCGGATTTTGCGATTGATGGCTGAGCTCTTCACAATCCTCAACAAGCTCAACATGGAGGAATATCGTGCAGCAGGATCCTAAGAATGTGATGAGCTATCTAATCGATGCGATTTGTCCTCCTGTCTTCAAGGCGGTAGTGAGCGATCAAATGTCACTGCCAAGTCGAGTGTCCAGGCGTTTCTAAAGTGGCTGCGGTCAGAAATGGAAGCATTTATGCGATTCGAAGTGCACATTGAGGCTTCGGCACAGGCTAAAACAAACAGCTAAGCCTTCCAGCAAACTACCAAGCCAAATGGTGGTCGGTCCGGACAGGACGACAAGAAACCTGGATTCTCTAAAACAACTACGAATGCGGCAAGTACTGCAGGACAACGAGACAGGGAGTTAAAGCCGGACCAGGATGCGAGAAAGTGACCTTTTTGCTGTCGCGACTGGGGATGACAAGGCTGGGGTAGAGACCGAAGAAGTTAGTGTCCGATGCTCAACAGGTGCAGCCTGAGTATGACATGTCGGACATTGATGACACTGCAAAATGCGGTGTGCAGAGCGTTCTGGCGCTCGCCGGCTCAGCTAAGGCGCTTCCGTTGGCAGCCGAGAAAGAAATTTTGCTCGAAGAAGAGGAGTATGCATGTTTTCCACTGTGCAAAGATGCTTGTGACCCACCACTGAATACAGTGATGGAGGTATTGTACGAAAAACAGGAGGAAGCTCGGAAGGAAGGAGCCTTGTGATTATATGTGGAGCAGTTGCGACGTATTCTTATCGAGCGAAAGAATGCATTTAAACTAATATGGCTGAGATCCTCCGGTCGACATGCCACCAATGGAGGTCACACTGAAATCTGGAGCTCTTCCCTTAATGTGCCATACCAGGCGATACTCACCGAAGCATAGGAAATTTTTAGAGTAGCACATTAAGGAGCTTGGCCCCAGGAGCTCAGCGTGCGTCGTGGACGGCCGCAAAAAAGTGGTTAGTCTGTCCTATACGACCTCACAGGTTTGCATCTGTCTACCAAGCTCCGCCATGCCGGTAAGACGATCGTAGATCGTAATCTTGATCTCAAATCGATGGATCTGCTGCACCACGATCTTCGCCGCCGGTTCCGTCCCTGCGGCGGCTGCAGCGCCAATATCGACTACCGCTGCAGTCTTGCGTCCCCTACAGCACCGTTGATATCACTCCGGCGAGCGACTGGATGCGCTGTCTCCAATCCGTCATCCTTGCTACATGCAAACAATTTATGCAACAATTCGAATTCGCTGAATAGTGTTCAGGTTGGAGAGCCAATTTAGCAAGTCCTCGGTGCGTAGTAGCCTAATTCCAGCAATTTATTTGCTTAGACGCGCCAAGCGTCACTATAGCGATAGCGATGGCGCGCTTCAGGTGGAGGCGCTGGTCTAAGGACAGCCGCTATTGCTTAGCTATAGAGAACTGCAGAGCCTAACCGAAAGCATGTCGTCCTCTGGTCTATAAATGAAAGTACATGTAGTATCGGTAGCCGCTGCAGGGGCTGGAAATTATAAAAAGTTATTGTATTTTCGTTTTCAGGTTCAGTAAAATACATTGCAACTCAATTACATTGCAATAAATGTATCAACTCAAACTTGAGTTATACTTACATTTTGTAAACCACTAGATAATTTAAGAGTATCTCCAGCGGTAGTGCAAAAAACGCAAAAATGACCAGAATTACGCAAGTACAAAACATCGATCTCCAACGGTGTAGTGTTGGGGATAAAAAAGCCCTAAAGTATCACTGCAAAGCGGTTGTGCACTACGGGAGCGTCGTATTGAATATAGGTCAATTATTCACTACGAGCATCCCGTAGTGCACAAGTAGTGCGGCCACCATAACTGGTCTCGTAGGTCATTTCCTTAACGGCCCGACCTCAAAATAGCTTGTGTAGACCTAGAAATCATGCATATGCTCCATATATTTTGCATTATCTTCGCAGTTTGAGCCGCACGGTCGAGCTGCAATGGGTACTCAATGAGTGCCCACCCACCCTCAGGGAGCCATATATATCGGAAAATGGCATTCATCGGCAAACAAGTTCGTTGTTGCCTTGTAGAGGACTGCTTTCGCAGAGTGCACTACGCCATTTCTCTCGTACCTTTGGGACGCCAGACCTATATTAGTAAGGTTTCGAGGCGGGCGTTACCTTCATTTTCCCCTCAGTCGCCTAAATGTGAAGGTAAGGCTAGTGCCAATTGCGAAGACATTTCAAAATATTAGATTCTATAATCGCTAGCCACGCTTAGCTAGGAGCTCCAGTAGCTGCATAAAGCGGCTCTCACTTGCTTGACAGTCCAGCCTCTCTTTCCTCCATTTGTATCGGCGAGCCTGCAGTTCCTTCTCGTTTTGGTCCCGCAGGAGTTCAACTAGCTTAGCGAAATTGGCCCCTTTCGACGGGCTGTCAGTAGTGCCTTCATCTTCATCGCCACGCTGCCACTTGAGACGGTCAGCCGCAACTTTGCGAACCGTCTCGCCTGCTGTCACATTTGTAGCATTCTATTTAGCCATGATTTCTTTCTTAGCAGCTTTGTCGATCTTACTATCATCGATTTTAGCCAAAATCTCGTTTAAAACGGTATATTTTTCAGTGTGAGACCCAGTCACACCTGACAGCTTAGATGTATCTCGGTTTTTTCTTTTGTGCCACCGCTTAACGAAAAATTACAATGAAAATATAATTAGGATACAGGATGATAGAACCACATTAAGTATAATTTAGTTGCCAACCTAGAAGTGCATCGACGCGATTCTAAGCGGTCTTACCGGTCAGATTCATCCGAAAAAGTCTGAAAAGGCCGTTACCTTGCCATACTCTTGAGAGTAGGGCTCACCTACGAGAGCTAGCTTGAGCAGCATCACGCTCTCAGCTTCCGAGAAATTCTTGTGTTTCGGTATCTCCGCCATTGAAATTCTAACAGTGCGATTGCGAAGCTAACCATATAGTACAGTGCTCGATGAGCGAATGATTGGTGTAAGGGTAGAGGTGCTCTATCCGCACATATGCGAGCTCCATCAGAATTTGACTGGGAGGGCTAGTTTTGCTCGTGTTTACAAATGTGAAGGTGAGGGAAGTGCAAACGCGTTTCGAAACCTGTCTAATGAGCAAACTTTGCTTTTCGCACTTAACCGCGTAACTGGAAACAAATAGCGTTGTATCACCATACACTGGTACAAGTATTGTGCTTTGCAAAGCTTATGTCGTTTACCACTAGGGTGGGTGCTCGATTTATAATAAACCGGGGTCATTTTAAATATCGAGGTTATAAAAAGGGATAGATCGTCCAAATTATAATGGCTAAAAAATCGAGCTACGACAAGCCAAATCAAGCGCTCGTGGTCGATTTACGACAAATCGACATCGATGTATTCTAAAGCTACCCTTTTTTGCGCTTTTGAAACGCAAATCGAGTGCAGATATGATTATACCAGACATGCCTTTCCTTTAGCAGTTTTACGCCTGTTTTTATGCGCCAACCGTGCTCTATCTAGGGACAAAATACCAAAAACACCTTTCAAACTGATTGTTTGCATCCACAATTCATCTGTTCCACTTAGATTTGATTGGGACATTACTATTAATATGTAGAGCGCCAAAAGCTGCACATTAAATACACCGCTGTCTATGGGTACATGCAGTGCTTGTGTCATCGTGTGTGCCACACTACGGGCACTTGATATCGTCCCGGCACAGGCCCCGCCAGACCGATAAGCAGTGGTAACGTTATCGTGGCACTGCAGAACGCTACAGGGGTATTCCGGAACCCCAAAAAGCCTCATTAGCACCCTCGTACCCGTAGCTAGCCGCACATACCCAGTATTCGAACCAACGCTACGTTTTTGAAGTACAGCGAGCCCGAAAGGGCAGAGAAGATGCTCTCCGTTTATATGAAGGTGGTTGAGGCGCTGTAAAAGACCCGCTAAGAAACATGCGCTTCCTGTGTAGACAGAAAAAGCTGCAGACACCAGTGAACTATGAGGGAGAGTGTAACAGCGCCGGCAATCTGGAGAAAATCGCGCGGTGCTAGCCGTGCAAAGCGGTGGTGGAGCATTGAAGAGGTGCGGCATTGTGTGTCATGATCAATAGGCATATGTTGGTGGCGGTCGGAGGGTGAATTGGTAGGGGCCGCTCCACTTCTAGCTGTTACGAGTGAATGACAGAATGAATGAGTGAATGCATTAGATGCTTCAAACGCTCTAGTCTAACTGCAGTGCGCTACTGTTACCTACAGGTCTGCCAGCCCCTTGCGACTCGCTTTCGAGTCGACGAGATTTGTTTCTGCCTCGGTAAACAAGACGTGCACCACCAAAGAAATCGAGTCTATCCCTCACTGAAAGACCGTAAACGAGGTGGATGTAGCACCCGGCCTTGACAAATACGCGACACCCGCACGTCTGCTTCTCCACATTAGCCTCCCAGCCAGCTCCAGGCCTATCAGGAGTCTTTACCCGAGCTTTTTGCGCTGAGATGGAAGCAGTAGCAAGAAGAGCTTCCTTTGTTCGTCTGTCCTGCGGGTCATAAACCCGCTCCATTGTGTCAGACAAGACGTAGACAATATCCTTTGGCGCCGGTGGAGTTGCCGTGCCGATTAAAAAGCCGATGGTGTGCTTCATCGGGAATACTTCGCGAATTGTGCCTGCTTTCACCATTTCACGAGCACGACGAGGCACATCTGGACGGGTTTGAGCAGTTGTAGCGAATGTCTTGCTTAAGATGGCATCAGTGTGGACGCAAAGCAGTAGCTGATCAATGAGAGTACCCATTTTTATCCGTGATCGGAGCGTGTAATCACGCTTGAATGATTGCGCGATTGAATTGCTCGACAGGATTATTAGTGGCAGCGAATCCACGAGGTGTGTGGTGCGCTTGCCAGTGTCTGAGCGGGAAGCCAATCCAAGCACTGGAGAAGTAGCTTGCGAAGGCAGAGAGATGCGATACGGTAACATCTGCTAGGCTTCTGAGCTGCGTATGCGAATGCGCTCGAGCTCAGCCTCCGAAGTAGAGTAGTGCATTGCAGCAATATCTAGCCAGGCTTCTTGTATACCTTGGCACCTACTTTATAGTAGCACATTAGATTAACGAGCTCATTGCCGTCACCGAGCGCCCCGTTGACAGCTTTTCTCTGTCCCTTGTCCGCATCGGCCATTACGTAGCGGACAGAGATCTGCTTGTTCGTAACTTTAGTATACAGGTGATGCAGCATTGCAAAGGCCTCCGAGAAGTGTTTTTCGGTTTGATGTGGTAGAATCACAAATCCAACCAGGTAAAAAGAGCTCATACAGTCTGAGATCCCAGCCACCAGGTGCGGGTACTTCACCTGGCTCAACGTATTTGTTGAATCGATGTGTAAGACGTACGATCGCGGATCGCGGTCTAGCCGCGTATGAAATTGCTTTGATGAAAATGCCCACCGCAAGCAGATCTGAGTCCGAACCGCGGCCAACAATGGGTTCTTCATCGGCAGATGAGTGCCACGTGAGCGTGAAAGCCTGCAACGCTTCCTCCTCTCCACGGTACGCATGCTCACTCATCTTGTCTGCTACACTGTCATGAAAGTCGCTTCCACCAAGGTGGGCGCGATGGTAGTGTTACACAAAGGGCTGCACCTTTGCCAACGATGGCAATTTCGCTCCTCCGACTTCAAAAGACGGACGATACAGCGGAATATCTTCATAGGTTTGTGATTGTAGGTGCACATATCCCGGGCGCAGGCCTTCATCTCGGACGAGGTGGGTGACATGTGTTTACCCGCCTCCAGGATGTTCAACACGTTGGACAAGATGCAGATCTGCACCTTGTCCTTCCATGGACAACGAGCGTAGAAGCAACATCCTTAGCTTTGCACTTGCACAGAAGTAGATTTGTGCGCAGGTTATGCGGGACTAGCTCCGTACACAACGCACACGAAGTGAGGGCGCTTTTGCTCACAACGTAGGCCTTGAGCGATTCTACCAGCATGCTGCTGTCGTGGGGCGATATATCCGTAGTAAGAAGGGTCCAGACGATCTTAGCGAGGCATTGAGCCACAGGAAGGGGCTCATTGGCCCCGTTTAGCTTCTGTGTCAAACTGGAACCTGGAACAAAAGTTCCAAGCCTCCAAGTTTGCTGAGTGGTTAGCATCCATTTGACTGGATCCCTTGCTCGACGACTGGTCAGTTTGGATATAGAGTCTCGAAGGCACAGAGGCGCGCAGTCCAACGCCACTTGGACCAGCCCGGCTCCCTTACACTGCGAGTTCTGCGCCGCTCTCTCCACCTCCCGTCTTGCCCGAGTCTACGGCAGGTGCGTAGCAGCTCTACAATGATCAGTACGTCGTTCTAACCTTTTGTATGGCGTTTTTGGTGCTATGAACAGTGAAAACCCGTGCTGCTTTGGTCGGCATTGCCTACATAGGTGAGCTGCTGTTGCTGACAGCTATCTAAACACCGTAGCAACACTTTGCACACGACGCGGTTACCTTATTTCGCAGTGGAGAGCAGTATCATGGATCCTGTTTCGTGCTTGGCAGCTGTTGTGGTGTCGGAGATGATGAGAGCACCCAGATCCTTCTACTTCTAGAGCGGTGAACCTGCTCGTACAGCAGCATGAGATGGAGGTGGACGTAGTTAGCGGGTTCTTTCGTCCACGAGATCGAGAATGGATTGCAAAGGAACGAAGTAGTCATTGGTCTCAGATGCTCTTCTCATCAAGAGTGTATTTCGACTCCAGCATGAAGGTCCTATTTCGCATGGATAGCAACAGTATTGCTAGCCTCTTCAGGACCATTTGCGCTGGGCTAGTGCCGTTGCGAAAGGCACCCGATGCCGTTGTGCCGCCAAAGCGTCTGCGGTGTTCCTATACCTGTGCGCACACGGCTCATCAACTCGCGTCACGGCAGATCGCTTTGCCATCGGCCCAGCTACGGTGGCCGGCATCGTAAAAGAAGTGGCAGCTGTTGTGTGTAGTTTGATGGGAGAACTGGTGGCATTTCCACCGTTTCGACTTTGCGCCTCCCATATCGCTAGCGAGTGCGGCATTCCTCAGATCGTAGGGTGCATTGATGGATCTCACATACCAATTGCAAGGCCAGAGATAAATGGGTCGATGTACTACAACAGAAAGTGTTGGTATAGCGTTGTTCTACAAGCTGTGGTTGACTGGAGAGGTAGATTTTGCGATCTCGACTGCAAATGGCCTGGACGTGTCAGAGATGGTCGCGTATTTCGCAACAGTGCTCTTGCGCACTCATTCCCAGCGATCTCAGCAGCATCAGAGACTATCACACTTCCCACGGGAGTGGACACTTATGCTCGTATCCCGTATTTTCTACTTGGTGATTCAGGCTATCAGAACACGAATTATCTAGTGACTACCTTTGAAATTGCTGAGACTGAAGCAGACGAAATCATAGCAAAGATGAACAAGAAATTGAGCCACGCTCGTTATCGCGTAGAGTGCGCGTTCGGCAAGCTCAAATGTCGCTGGCGTATTTTGCTGAAAGGAATTGATCAGGACGTGCTTGATGCTCCCGACATCGTGTTTTCGCTTTGCATCATCCAAAACTTTCTCAAAGACAACAATGATTCATACCTTATTGAAGAAGATGACTGGCGCCAGATCGTACGGAAGTATGAAGCTCGATTTCCTCAACCCGTTGAAGTGAGTGGGGAGCATCTAGCGAAAGTACACGAGATGAGCTGAAACGATGGTTTGCATTCAAATTACGACAAATGTCCTAGTAAGAAATGTAAAGTTTAGCCTAGAATCACTGAGCGCTGTTGTTCGTCGTCAGAGCACTCACGAGAGCTCCCAATAGCTCCATGTGCTGGGAGTGCTGCTGTCGGCGTTCTTTCATTTCTTCTTCCTGCCGTTTCTGGGTACGTTCAACCAGCTCTGCTGATCGTTCCTGGAGAATCTCCCGCATCTCATCATACTTGTTGGGAGAATCTCCCGCATCTCATCATACTTGTTGCTGCGTTTCCTCTTGTTGTTTCTTTTTCCTGTGTTGTACGAGTCCTTATTTTCATCAGCACAGTCCGTGCGCGCGGGAACACCAAAAATACTGCTAGTGTCGTCACTAGTAGCACTGTTCGTGATATCTTCTTTGTTGTAGCGAGTTGTAGCGGCGTAAGTAGACTCTAGCGGCTCGGTGTCGACCTGCCGGCCAAAGAAGAGGTGTAGCTCATCGTACACGTCCTGGCTCACGTTGGGGCTCTTTACACGATGACGGTCACTGCAATACGCATGTAAAAGCTTAATAAACATACCAATGTGTCATCATAAAGACGGTTTGGCTACTTACCGAAGCTCCTTCCTCTCTTTCTTGCTCAATTCAAACCACTTAGGCTTGCCGGTGCTCCCTGCGATCCTATTGGCATTAACGTCACTAATAAAGCGATACATTTCACGGAGGGCCTGCAGCTTGTCTTCGACGGCCTTCTTCGATCGCGTGGAGGTCGGGAAGGCTGTCTTATACTCGTCAAAGATTTTTTGGGTGATCATTTTCTCGTCCTTGCGACGCTCTCCTGTCATTACTTTCTTCCACGCTCGCACAAGACCAAGCGTCGTTTCCCCTGTCCAGTTGCGCTTCTCGAAAGGCGCTGGTTTACATTCCGCATCGTTTTCGGTGCTGGTGCCGTCGACGACAACAGCTGCATCCTCATTCTTCTGCCTACCCGGCTTGCTAGCTTTCCCCATTCCTTCTCGAGGGGGGATCTTGTTGTGCTGAGAGAACGCCACGAAGAGGCGCTGAAGAACATTTAGTTTTGCAAGTTCCAGGTCTCAGGAAGCTCCTGACGTCACTGAAACAAAGGCACTAAAGCGCGGTGATTCTTGGAACTTTTAGTGGCATTTTCTCCTGTTTCAGGGGAAATCTGGCGATGCTAAACACATTTCCCCTCGAACCTGGAACTTTTTTTCCAGGTTTCAGATTCAAAAGCTTTGCTAAACAGCACCATTGGCAGCGAGGGTGATACTTGAGTAGAAGACACTGAAGTGAGCTTTGATCTTTACCGTAGATATGTACATGTGTGCACCTCTCATTCGGTAAAATAGTAACGTCTACGTGATGCAATTGTATGGTTGCTGCATAGGTGATGTGTGTGCGCTTTTATAAGCTAGTAGAATGACTGGCGGTGGATACTTTTTAGTTGCCGTTGGTCGGTCAAAAAGTGGCAATCGATCATTATTGGTGCCAATGATGTGAATTGTATGCATATCGTTTTTTCAAGGTTATTTTAGCGCGTTGTTCTATCTAGGCCATAAAACCGAGCGACATTTCATCTGCAAGGCACAATACTGCCCTCACGCTGACAATGTGAAAAAAGTCGACGAGATGAAAATTTTAAACTGCCGAGAAAGAGAGAAGGCTCTATAAAGCATGTCCATGTGGCGTACCTAGGACCATGCGACGCATGATGCGTGTCCCAGCCTCCAAATTGCAGGCGTGACGGACCGTTATATTTAATTGCCAAAGTTGGGCATCTCATGTCGAGCCTGCAGACCGACAGTATCCTCTTCACCTCGTCTTGCTGTCAGTGACATAACGCATGCAGGAGCGCCTCTCGTACTACTACTTCGAAGCACACTTGGATCTTCACTCCCCAGTCGACTTGACTGCCGAGAACGTCAACGTCGGGGTCTTGGAAGATTACGGCACCGTAATTAATTTGGTGAGAACAGCCGAGGATCTCTAATAAAGAATAAAGCCACTTCAATTACTATACCAAATCGTTTTGACAAAGGTTTTTCATATTCCGTGCTCAAAATAATCTTTTAAATATAATATCACAACTTCAGAGGCGATTCCAACAAAACACTCATCCACAACGTCATCACTTGAGCATTTACCGACACACTCGTCGATGCTCGGAAGACTTGACTAATAAATACCATCAAAATCTCCTGCTCCACGTCCATGGACCCATTCCAAGTCTCAACCGCCAACTTCACTGTCAAGGCGAAGTGTCAGCCACATAATACGCTCATGGTCGTGGCCAACCGCCAGCTGCAGGTCTGGAACGGATCTACCTGTTGGCCGTCGAGTCTTCAGGACGGCTCATTGATGGATCTCGTTACCGACCCCGAAAAAGAAGTTGTTAACGACGAATCTCCGGCATCCTCCGCCTCAGGTTCACCTTCTCCTGTGCCACAAGAACCCGAGAAAAAAAAAAGATACAAGAAACGCAAGGCGACGCACACGATTCGAAAGGAGCAGAAGGCGGTTCTGGAGAGGGAGATCGCGGAGCTTCAAGCCCAGCTTGAGGATGTTAAGTTCCGGGCGCTGGTACAGCAGGGCAAAGTGTCGAACTCCTACCATGACCGAGCAGTAGAGAACGCGGTACTTAAAGAATCGATTCAGGAACAGCATTTCGTGATGGCGCAGGTGAGAGCATTTCTATCGGGTCAGATGCAGCACCAAATGAGTGGAGTGAGACCCATGGAGACCAAGATTTGTCTCAGCGCAGATAGAGAGGAAAGACGACGCGTGCTACATGCTCTACGAGGGGTTAAACTTCGAGAGGCCAGAAGGTTCTTGCGTGCACGAAGCAGTGGGATCAAACCGAACACTCCCTACTTTCAGGAAGAGCGATACGAATCGGCGGACGGGGGGTTCTGTATTGCCCGGTTCGAGATCACTCCGCTACACGGTGTGAAAGGAGGCGTCCGCGCTGTGTTTGACGCAGTGCTCCAAGCTGCGTTCAATGTCGAGATCATCATTTCCGAGACGTCAGGCAACATTACAGTGCGCGAGGACGACGATATGAACGACGAGAGGGTCTCGCAGATGCGACTCGTGTCCCAGACCAGTCGAGGTGTCCTCGTAGAGAACAATTTAGTGCATTTTACAGAGTACTCTAACACAGAGAGTGGCAGGAGCGGCAGAGACTGCTATGCGGTCACATCCACAGACTTCGTAGACGAGGACGAGCTGTATCCGTACAGACCGCGGGAGCGCGTTCGACGTGACACGACGGCCGCCATGTTGGTGTCGTACCTGGACACACCGAAGCAGAAAGCTGAAGGCGAGGACGAGCCTGTCGTTGTCCTCATGCGCTGGGCCTGCACGAAAATCTGCCACACGGACCTCAACATCTCGCATGGTGCCGTGATGGACATGCGAGAGACGTCGATTCGATCGCATGGCACGTATCTTAACACCTTGCTTCCGGACGGTACTTGCCCAGAACGCGTAAGCGCATGTCGTAAGATACGGTATATCAATGTTACTACGTATTTGTATGGGTGCACTTTTTGACGTGAGGTTAGGTACATTAATTTTCAACAGGTTTTTCTTTCAATGTCGTAACTCTGACGGGATTCAGCGACAGTATTGCCTGCTCAATGTCGTAACTGACTGCAAGTGCAGTCAACAGATGGCTAAATTGCTTCACAGGCAGTCCACTTAAATCAAGAAACGCAAGGACGAAGGTACGATGGTTCAAGAAGCTGTGTATTTGAAACAAATCACTAATCAACTGACACGCAACCAAGCTCACTCGTCATCACTACCATTATCGTTGTCACCACCGTTGCCGTCGTCGCTGCCAGCATCGTGCCCAAGCCGAAGTTCCCGTCGCGTCTTCTTTCTTTGGCCAGCTTTCTGGCCGGGCCGACGGAGCACAATGCGCTTCCCTAAGTTTGGTGGGATAGCTTGCCCGGCGTCGAAGTCATCATGCCAGATATCATAGCATGTCTTCGCAACGCCCTTGTATTCCCGTCGAATACGGTTGCACAACCAGCATTTCGCATTATCAACGGAGCAGCATTCGCAAAAGAACGTTGTTGCGAAGGACTTCTTCTTTTCAGTACGCAAGAGCGCGCAGACCTTGCACGATCTTTGCTGGCGTTTCTGGACCCCAGTAACGGTAACCCAATCTTCAGACTGCTGCAGCGCGTGCGTGAGGCGTACTGGGGTGCGCTGGCGCTTTTGGCTCGCAGGAGGCGGTGTTGCCTCCACTCCAGCAAAATCTTCGGCTTTGAGTTGGAGAAGTTGATTTTGAAGGACGCAAAACCACTCTGAGCGCTTCATAGCAGCCATCCCCTTGATCTTGGCCCCCTCTTTGTGCGTAAGATACGCATTTACCATGACCATGTCCAGCAAACCTAAGAATAGGCTCTTATAATATTTCGTGAACCTCGTCGACATTTGCAGTGAATACGACTGGAGACGGAGTTGATCGTGGACATCAACTCCGCTCATCCAGTTCTGGTAGTCATTTACAGCAGAGGGGCACGGCACTCGAACCGCACCGATACGTTTTATTTTTCGCTCAATTGTCGACGCCGCCATAATGGAGCCCGTACAGAGATAATAGACGGGCTTCCGGTCCCACCAAACACAGGAAATCATGGTCGGGATGGCGATAGAGCGAGAGAACGAGAATGTACCGTGGGGTATGCTCACTGGGCGTGTCTTGCTCGTAGCCCTGAGATTCGGGTTGAATCCAAGCCGGTTAGTCATGATCGTGCCAATAACATACACCTTCATACTCAGGAGCTCAATCGCAAGGAGCACGGACGAGTAGTAGCGATCGATCACGACGGTATGCCACTTGTGACGAGACTGGGCGAGACAATCTTCAAATTCCGTACCACGGCTGCAGCTCCAGTCTTAAAGTCAACTGAGGTGTCAGGTCCACCAGCAGATGCACGCTTACCCACATAAACTTCGAACCTAGATAGTTACGACATTCACTGCTGTCAGGCAAACACAAAGTAGATAGTTACGACATACAAATTTTAAACGTACCTGTGGCAGTATGCCGTCTGCGCGTCACAGACCATAAATAGTTTGGACCCGTTGCGGTGAGGCTTGTCGGCCATGAACATCCGGGTCGTGTTCCGCTTCGACGTGGACGGTAGTATACCCTCATCAAACGAAAAAATAGCAGAAAGAGACCACCCCAGCAAAAAGCGCTCTTGGACCTTGTCAACAACAGGGCGAAGTTTCCAGAGTTTATCGTTACCGTGGTCAATCGTGTTGTCTACGAAGTGCAAGTCTCGCATGATACTCTGGCACTGTCACGCGTCATGAACCGCCCAAAAAGACCGGCGGGAACAGCACCGTCTTCCACCATACTCCAGTGCGCACCAAATCGTTTCTTTTGAGGGCAGAGCATCCGTGCAACGAGGAGTCCAACAACGTGAAGAATCTCTTGTGTAGAGTATGCTGCCTTAGCCTTCAAACGACGTGTAATCTGCTTGATAGTTTCACGCCGAAGGTCAGTCTGCCGTGCCTGAATGTTACGGGCGCGCTTGCCAGCTTGCTGTAGACCATATCGGTTCGTTTCAGCCGCGATAGAAACCCACAGAGACTTTGGCATGAAATAAAAGAAGGTGAGGATTGGCGATCTCCATAATTGCAGCAGGTCGGGCACAGGCCTTGCTTCTTCGGTGCCCAGTCCAGGGTACGCAGCAGCATCTGTCTCGTACTCCGAAGACACTGGCGTCCACTGCATTCCTCGTAGTGTCTGCTCTCTCTCCGTTGCAGCGGTTCTGCTAAGTGCGTTATTGCCCACCTGTAGTGCCGCAATGAAAGCCTTGTCCATTTCAACTGCGTCACTGTCGGACAGGACGTCGTCATCTTCCTCGGACATCCCGGCTCCGGAATCGCTGTTAATATCACTCATGCCGTCGTCGTCGCTGTCACCCGAGCTGTAGTTCTCGTAGTCACTCGGCTTCTCCCCATCCAGCAAAACATTCACGTCCTCTTTGCCTGATAACGGCGTAAGTGTCCGTCGTCGAGGTTGAGACGCAGCGGCTTCTTCTTCGTCTACATCACCCTCGCTCTCTAATCCAGAAGCCTCCGAAAGTAAATGCAGTCCAGCAGCGGCCTCGTGGGCACCGCCGTCTTGTAGATCTCCTGGGGATAGATTGAATGCTCTGCTCACTGCAGTCTGCGACAGCTCGATGTCATCATCACTTGGGGTGCCGAACATTCGATCAATAGTATGCTGCGAAAGAAGGACACTCGTGTCGATCTGGGAAGGCCGAACGACGTCTTCCCCCTCGTGTTGTTGCTCTTCACCACTACTACCAGCTCCTGCCTGGTCTAGTTCCCCACCTCCTTCATCTCGGACTTGAGCATCAGCATCCGCCTCTTCCAGCAAGCCACTGTCGAACGCGTAGTCCACGACTGATTTCTCCCCCACGAAGACTTGCGTGTTGTCAGGACTCGAGTAGCTCCACTCAGTCTGGAGGCCACTCGGACGCTTGGACTTCCACCCCGCCGCCCGAAGCTGTCGCCATAAGTGGCCAAAGTCAATATCGTGTGTAGCGGCAGCCGGCACGGCGGGTTTCTCGCGTCGACTCTTCCGTATGCGCACCATCCAGCAAAATGTCGAATGAGTGGCTGTTCACGACGTGGCTGATCCCCTTCCCCTGGCCTGGTTTTGACCTGTAGCAAAATGACCTCTCGCAGATTATATTTTTGTGGTAACTTGATTAAAGTATTGAAAAAACTTTCCGAGCCATTTGCTAATGACCTTCGTGCAATGTCGTAATATACGACGTAACAAAAATAATATGTCGTCTTATACGACGTTCGTAAGCAAGGTGTTAACTGCGTCAGAGAGGCTCTAGGTCTACCTACATAATAGAATTTGTGATTACGCTTTTTTCTATCCATTAATTTTTCGGCAACCTGGTAAGCTATCCGAGTGGTAACTACATGTTATGTATTTCGCTGGAGCACAATGGTCCTTGTCACTTGCTCTTCCGCTTGATCGGTTGGCTTCGTCTATCATTCCAAGGTCGACTGGCTCAAACTGCACGATGAACGACGCTGTGAGCATCGCAGACCTGATAAACGTCGTGGAGTCCGACATGACTGCCACGTCACCGACCCGCGTCGCCACGATAGCGTTATGGTCCTATGGTTATTCCGACGCGAGTGACAGCGCGCGAAGTCCAATGAAAAAGAAACGCATCTACAAGAAGCGAAAGTCTACGCACGCGTTACGTAAAGAGGAGAAGCCGTGTTGCAAGCGGTGGTCGCTGTATTGCAGGTTGAACTAAAGAACCTTGAGCTGCAGACGTTAGTGCGACTCGGTGAGGACGATATTGTGCTAAATAACGAAGTGGCGCACAACGTCGTGCTGCGTGAGCTTATCCAAGAGCAGCACTTGGCGGTGGCGCAAGCTCAAGGAATGTTACTGGGCGACACTCGTCCTCCTAGTAGGAGGACGAGTCCAACAGAGATGCTTATTGACTTGTCAGAGAGCGTTGAAGGACCCAAACTTTATTATGCCAGAAGGTACATCCAGCATCGCAGTTTATGCATCCTTCCGCTGAATATTATACGTGTAATTGTATATTAATGCCTCAGACAGCCCATTCACTTTGTTCTTTCACTTTTGTATTTTGCATTACCGTTGAATCCGGAAATGATGCATATTTATAATGTGCTGATGGATCTATATTCAGTTATTCCGTTTAAAATGCAATGTTTTTGTTTTTTCCTTGAGTTTTTTTTTTCAACCTCTCATTTGCGGTAAAATGAAAATTAAGCTAAGTCCAATTAAAGATGCTGGGCCCGAGGGCTTTGTACTTACTCAGGTGACTTCAGTAAGCATTATTTGGCGGATTCGTTCAGCTTTTGAAATATCTTGACAGAAGCAACAACGACGCCAGCTGCCGCACCAAGTAACAGTGGAACACCGAGAGCTTTCGACCACTTTTCAGTGAGCCGATTTTGCGACGATTGAGTCGAAGGTGCTGACGGTTTCTGCATTAGGTGATGATGAAACGCGGCAGCTGGCAATACGACCGCTTCCCTTCTAAGACGGCGAGCGCTTATATCAGAGGTGATACTTCTGGTACTGTCGTAATACAAACCACGGGCGGTGTCGATCAGGGCGGCTTTGGTGCACGTGGTGATCGCGTAGAAAGTAAGCACCATGGCAGCCAGCGAGCAAATGCCGCGCATTTTGGCCGATTACGAATATAAATCACAGATGTCTTTAACTTATAGCTACACAAAACTTAGGGTAAAAACACCACCGCAGGGATTATTTTAGAGTAAACTTGATATTGCCCAAATGACAGCTTGATACGAAATTCTGGAGGCGTTTTGAATGCAGGTGCACTTGTATTTATTCTAGTCTACGAGATAATACTAGATTTAAGTCAGTTGCCTAACCTATAAGCGATGCAACTACCTTGAGCAAACACAAAACATGTTTTTAGCAAATTGGACTAAGTTGTAGTCTGAGCTCTCGAAAAGATGTGTCGGCAACGGGTTTGCAGTCAATCATTTCTTCATCAACAAGCTGGACACAAGAAATGAGTCACCTATAATGGTAGTTGATAATGTGAATATTGGTACCATCTGTAGATTTTCAATACTCTATACGACCGATTGCCAGAAAAATAGTCAAATCCTAAGGTTACAAAAAATTGTTCTTGTAACATCACTAAGTATTGGAGCATGCAGGTAATCTATCAGTCATTTATTCCAGAAATCGCTGTTTCGCTATTCAAACTACTTAAGTTCTTTAATGTTATTAAGCAGCGCAAAAAAAACTATGTCACTTACATGATTGCGTTGAAAGCACACGCGAGTTGCCTATCTAACTTGCTGTTCCACTAACGAAGGAAGAATAGTTGCATGTGCACCAATAATCATGTCACTTCTCGTCGATATCGAGGGGATATCATGCGATGAAGTGCATGCCCCCCCCCCGCTGTGTCACGCATCGATATCGCTGCCCCGTCGCGAGAGCGCGAGTAGCCCCATGACTCCAGATGATCTACCTTTAGCAAGTCATTCTGACAGCTAATTAGATGAACTGAAAATTATGACATGCCCCAGGCGAAGTACGATGACGGCGATAGTGGCGAGCATGAGGACTTCGGCAGCTTTGGCTTCAAGCGATTGCAACCCGCCGCTAAAGGTTATATTCCGTGCAGAAAGCCCATTATTGCATGCTCAAATGACTTGTGATACTGTAGCATTTTGTCATCAAAATCCCACAATAATGCAAACGAGATTTAAATGGATAAAGACTCGTAGCTTAATTGATACCGATCAAAAGTGAATGACATACAAAGTTGATTGCTGGAGTCAACTACTCGGATTAGATGTTTAGAGGTGTTGACACTCCCGGTACAGCTCCTGTGAGCAGCTAGAATGAGTTGGAACTTCCAACTCAGAAGGAGACCCCCCCATCGAGCTCGGTACACCGACAAGGAAGTCTCATCATGGCCTAAGTGTATTACCGTACCAGTGCAAGACGTCGCGGCACAACAAAACGACTGATTTCAGACTCGTCAGCAACTTGGACTTACCAGTAAATTGTCAAAATTATGCTCAAGTCAGGATTGATCTATTGCTGATAGCTTTTTCGGAATTTGAATAGATTGCCTTTTTTTTAAGAAAAGTTACTCCAAGCTTACCTCTTTACTGCTGCGATATCGGTACAGTATTGTGCTGAGGGTAAATCGGTATTCACCAAAGTTAGAGGATGCACGCGCTCGGGTGTGTTGATTTGTGGATTCACCAAGAAAGCAATACTAAGTTTCGACATAGTAGCCGGGACAGGATCCAGCGAACGTGGAATATTTCCTATTACCGTCCGACACGTCGCTACTTTGCTCGTCTGGTCCACGCGTTTTAAGTGTGCCTTGCAGCTACCTCTCAACTGGGCAAACTTCTCGCACCCGTCGACGAAGCAACGTCGACCTCCTCCATGCGAGAGACAAAATCGTTTGTACTGCGCGAGCTTGCTGCACCCGTCGTGGGCACACCGTCGACCACCTCCATGTGCGACGCACAGACCATGACTCTGAGCTAGCTTGTAGCAGCCCGATCCACGACATCGAACACCTCCTCCATGAGCTTTGCATAGTCTGCGTGTCTGTGCTTGCTTCTCGCAGCCTGTAAAACTGCACAGGACTGGCTTGCGACGGCGGCTTGAAGGTGGCATGGCTAGCTGGGCTACTAGTGCACCGACAGATTGTCGGCGACAGTTCCGACTCGTGAGTGCATGTACGATATGTATTGAAACCAACATTATGCTCAGCGTCACGAACCTTGTGATGATCAGGCCTCCCAAGCTGTTTCCACTGGGTGGTCGATCATCACGCAATCTTCGGACACAAATAAGACTAAGCTACTGAATAAATACAGTAAAAGCGACATCGACCTGTGACCGTAGTGTTATCGTTGCTGGATCAGCACGATACTGCAATTCGGTAGTAAGTTTAAGCACTTTACCGATTTAAAAACATTTTTTTGTTAAAAAAAAGCGGTAAGCTTTTCACTGTGAGTTTCAATCACAATTGAAGTTAAGCCTATTTTTAACAACTAATGAAAATAAAGCCATTTTTCTTAAAGCAGGGTACATGACATCATGTCATGAAAGCAGGGTACATGTCATTGACATGTACCCTGCTTTAAGAAAAATGGCTTTATACATTGCATTCTGGAGCAAATTTGATATGTGGTCAACATAAATGTCATGTTGAATTTGTGTGGCATTTTTCCAAGCAGTTTCACTCCCCAACCATGATGAGCGAGATGGACGCAGCGCCGACGTCACGCTTGCGTCGGCGCAGCTTCTTCGAGGGCATGGAGAGCGAAATCTCGGCCACCGAGAGCGTTACGCTCAACGAGAGCGACTTGGCGTCCGCAGCATCGGCGTCCTCTTTGCTTGGCGACAGCGAGAGCTACGGCGTAGCAAATGCGCCATCGAAACCAGGCAAAGTGGCTCCATCCAAACAAAACGGCCCCAAGACGTCGGTGGAAGACCAAGAGCTACTGCAGCTATCTAATAACGCAGGTCGAGGTGAACGAGGACTTAAGCTGCTGCAAGATCTATGGAGACAACTTATGACATGGCTACAGTTGCTGTATGTTCCATGGGCTGCCCGATTCCCAGTCGCAGCATCTAAAGTGGGTGAATGGAGACAAAAGACCGCATGGATCTTAAAAGGTCCCAAAGATTGGGTCAAAATGTGGAAGGGAGACCCCAATGCCCCAGTTAAATACTGGGTTTATCCCACCCACTGGCTCACTTACGCCTCCATCAGCCTCGTGCTGCTTCAGATCCTTATTTACTGCAAGTTCCAGACTGTTTCATTTGATCTACGCGTCCACGAGTGTGTATTCAGAGAGAGACTGCTAGCTTCAGCTGATCTGATGCAGCGTAGTGCAGTGCCCAGTACCCACATGCAGCCTCGCGCAGCAGCATTGAGGTTCCTGGAACGTCGCTTCGAGCAACAATACAGTCCAGGAGCACGGCAACCTGGCCAGGCCAGACTGCCGTGGACATGTCTAGCTGTCATTCCTACGGGAAGTGACAGAGCTATGGCTCAAGCAACCGAGTTGGCATTCTTGTGGCCTCGAAGTCAAGTTGTGGCTGCAAACGCTCACTCTAAGATCGCAAGTAGGGTTCACGTCGCTGTGGGCGCCAGTCCACTCGATAGAGCAGCAGAGACACAAGTTGGGGTGTTTGCAGCCATGTTCCCATTAAGTGCGATGCGTCCAGTTTTATTTGCTTCTAGATTTCCAGATTTAGTACTGGTCAAATCAGAGTTTGCACTAAAGCAAATGCTGAAATTCCGTCAAGAACGACAGGAAGAACGCGACCATCGAGGACGAGCAGGCGTGGGACGGACTTCGCCTGTTGATCTGGGCACCGCGGACCTCGCCGCGAGTCATTTCGGCGTTTATTTGCTGAAAACGACCGTGCCGGATGTGTATAATCGACATATCCGGAAGAAATGGGACGAATTTCTGCATGTTGTAGCGGTGGATGACGCGGACAAGAAGCAGCAGCTCACTGAAGAACTACTGACTGCTTGGGTGGCTCATCCTGCGTGGCCTATGCTCCATGTTCGCTTCGAGCGGTCTTTAGTGTTATGTGGGTCATTTCAGCGTATTTTAAGCAGTATGGTCAAGGACTATGAGGCTGATGCTGAAGCTGCAGAGGCAGCCGAAGCGGCAGACCCGAACCGGGCTGCGGAGGAGTGGCTGGAAGGCCTGGATAGCCCAAAGAAACCAGCCAAGAGACCAACTAAACGCCAACTTAACGTGGACTTGGTGTGCGAAGAAGACGCCAATTCACCTCAGGAGATTGTCAGGCTGAAAAACAGCATTGGGATGCACCTGTTCCCCGTTCCTCCGGAGCTGGAAAAATATGAAGAAACGGTGCTTGAGAGCTTAGCCGTCGGTGCTGTTACAGTGACATACAACACGCCGATCATGCAGGAATGGGTGCCTGATAGCTGCGGACTACGCGTCGGTTCGTTTGACTACGATGGGGCTGATACAGGGGCTGTAGAAGGAGATGAACAGCGCGATAGTACAGCGCTAGTGAAGCTGCCGTCGGTGCACGTAACCTCCAGTGAGATTGAAGAGACGATTGAGCAATTGTTGACGCTGGACCGAGTCAGTCGAGTGGCGGCAGGGCGAGCAGCTCGGGTGCACTATCTGCGGATGCGCACACACTATTTGTCAGCCATAGCAGCACTGGATGCCGCCGTGTGTGAAGGAGATAGTGATGATCTGGGCGAAACACAGAGCGAAATCGGACAGCATAGACGCAGGAAAGTCGAAGTCGAAACCTTGCGAGCATTCCTGTACTAAGACAATTGCGACGAGTATTTTTCATTTTTTTGCAAGGATACTTAGCTGAATAGTTGGTACTGAACTCCGAAGCAGTGATCGAAAAAAACACGACGTAAAATTTTTTTTTTAGCGGTGTATTACTGCAATGGAGAGCTCAAAATTCAATTGCTACATGTATTGCAGAGATCTTGCAATTTGCCCAGGTTATTTTAACATGCTTACCCTCCCCCCCCCCTAGAGCTCATACATGTAGCTAGTCTTGTTGCAATAAGAATACGGTATTATTAGATCACTACCGGTACATGTTTTTGATACAGCAATTTGCGCACTTCGGGTTGCTTCGGATATTCAATATGGGAATATTAAGTAGTACTAAACTACAGCTTTGATCACGAGGAAATCCTACAAACACTCACAAAAGAGACATGCAACACCCAAATCATCCTCAGGGCACCCAGGTAAGAGCTTTCATACAACACGTCGGGGAGAACGTCCTCACAACACCCAAGCAAATTATGTACCACCCACACTATACTACTAGCACCATAAACCTCTCTTTTTGCATCTTTGGACAATTAATAACACTGAATAGAGTTTGACAGCACTCAAAGTGAGTGTACTAACACTGAAATCCTTAATTATTATAGCCATTCATTTAGCACCCAATCAAAACTCATCAGTAGTACTGTACACAGCGGAGGCGAGAGCAGCAGGTCGACGAGCACCAACAGCACGGACAACAAGAACCAGCACCACGGACGACAAGCACTAACAGCACATAGCGTCAACGACGAGTAGCACGGACAGCGAGCACCAGCATCAGAACAACGAGCGCCGGCAGCATTCTCGGCAGCAGC
>NW_003303748.1:2004671-2046525 GCF_000142945.1 Phytophthora infestans T30-4 | reverse complement strand
TTTAGAGGATTGGTGGGAACTCCATGTCGCTAATCAATTTCGGTAGAAGGATCCGGAATGACTGCACGAATTCTTGGAATCCGCGGCGTGTCGTATCTACTGGAAGAGCTTCTTACCTTGGTGGTCTGAGGATGATTTCGCGTGTTGCATGTCTCTTTTGTGAGTGTTTGTAGGATTTCCTGCTCGTCGGGCTGTCCACAAATCGTACAGTCATTTCAAATATGCTGGCGAAAATTCTAACAGATATGAAGGGCCAGCATTCTCTAAATCTCTTCGTACCCGCCTCCACATCTCTCTCCCCCTCCCCCGGTCGTCCGTGCTGCTGGTGCTCGTTGTCCTCTGCTCTCGCCTCCGCCGTATGCTGCAGGTGCTCGTTGTCCTGATGCTGGTGCTCGCTGTCCGTGCTACTCGTCGCTGACGCTATGTGCTGTTGGTGCTCGTCGTCCTGCTGCTCTCACCTCCGCTGTGTGCTGTTGGTGCTTGTCGTGTGTGCTGATGGTGCTCGTCGTCCTGCTGCTCTTGCCTTCGCTGTGTGCTGTTGGTGCTCGCTGTGCTGTCCGTGCTGCTCGTCGCTGACGCTGTGTGCTACTGGTGCTTGGCGTCGTGGTGCTTGTTGTTGTCGTCCGACTGCTGGTGCTCGTCGTCCTGCTAGTGGTGCTCGTTGTCCTGGTGCTTGTCGACCCGGCGTGTGCTGCTGGTGCTCATCGTGTATGTTGCTGGTGTGTGCCGCTGGAGCTCGTCGTCCGTGCTGCTGGTGCTCGCTGTCCTATTGCGGGGGTGGCCTCCCAACGCGTCGTCTGTGCTGTGCACGGGAGCCCATCTCTATCAATCAAAGGTATGCTGGAAAGAAATTATGCGGTTTTATTGATCTTAACAAATGTATTAACGAATGCTGTATCTTATTCTATCTGTAGCGCTGGGGGATTCAGACAAGGGCGCCCAGGAAGTCTACCACCGTAGGCACCTTGACGTTTGTATGGCCCACGGTATACGAGTCTCTCTCGCTTGTCCATTGCGTGAACGCCACAGACGTGCTTTGCCATCAACGTGTGGATTCATGCCGCAAACTTCTGCCAGTAACGACACGGACACGTCCAAGACACTGTATTTACAGGCCAGCCACCGTCAGGCATTCCTTCAATCTCCATTCTGGCTGTCTGCTCACCGAGCTGAGCCGTGACTGGTAGCGCCTCGCGGGAACGCTTTGCCTCGGGGTCGAAGACACGGGGTACTTGGCGAATGATAACCCGGACAACCTGGGTTGAAGCGCTTCCACCTTCATCGGCATTGCTTAGCAAATATGCAATAGAGTTGCGGAGACATTGCGGCTCCAAAAGCATTCCGGCTTTTCTCATTGCACTGGCGCGCCGAACAAGGGTGACACTTGGTGCTGGGTCCACACCAAATGATCTTGAAGTGGTGAATTCGGGAGTGCAGCATGCCATTAGCTGACGGAGCAGAGAGCCTATTTTCATCCTTACACGCAGCGTGTTATCGCGTTTGAGGGACGCATTGAACGTTTCAACAGGGTTATTTGTCACAGCAAATGCCGGAGGAGTATGGAAGACCTGCCACCTCCAAAATCGACCCGTCAACCATTTGCGCTTGAAATATTCCGTGAAACTCTCAAGACCCGGAATCAGCGCCCAGTCGTTCAACATTCGTGTCTTGACTTCTTCATACTCCAACTCACTGGCGGCAAAGTGCAGGTCATGAACACCTCTAGCCACTACAGGGTAGAGAGAATGGTGGAGCTTCCTCGTCTTCTCATGCACTTTTGCAGCTACATGGTAAAAGCACATGAGTACTTTAACTTCGCTATCAGCTCCGAGTACACAAGCGACGGCATTGTATTGAGCGTCGTCGGCGTCGGCGTCGCCCATCGCAAATCGCACAGCTAGTTGTTTACCGGTCACTTGAGAGTAGACCTTCCGAAGGGCCATTAGCGCCTCAGAAAGATGTATTTCTTTCCTTTGCGAAGACACAAAAATTGCCATGAGATGAAACTTTCGACAACAGTCTGTGATGCCTACGCAAACACAGGGTAGTCAACGTGGTTCAATTTGAACGTTGCGTCCATGTGCAGGACAAACGTCGCAGGATCTCGATCTGCCTGGCGCAGTAGCTTCTTCGATGACACTCCCATCAAAAACGGGTTTGCATCAGCTCCCGACCCAACGTACGGTCTTCCCTCTTCTTCCGTTCTCCACGTAAATGAAAAGGCATCGAAATCTTGCTCCTGACCTGTGAAGGATGTTTCGCGAACCATACGCCTCACGTCGTCGAGGTAGTCGTTGGCATTAACGGTTTAAGCAAGGTAGTTGTAGACGAAACGTTGCACGACCTTTAGAGGCGGCAACGTATCGAGGCCAAGCTTAAACTTTCGCATTAATCCGGAACGGATCCGCGCTGGCTTAAGCACTTGATCCGCCATTTCATTGATAAAACTCTGCATTGCTCGCGTAATGCGGGGTGGCCGAGGCGATCGGCGAGTACTTACGTGCGAGCCTACCTTGAAGAGATCAAGGAGATCTTCTTGCTCGCACTTCAGCAGCTTTCCGCGCCACTCGCATCCAGCGTACGGCATTGCAGCCTTACACTCGTTGCACGCGCAGCGTAACAGGCGCTTTCTCATGTTTTGGGCGCAGCGTTGGTGCAGACAGTGCATGGAACATGGTCGCTTTTTACAATTTTGTAGCTTTAAAATGACCCCAGAAGTAGATCGATGTCTTCCTGGTTCAGGCCGACAGCAAGTTCCGTCCAGGGTAAGGCGCGAGGCATGGTTCGATGGTGGAGAGGGGTGTGTAGCTGCGTGGAGTCTTTAAAAGTGAGCCAACACATTTGTCTCTATGCTAGTGTGGTATTGGTTAAAACAGTGCTACTGATAAGTTTCGATTGGGTGCTAAATGAATGGCTATAATAATTAAGGATTTCAGTGTCAGTACACTCACTTTGAGTGCTGTCAAACTCTATTCAGTGTTATTATTTGTCCAAAGATGCAAAAACAGAGGTTTATGGTGCTAGTAGTATAGTGTGGGTGGTACATAATTTGCTTGGGTGTTGTGAGGACGTTCTCCTTTGATCACTATTTCAATAAACCGCTGTATCTTTTGTACTTCGAAGTAAATACGTCGCATCTTATTATAAATATACCGCCCGATACAAATGCCAAATCAGATCAGTTTTGCCAGAATATTCGTTTTTAAATACTTGTAGTAATTTTTTAAATCGCTTTTTTGGAAATGCGCAATAATGTACAGTGTATTATTAATAGAGCATCGTAAGCTGACAAGAATGGGAAGAACGGTACCTGTTGGAAGAGCTACGGTGCCTATTAATATTGAGTGTGCTCGTTTAAAAAAAATGAAAGCAAGACACTTAAACGAGGACACCCAAAAGGCGCCGTAGCTCAAAGCAATGCTTTGATCGGTGAAACTTTTTAATAATAATACATGAAAGCTCTTTCCATACCAGGTATCAAAGGACGGCCATCGTATCGCCGACAGGAAGCATGTTGTCCGCTTGCACTTTCATTTCAGTGTACACTGTACACTGTACAGTACATTAATCTACCGGTACCTACATGTATCTTGAAAACACACATACACATGATACACGTGTTTTGAAGTAAAAATGCAATGAACTGTATGCATAAATTACTACTTCAAATTTTTTTTGAAGTAACATTAAGTCGAATACTGTTGTGCACGACCAAAACTTATGCTTTTAATAATATTTAAAGTTCAATATTGATAAATGTACAGTATTTACACCTAGCTATACGAACACTACACTACCAAAGAGGCTTAGCCTTATGACTACTGTATTAACTAGCATTATGAGCGCGAGGAAACGTGTACAGCACTACTATTTAAACGTTCGATTCAGTACAAATGTAAAGGCATAATCAATAACTTTCTGCACGTGATATTGCATAAGTTCGCAGAAAACGAATGCTTTGCAGAGCTATCGGAGCTGCACATCCTCAAAAAGGTAGAACAAAGCATCGAATGCTTACCGGTGTTGGCGATTGTGACTTGGACTGGAAGTTCCAGTCTGGAAAACGTTCATTCGACAATCCACCCGTTGGTGGAAATCCTCCACTCTTCCTGGTCTGCCAAAGAGTACAGTTACAGGCCATCATGCACCTTCACTGCGTTCTGATGGTACTGGTAGCCATTCTTGCTGCCAGCAATGGCGCAGTGTCGGCTACTATCGTCAAAGAAGACTCCGAGCACGTCAAGATTAATCGTGCTCACTCAATTCAAACTCTTCAGACAGACACCAGACGTAAGCGATTCTTACGCACTGAAGACAAATTTAATACTGACTACTACTACGACCCGGCCAAACGAGATGACCATCGATCGGCGTTCATTGAGAACAAACTTGAGAAATCGCTGACAAACCCAAGAAAAACAACGAAGTTGTATGAGCAATGGTACAAGAGGGGATACACGCTGAAAAGAGTGTCCAGTGGATTGAACCAAGATGAAAATAGAGAGCTCCAAAGGGTTTACCAAGAGCTCGCCCATGGGTATGCGGCGTACATCAAGAAAGAGAAGAGGGGGAAGCCTAGGAAAGACTAAGCTACCTTCATTCCAGTGAAACAGCTTTCACCGACTGATAGGTAAGTTCAAACGAAATTGACATGTGAACAAAATTCTTGAAGTTATTGTTTCGAGCAAGCTGTATGGCATAATACAACAATGCTTTAATATCATGGAGCATTTTTGCTTGCATAACACTGCATATGTAGTATGAGCTGTACACGCATAAGAGATTGATACACCGAAGACGCAAAAGCTCGTAAGTATAAAGCGAGTGATATCGCGTTAGTTGATTCACGATAAAACACCTAAATGATTTTTTTAATAAACATGTTGTGTATTATAGTTGGCCACACATTCAATATTGTGGTAAGACCCTCCATGGAGCTCGTCACGGCTAAAGAAGGTAATGCCCGAAGATGAATGTTTGTTGATTGATTTTGGAGGCCCTGGCAATTCGGCTACACTATCGGTGTTAAAAATACCGGTAGTGCTTGTCGAATTATCATCTTTATTTTTAAAGTGAATAAGATTTTATTTTAATTTTTAAAAGATGATTGGAGAAAGCATTGTCCTTTCGTGGTGTGTTGAAGCCGCGGCTTATCATTACTGCCAAAACTGTACGGAACGCAAAAGCACCGATTGAGATTTGCTAAATATGATGATTCCTACGGTTCTACCGCGGCGTTACCGGTACCTAGAATAAATCTCTGCCATCGATACCGGTACGTTACTACTCGACCCCCTTTTGTCAACATAGAATTAGAGCATGCAACTACGCTACATCCTGCTGCTGGCCGCGGCCACCCTTGCTACAGCGAGTAGCACGACCTCAGCAGCGAGTGGCACCCGCGACCCCAAGACCCCGACCGTGGCCTCCAACCACCACATTGAAAAGACGGTGACGGCCCAAGCTGACCACGAGTTCATGCGGTCCCTGCTTGAGGATGACGACAACAGTGCTACCCAGGGCCAAACCTTCATGGAACACAAACTGAAGAAGATGCTAACGAACCCAAAAAAAGCGAAGCAGCTGTATCAGCACTGGCACAAGAAGGGATACACTGCTAAGCAAGTGGCCAGCGACCTTGGCCAGACAGAGAATCGAGCGCTAGATCAGACTTACAAGAAAATAGCGAAAGAGTATGCAGCGTTTGTCAAGGAGCAATCTGTATAGCCAATTACATGCAGGATCCGCAACTAGGCTTACAGCTCGATAAACCATCTCGACGAAGATTACATTGTAACGTGTTTAAATTTTTGTGCAGTTCTGTCAGTCTACTAGTACAATGTTATTCAACAGTGACAGCGGTAACTGTTGACGCGCGCGACGCCCCGGATTAAGCTAACGGAATAACCTTAGCCGTTCTCAAATGACGACGAAAAGCTACCACTTTCCGAAATTCGGTTGCACCAGACTCAAAGAACTCACACTTTACAATTGCTTTTACGTACTTGGAAGTGTTGAGTACCGGTACTACCTTCCTACTCGCTTTTTTTTAACGTTGAGCCGAACAGCTTCAGTGCTACTACCTCCGCACGGAAAACTATATCGTCTGCGACTTACGCTGAGAGCACCGTTTTTTTTACCTAGTGTACCTTTGTGCTAAGCTTAGGCCCAGGAAAGATCGTACTTATTCTAGCGGAGAATATTCACCATACATATTATGCGTCATTGTCGTCACCTAATGCTTTTATTCGACGCGGTATGCAAATTGATTCGCTGACTAGCGCAATTGCTGTAGACGCTTTGGGAGATAGGTCGCTTGTTCAGGGATGTAGACACGTACTGAGGTGCAAACTTTATTGCTTGTGTGTTGTGCTTTCAGCATAGGTGTCTAAATTAAAACCTCATTATTTTTTACAGAAAGCGTATTGGTATTGGTGAGATTTTTCCCAAACTAAAAAAAAACAATTTAAAATGTAAGAGCAAAAAAAATCAATTGAAATTGAATTTTTTACAGTATCAACAACGCTTCATCTCATCTTCTAAAAGCGGTATTAAGTGTGGTCCGGTAGCGCAAGTGACAGGGAAACATTTATTTTTGTAAGGATTAAAAAAAAAGCACATATTTTCTGGGCAATCTGAATCGCAACTGCACCAATGATGCCGTTAATCTAGATTGGCAAAGGATGGAGTGCTAAAATTGAAAGTTGCAAGCTCATGCTCCAGCAGCAGCTACTGCTGGAGTATTGTGCAAGGAAGATGGTGAAGGAACTTGGACGGAGATGTGAGAAGTAAAAGCGTATTTCGAAGTGAGTACTTTAGTAAGTAGTTCGAGGCTAATGAGCCGCTACTCATTTACCCACTAAGCGACTGCTACGAGCAGACGCCCCGTCGGTCGTTATCGCAACACGCCTTCTCGAGTCGTGTGGGTACGTTCTAGCATGGTTTCATTGTGTTCGTGTTTTCAGGTGGCGTTGTAAGTCGCAGGGCTTTCACCAATCGCTGGTGAATCTGTGTGCCAAATGGGTTGGTTACTGTGTCGGCCTCCTTCATACCTTCGGTGGGGCATTACTTCATGTTGGGTTCTCCTCGCTCGATTGTGTCACGAATAAAGTGAAACTTGATGTTCACATGCTTTATTCTGTCAGTCGTGATCTCGTTCTCCATGGTCTTGATCACACTTTGGCTATCAAGCTCAGGGCAGACCGGATCCGTTTGTGCCTTGAGCATCAGCTCTTGCAGCAGCTAACGGACCCTAAGACATTCCTTGACTGCGATGCTGCCTGCGATATACTCGGCCTCAGCGGTTGACAGCGCCACTGTGGGTTGCTTCTTGGCGAACCAGACGACAGTCATCCACTTTATTTAATAAGGGCTCCAGAAGCTGACTTGTCTGTCTTTCGACCCCAGCCCAATCGACGTCATTGAACATTACACTCGCCAGCAAGAGTTGTAACGACGCGGCTTCTCTTCGCTATAGCCTCGATGGCAGCTCCGTTTGCGACTCGGATTGGTAAATACGTTGGCTGTAGGCCTCACCGGTACCACAAAGTGGTATGTTGCTCATGAATCTAGTAGCCGATCTGACGAATCGGTTGACGTAGTTGTTGTTGCCACTGCCATCCAGACACCACCTCCGTCGCTGGAATCAGCTTCATTTGCACCACCACTATTGTCACACGCCGCTACAGCATTCACTGGCACCAGCTGCCTTGCGTTGATCACGAACGAGCAGTCAGTAATCTTGCACTTGGGGTCGCTATAGGCGTAGCATTTCGCCACCGCTGCAGCGTGTCCTTCTACCGTTGCATCGTGACGCGGGGTAAGCGGGGATGGCTTGTGGGGGGCTCGATACTTCTACTTTTGCTCTATGTGGCTATTTTCGGCATGCGCACGCTTTCCAACCCCATGTTTGCGCCTGTCGCCTCGTTGCTGATAGCGTGGTGATCTGGGATGTTCGTCTTCGTCTAGGCGAGGATTGCGGAAAACTACGTTGGCGTAGACGTGTTCCGCAAGCTCAGACCGAGCAGTAGACTTGCAACAGCACTCCTTCATGGGTCCCCCAATGAGCTTGTGAAACTCCAAATATTGATTTTAGGGGTCACCGGCGCGATTGAAGCATTGGAGGCGATTGTTCAGCTCAAGATGACTTGAGCTTGCACTCGAATTCATCATGGAATCGTTGGCTTCAATTTGACGTAGGGGATGATCGCACCACGGTGTCTTTTAAGCTCTTCCGTTCACGTTGAGCCATTCAAAAGGGTTTCTGCTCGAAAGGCGTGCTCGTAAAAAATGATGAAGTATTCAAACCCGACACTTTTTCAGTGCGTACGGTTCAACAGTATGCGTGTGTCAGTAAAATTGCTGACACTGTAGTGCGAGTACAATACATGTACAAAGCTTTTGCCCAGTATACTAGAACTGTTTGCCTGTACAATAAATTAGGCAAATACAGACATGTAATCAGCACGAATATCTCAACCACAGTAACCAAACGCGAAATATAGTCGAATCAGCGTCAGTTATACTAGCATTATTTTGATCAGTCAGCTTAGAGAGCCCAAGCGCAACGAGAGGGGGAATAAATTCTCACTTGGCGGTCATAGCGCCAGTTCTTGTATATAGCCAAAGGAAGTTGAATAATCTGTAAAAAAGCTAAATAGCCTTATTTTGAGTATTTCATTATCATATCTACCTCGTGCTACACACACTCAAACGACTCCACTATGAGCAGGAATACCGCTGCTTACTTCTTCGAGAGTCTTCATGACAGTTTTATTCGATGTAATTCACGGGGCACGGCGCGCAAACTCCGCAAATACGGGCTGCGCCGACCCGATTGGGCATCTGACGATGCAGCACGGCGACGATTGGGATCGGTACAGCCGACAACTGCTTCCCAATATCTGGCGACTTTGGTTTCGTGTCTAAGCCCACCAACGCTCGTTTCAAATGGATGCGTTTAGTCGTGGTCCAAACCCTGGTGGACAGCTAGCTGACAAGTGTTATGTCACGGACTCTGACAGAATCTGCACTTGTGTCATATCTGCCCATGACACTTGTTAAAGCTGGCTAGGTTTTGGAGTCTTCTTTCAAAGCGATTAGATTGTGGTGTCGGTTTCATTTCTGCAACCTTCCCTCCACAGCCCCGAGTCCCTTGACCCTTGGGCAGATACGATTTAGCCCTCCACCATCTTACGATAGACGGCCAGCGCTCAAAGCTACTTGATTACCGCAGCGAAGTTGTTCGGGTGGTAAAGCTAAATATTAAGTGAGTACACGGTATCCGGAATGCGTTCATACTCCGCATAGCCCTATTGGTGGCTAGGCTACATCTCTAGCTAGTGCGTCCCATAGAGCTGTGTATCTTGCGCCCCCCCAGTAGATTGTGGTGCCTGTCCGTCAGTACGTTCGTACGTAGCGGCTAGGTTAAATAAACCTCACGCAAACACGCACGTTCTACTGGTTGAGCGAAGGCGGCGTCGTTTCGCAGAAATCTAATTATATGTGGTGTACACATTGTACCCCCCCCCACCCCACCCCCTCGAGCCAGACGGCCTCAAGCTGCAGCTCCAGCTGTGTGCCTGTTGCGAGCAATTCTTAGGATAAGATGCATTCGCGCATGCGAGGCTCGAGCAGGTGCTCGCGGGTGCATCGCGTGCGCCTCTGGTCCATACAGCCAGGCGTTTTAGCACCGTCCACACGCACCAGCACCGAAGCCAGCCACTTTCTCGCGCCAACAAAGCGTGGCCGTAGATGCCGCCACTTTGCCCCCCCCCACAACCACCGCGGCGTGTTGTCTAGGAGCGTGTTAGCCGCCGCCGTCATTGCTGGAAGGCAACAAGCATCCACGTAATCTCCAGAAGAAGTTATTGGCAAAACCTAAATACTTTGCATTGGTCACAGTTACTGTCAAATTTTGGTGCGTAGTATGCGAGCTTAGGAGAGGGCGTGAGCCTAGGAGAAGGTGCGAACTTACCGAAATTGATTTGTAGCGCAGTAAGAAACAGTGTGTACGACGAGAGGGAAGCATAGATAAACACAGAACTACGAAGCACGGAAGCGGAGGCACTCATCCCATTTACGAGTGAAGTAGTAGTAAATTCAATCCTGATGCACAACCGTTTGAGAGAATTACGTGCAGAATCATATTCTTATCGGGTAGTTGAGTAGATCATTTTGTGAACCGCTGCATCTATCTGAGAGGCTGCTTCATCATCAACTTTCCCAAATTCTGGTTTGGAACGCTTTTCTTTGAGGTATTTATTAACGTGGAAATTGCAAATAAAGACACGTACCTCAGGAAAGTGAGATTGCGACACTCGCACTTCGTTTAAAGTCTTGTCGACGATTATCACTCTCAGCATTTTGAGACCGTCCCGAGTGAGCTCACTAGACATTGCTCGATTGCACGGTCCATATGCCAATCGCCGTCTGCTTCCAAAAGAGAGTGCTGCGCAGCAACTCCTTCGCCAAACTTATTCGTTACCATGAGTGTCAGAAGCTGATAGTTATATCTGCTCCGAAATAAATCCTGGTGTAATCCTGCAATACGCTTATGTAAATCCTGGATTATGTTATGCTTACCTGTTCGTTGTGTGAGTGCAGTCAACCAAGAAAACGCTGCCAAACAGACTGAATATCTTCCTCATTTACGAAGATGACAGCGACAGCACGCCAGTCTTCCCGCTCCCAGTTTCAGAAATGCTCGTGCAATTCATGGGATCTGCAGACGCTAGTGTGGCTACTTCTACGGCAGAAGCATCATTGTCATCAAGGGATAACATCGTTTTCCCGAAGTCTTGCACCATGTTATCCACGTCGGCCTTATCACGTTCTGAACCCTATTCCAGCAAATAGTCTTATATATTGGACCGCTTAACCCAACAGCTAGCATACCTTCGACCCGTGCACCAACTGCCGCATTAGACACGCCTCGCGCGCTCGGGTACGTTGCGTATGCCTCTCCAGCGACCGTGTGGTTATGTGATAACATCCCAACCTTTACGCCTAGCTGTCATCTCCCCTAGTGAAACTGCCACTGCACGACAACCCGAAATTGACAGTCTGTCAAGTGGATGTGTTGCCGTGGACGCTTGCCCGACCCCCGGGGGTTTCTCTCGGGCCATCCATGAAAAACATGTAGGTCCGTTGATATGGATCAAGGCTCTCTGGTATGAGCGCCGACTCGTCTTGACCTTTCTTCATTTTCTTTAGTCGCTCTAGGCGCCCCATGGTTTCTAGGATGGGGATAAGCTGTACTTCCGTCACGAAGGCCAGTCCAAATGTCACGTCTTTGGTGTCATAAATGCAACCTTTCGTTCGCGCTAGCACCACCCCCCTCGCAGAAATCCGGACATCATCATGGATAGAATATGGACATCATCCTGGATAAAATCCTAAACATCATCCTCGAAAGAAACCTGGATATAGTTCTGATTATAACCGTTAACGTTTCCACAACCTCCATCGTCTTTCGCTTCTTCTCCATTGCTCAGCTCAGCTGCCACATCTTCCGCCCCTTGCTCTTTGTCTGCCACGACTTCTTCATCTACCGACTTCCCTTCTTCTTCATCGGCATGGTCCTGCGCTGAGATTTCTCTTTTAACATCGAACAGATCACTTTTGCGCTAAAATTGGCGCCTTCAGCTTCGACGAGACTGGAATGCCCACTAAATAAGGCTTGATTTACGTTGGAGTCCAACCTGTGGACACGAAAGCGTCTTCGTTTCTATCTGTTGCGAAGACTAATGACAATTCATCAGTCTCCAAACCAACGAAATTCGCTCTAGCTACTTTTCACTCGGTTGGTGTTGCTCACCATTGCGCTGATTTATTCACTACATGAACCGTTTGGCTGTGGTCCGGACCACCATAAAGGCCCGGCACCAAGAAATCCTAAGATAATACATATGTTAAACTGAAGGTAACTTTGCAAATGCACATTCAAAAAAAAAGTTTCTATCCGTCAATCAAAACCAGAGCTGGAGGAGGAGAGGGCGCCGGACGATGTACTCGCACTTGGAGAAGCTGTTGCTGTCGCTGCGCTCACCGGCGAAAAGAAGGTGAGGATCGATGGACTCTTGGCTATACGAAGCGGCTGCTTGGGTGGGCGCCCAACTTTCCTTTTGGTAGTGAGAGGCGGGACTCCGGGTTCCAGCTTCCTTTTGCTCCCGGATATCTCTGTGTAAATCTTTGTTTTATCTAATTCACTTGTGCTGTCGTTTGTGTCTGGTTCAGGTGATGGCTCTGACGGGTAATACGCACGATACTCTTCTGGAATAGTGAAGTATTTAAGTGAAAGAGACTTGATTTTCTTTGTGGTGAGAGAGCTGGGAGACTGGCGAGGTAGCTGTACACTCTCCATTGTCACTGTGTCCAGATTACCGCACGTGCCGAAGAGGTCGCCCAACAGTGCTTTCCTAATTGAGATCGCATCTCCTGCCCCAACATTGGAAAATGTACTCACATTTTCGTCAGAAGTAGTAGCCAGATGACGCATCGTTACGACGCCAGCGTCAATCTCGAAAAAGTAATTTCCCGTATACGCATATGGCATTGGCTTAAAGTACTTCGAAAGCAGGGTTTCCGCCCTATGAAAAAAGGGACCAGTATCCGTCCGGTGATCTAGAAATTCAGCTTTTATAGCTGGCGTCTTGTTCATTTCATTCACCACATCATCTGGGTCATAGAGATTTTTGCCTTTTAAGTTGCGCTTACACCAGACTACAACGCAATCCGCTGTGCTGTGGGAATGTCCTGGCAGCAGAAATAGTAAAACTACTTTCTTGTAGAAAACCAGGGACAGCAATGCGTAAAACATGAAAACTGTACGTGACCTATTTTGACCCACACATTTATCCGGAATCAGAAGCAGTGTCTGTGTAGTTTATGGGGTATCATTTCCAGCTTGCTGATACTGCTTTTTAAGGTGGAGGTGGCTCAATAATCGCAGATTGCACAGGGCGTCAGCACCTTTCCCTTAAGCACGCTCATCTTAAAGAAATACACTGTTTCCTCCACTAGTATGGTCGGCAACGACAAAATTGTGCAGAATCAAATTCGAATTAAAGTAATCCGCCGGTGGTCGCCTACATCGATAACTGGGTAATGGCAGCCCGCCACCAAAATCTTCGATCTGTATCTGCATTACCGGAGCGTCAGTATGTTGGATATAACTCTCTTTCCGTGGGAGCTTAGAGTGATCAGGAAATATTTCATCTCTTACAATTTGTCCCGGAGCATAAAAAACAACATACTCCTTCACAAATGTTGTCATTGCTCGGCGTTGATTGATCGCAGCATCTAAATGTGTGCTTTTTTCACTTTCAAACCGACGGCGCTCATCAGCAGTCAAATTCTCTCTGAGTAACTCAATGTCGAGTCGGACACAGGCGTCGCAAGCGTCAACTTTAGCGCGAGATAGTCGATAACCAGGGAAGTAGAAGTGAACAAACTGTGTGAAACGGCAATACTGAATCCCTCGATTTCTAACTGCGCTTGCTTTTTCTCTGTATCGATCCCACAATTTTTGCCACGTTATACCAGGCTCTACCAGATATTGGCGAGGCCGGCGGTGTTGGCACGGAAAAGCACCTTCAACCTCCCAGCTACTACACACAGAGTAAAAAACGTCAATATCTGTATCGGAGAATGCGTGTTTGGGTATCGAGCGCGGTCGCCTTGTGTGTAGAGTATCAACTCCGTCTGCTATCATCCGCTTCAGTCTCTCTATCATGTACCCGCCTACACCGTACATAGCTCGGATTTGCGCGTTGGTAACGCCTTGTCGAATGAGGCTAAGGACTATTCCTTCGGCTTGTTCGTGAGTCGAGTAAGCGAAACGTGCTTTGCAGCCGCTTGACTTCGGCTTCGCCAAGGCTAACATATGTTCGCTGCAGTGGTGTAGGCTTTTGACATTGTGCAAGAGCTCGTTTGGGTTTCGTTCGAGCCGCGCCACCACCACCACCTGGCATGTCGCCCAACACGTCAGATCTTTCAATACAGCCCCTCAAAAAATATTTAAGTCAGATTGGGGACCTTTTTTTGCGACATCCCGGGCCACCGCCAAATGGTTCACATGTCAGAAGCATGGAGCGAGCACTACGATCATAACAGTTAATTTAGATATTTGAGGACGCCAGCATCAACACAGAGATACGAGCCTGGGCGATATATCTCGGTAATTTTTGTATGCGACCCAAGGGAATGCGGCTGTCAATATGTACTCACACAACCTCCGTCTCCGTGTCCGGAAGGTAGGATCTCCCATATGAAAGCAATGACGAAGACGTCAGGCGTCGCAATCCCAACCGCGAGAATGGGGGAGAGATTAGCGCCAAACCTTTGTTCGTCGTCGCTTGTGCGGTCGGTGTCTTCATATATGGCTACTTTTTTTTAGCGTGCAAGTGTCCTGTATATGGTGCGCGACGGTCACCTTATCCTTCGAACGAGAGACACCTTGCACCACTTGGTCGATTCCTACTCAACAATGACGCCCCCCAACACACGCACACGCTTCTTCCTGGAACGTTTATCAGGGTTTCGAAGCTCAAAGTTCTTGGTTCCAAGCACAACAACGTCATAAAGGTTCCGAGCTTGACCTGTTCGCATCGCCCGTATCGATGCCCCACCCTCGTTAAGCCATGACGAGCTTCAATTCAGTACGAACGTGGCGCACTCGGCCTTTTGACCTCAGAAACACAACGGAAATCCTGCGCTAAACACCATGCCGGTGTAAAAGCTAAAGATCGTGCGGTGCAACCACATCTTTTTGCCGCTGGTAACTTTGTTTCCGACCTCATACAACAGACTAGTCACTATGGTCTCTTTGCATAATAGATTCGCGTTTAGGTACTCTCTCCGTCGATCGGAGAACCTGTACACGACATCCAAACCGTTTTTCTCATTATTCGCAGCCAGGATTGTTTTGCTATAAATATCCTGTAATAGTTGAACTTGAGGTCCACAAAGCTGACCACGTAGCGGCTGCCTTGCATTGTTCGACCCTTCAAGGTCGCCTACGACGATATCGATCGGTGCGTGCTCCCCGTAGTCCTTCGGCTGCGCGTTTTCCCGCGTCTGCTTGTCTCCAGTATGTCTTTCGCTCTCGTTCAGTAATGCCAAAGGTAGACGCGGGACTCTTCGCCATGCGCTCGATGATATCCAGAGGCCGGGCTGCTGAAGCGTAAAGGGAAGCTCAATAGAGTATTCGTAGTGACGACCGGCGAGGCTGCGCCCGTTCTCACGTCCTCTACGTTTGTGATCACGTCCTCCATCTTCACGTTGCTCGAGACTACCGACCCCTGTCGAGCCAAACGCATGTTGTGCTTCAAGTCCACGTAGAGCCCAGTACAATTACGCTTCGCCAGTGTTAAGTGTCTTTGCACTTGACGGGAGAGCATTGACCCTTCACCAGTCGCCGTGAGCGATCAGGTTCTGCGCACGGTTTGGTACGGAGTTCACGTCCCTAAGCTCCGCCTCCGTGCTGAGTTCATCGGTCATCTTCACAGCGTTCTTGGTGACGTTGACGCCTACCTACCCGCCTAATCGGAGCGCTTTACTCCATTACAAGCCGTGAACAATAGCTGATATGAAGTCACTGGCTTCGCCGTCAAGGGATCATCTTCGTGGTGACCATGAGCATATATACCTCTCCGGATACCTAATTCGAGCTGGTCGGCCGAGCAACATGGAAGCTTTATCACTGTAAAGGTGACTCCGGACGCAATGCTGACTTACCAATGGATGGACTGGATATTTATGGACCATCTCCCGTTGGCATTCTGCGATAAGCCACGAGCACGAAAATACGTGAGGCTCGCTCTAAGCCGTTAAAGCATCAGATGAAAGAGGTGGAGGATTGTTGTCTGAGAGCGAATCAAGGTCCACCTACGAGGAAAACGCCTCGGTCTGCTCTTTGATGTGTGGAACCGAAGGAAAACACACTTCTTAGCTGTTGTTGTAGTGACATCTTCCGATGAAGACCCTTTAGTAGCTGTCAAATTGCTTCTCTGTTTCACACCGTTCCAAAAAGAAAGAGACAATAGTGCTGGTGCGTTCATCGACCTTTTTGACAGCATTTTGGGCACGTACGAGATCGACGTGCAACACATCATATTTGTCACGTGCGAACATTCTAGCGTCGGTACTTCGTTTGCTGAGAAGGTAAGCATCCCGCCTACGTCCAATGATGTAGAGCGGTTATTTACCACGGCGGGTTTAGTACTGACGGATAGATGACAAGGCACGGACCCCACGACACTGGAAACTTAAATTTTCCTGGAACTCAATCGGAATTTGTGGAACGCTGAATTGGTTTCAGTAACAATGAACAGCGAACACCAGAGCGTAAGTCTTTAAATTACTGAAAAAAGTAATAAATACCTCAGTTATTTACTGGTGAGCCTCCATTCTGTCACTAAAATAATTACTTAACCCCCCAAACCCGAGAGCCTGTATGAGACGCGATTCCGCAAAAAGCTTAACGTGTCTGAGACACGTTAAGCTTTTATACGTAAAGTTTGTATAGGACCATACAAATTGTCAGTCAAGAAGGGGTAGGCATATTTCCCATCTTCCCGCACAGCAGTACATAGCTATGCGTGTGCCTTGAACTTGGTTTTTCTAGAAAATTAGAAGACACAGTTTGATGGGTGTCACACAAATCAGCATAGAGGATTGCAGGTGGAATTCTGCGCCACCCATATCTCGGTCATTCGAGAATTTTCGCCGCTGCCGCTCAGATGTTCGGGTTCAGAGGCCGATGGCGAGAGCTTCTGAAGGAAGGATGGAAATCAAAGGCCCCTACGGGCCTGTCAAACGACTACACGTACCTTATGCCGGGGAAGACGAAGAAGGACGTACGTGGCGTGGACTTTTTCGTTGGAGAGGCTGCGTTGACGGCATATTTGGACCGTATCGCCTTGGGTAAGTAGTATCGCCTTTCAAGGTCTTTGTATGGACTCTAATACGTGTGCTTTGCCAGAGGAGATGAAGAAAGCTACCGCGGCGAAGCAACAAGCAAAAGCAGCAGCGACTCAACCTACTCTGGAAAGTGGACAGCCTGAAACCGATGTGCCTGATAGACAAGATGGTGCGTTTGATCTTATTGTGTATGTACGTGTTATGATTCTAACGCTATCGTGTATATAGTTGCTGACCGAACTGTCAGTCCAGATCCAGACACGACGAAGACTGTTTGTCCGAACATTCAGGCTACGTCTCCACACCTGGCAGAGAGTGATTTGGGTAATTCAGCTGGTGATGAAAACGGTAAGCTGTCGAATATCTTGCTCGTACCTGTGAACTACTGCTAACGTTAACACACCACTCCCTTATAGGTGCAGACGAGTATCTCAATTGTAGTTTACATGCTGAATTCGATGCTGCTGCTACATCTGGCTCAGAGTATGCCTGCTCTGAGCCTGATAGCGACGGAGAAAGCACGATGCCAGGTGAAGAAGGGCAACCGGCCGCCATACCACCTGAAGAAGTGCAACCAAGCATCAGCCTTGCACATGGAATCAGAACGATGATGGGTAAGCTTATGGTGTGTATACACGTTAAGGGTACATGTTATGGATTCTTATAGTGTATGTGGATGTAGATGACCCAAACGTTATCGCGCCTGGAGATAAACCAGCCGATTTTGCAGCACTGGATTCCGATGGTGACAATGAGAATATGTCCATTTACGATGATGATGAGAACTTAGGCTTCAAAGAAGCCGACGCCGTCGTGGATGATTCTGCTGCTGCTCCTGACTTACTTTTCGAGCCATCTCTACTTGAATCAGTTGGCGGAGTTGGAGCACTTGCGCGCGGTAGTGTACACAAGGATGTTTTAAAAGACATGAAGCTCAATGGATGGAATGGACCTGATACCCAATTGCCTTTTCCCTACATGGACGAGCCGTACGAGGCTCGGACTGATGCATGGCTTACGGAGGACTATCCCAATATTTACAGCGGGGATCACGGGCCTACTGAAGAAGCCCTTTCCGCTGCTTCGACCGCGTTGGGGTCATTCTTCTTGTTTGCACCTTCCTATCTTTAAAAAGACATTGACGGAGCTAGTGACGACTATTTCCTTCACAGTTTGAATAAGCGTGTTGGCGCACAGCGTGCAAAGCAACAAGCCCGCCACCGGAAGGACAACAATTTTGAAGTGAAATCGCAAGAACAAATCAAGGAGAATTTATTGGGAACACCTGACATATCTGGAAGAGAGTTTTGTATTTTTATTGGACTACTCATTGCCATAACAAATGCGCCGAACAAGGAGAAATTTTACCACCACTGGAAGACTACCGACGAAGGCGCAATTCCGCGTGGGTGCTTCGGCCATTATATGAAGCGAGATCGGTTTGCTCATCTTTCCCGCAACATGCATTTCAGTCGCAATGATGCTCCTGAGGCAGCGACGGACCGCGCGTGGAAGCTGCGGCCAGTAATCATCGTACTGCAATATATTTTCCAGCGCAGCTTTATACCGCCACCGGTCATGGCGTTTGATGAAGCGATGCTTCCGTCAAGATCGGCTTTCAATCGCATGAGGGTGTACATGAAAGATAAGCTTCACAAATGGGGGACTAAGCTCTTCATGCTGTGCTGTTCTGAGACGGCTTATTGCATCCAGTACGTTTGTGACGCGCCTTCAGGCGCGTTTTTGTTTTTGGCTCAAAAGTTGTCTTAACGTGTCTGCTACATGCTAACGCTTTCTTTACCGTGTCTGATACAGTTTCGTGGTTTACTGTGGTAAACGCCAAATGCAAGACGACAGCATTCCACCTGACGAGAAATCCGGCCTTGCTGCAGTGGTGCGAAATCTCCAGCATGTATTTGGCCCCACTGGACCCTCCGACTTTCGACTGGTTGTAACAGTTCGGTTTTACACCTCCGTGGTGCTTGCAATGCAACTACTTACGATGTCTTTCTACATCGTTGGAACGATTATGATGAACAACCAAGGCTTGTGCGAGGCCATCCTACCAGCAAAGCAGAAGAATGGCCGACGGGCTCGAAACGCAAGACGCTACAGGAAGTATTACAAGTCGTTGTTCCTAGGCCTTATTGATCTGGCAATTATCAATGCATTTATTGTCTTCAATTGCCGGCGGGTTAGAGATGGTGAACGAAAGCTATCACACGTGCAATATCTCAAACAGCTTCACCTGGAGTTGTGTCAGCTTCAACCTGAAGACTGGCAGCAGCTGCTACGCCACCGAGGGCTCCTGGCGACACCGACAAAAGCTCGAGAAGTCGCCAGACATGTGCCTGTTCAGACCGACGAGTGGCGTAGAGGGAGCGCCACACAAGCTCGGAAACGCCGTCAGCGCGCCTGTAAGGTGTGCTCAGTGCTCAAAGCCGATGGAGAGTTGCGTGGGGGTGAAACTACCTTCTTATGCGGTGAATGCAGGCTGAAAACGTCTTCTAAAAATGCTCTAGCAGCTCGAGTCTTCCTTTGCAACAAAGTGAAGCACTCCGTGAACGGTATTCCAGCATCGTGCCTCGAGATCTGGCATAAACATTGGAAGAACGGCACATTGATCCCTCAGACACGGAACAAACGCAAGATTCGTGCCCGTAAGCCGAAGAGACCTACCGATGAGACTGCAGGTGATGCTGAGAACTCCGAGAAGTCGAGCGGTGAATCTGGAAGTGACGGATCATCACGTTAGAAGCGATCCCGCAGAAGTGATGACGTAGTTTAGGCAGGCTCCGGCTCTGATTTTTGACTTGCATTAAATATACTGCACAGTTCACGTATTCCCAGCTGGTTTGTTTTTCTAAATATCGACAAATAAATCAGGCTTGTACTGTATCGTCTTTGCGTACAGGAGACACAATAATAGATATACCATGTACCAGGAAGACACTTTAGGCGGGGAAGACACGATAGCAAAGTTTGGGGTCGGGGGTATGGACCGGCTTTAGTACAGACACGTTAAAATATATATGGAGTATAATATGGGTGCCCATCTTGCGGATAAACCTTAACGTGTGTAGGTATGTGTGAGATGGTGAGCACCAAATGGCCTCGGGCTTGGGGGGCTAACTTTCCCGAGCTCTGCTCACAAAAATCATTATATTATGCTCGGTGTATTTTGCCAATGTAATACTATGGCGCCACGATTGAACCTGAAAGTACCCCAGTGCACGAGGATGCAAATGACATCGTGAATGAAGCCCTAACATCGGGGGATTTAGACATGGAGATAGTAGAATTTGATTTGGACGATGATTTTGACGACATGTTCCGAGCCGTTGCAGATATTAATCTACAACAATAGATCAATTAATTGATATTGATAAGTTTTTTTGATGAACACTTTGAATAGACAGTATATACAATTTCTGGTCTACGTGCAAACACTTTTTTTAATGTCATAACTAAGGGAATTCGGTATGGATAGATAAAGGAGAGTGTCAGTTGACTAAGAGCTCAAAGAAAGTCTTAAACGCGGTGCTAGATTTACGTTGAAGCTTTAGAGGGTCACTTCATTAATGAATATCGTCGTGATCCCCACCACCACCACGTTCAATCAAGCCGCATTTTCGGAAGCCAGTGGAAATTGTGGAGGCTGACACGTCACTCCACATTTGAATTAATCCAGTTGCAGAGCTCTGTTCGATCTGGTGCTTTTAACTTAAAAGCGACACCAGGTTTTCATTTGGGCGAGTTCCGGCGGTTGAATCTGCCCTTGTCGCGTTTTGCAACGCAGAGTAAGTCGATGACGCTCCTTGCAAAGGTTTTGTCAGCACCACGACGCATTAAAGGGGTGATCAAATCTTTTTCTGCTACTTCTAGAGCTTGAATGCGTAACATAGTTGCCGTAACAGGCACCCCTTCCTCCCTTAAATAATTATCCAGCGTACCAAACAAAGCTCCTTATCTTTTGGCAGCACCGTGCCCTCACCTTTCGCTCGTGACTTTTTCTTGTTGGCACCGCCACATTCGCCGCATAACCTTTCGAGTCCGGGCCGTGTCCGGCGCCAACAATGAATAAGTGTACGGCGGCTGTTTTTTCTTAGACTGAGAGAAATCAGGATAGAAATGACTGATTGTTCGCTTGATGTCCTTACCCCTTGCCAAGTGGTCGACCTTTAGTTTGTGCGCCGCTGTGAAGGATGACAGGAGGTTCCTCCTCATTTTACGGCCTCGGCCTCTTGGAAGTCGTGGTCGCCCTTTTGGGCGGCGTCGTCGCGTAGGACCCATCCGATGGCATAATGCACCGACAGAAAGACAGTTCATACGATAACTACGGATGCACGGAGGTTTTCTTCCGTTCAGCCCCTGATTGGATGAAACCCTCCTGAGTGTCATAACAAATAGTACGGGATAACTAAGGGAATTCGGTATTTTGCATTTGAGCGCTGATAGCACAAAATCGATCGATAAACTCAACGTGTGCTTCGTTTTCGCAGCTCGGGGTGATAATCTGACGTCGATCAATCTGCATTATGGGGTACTCGGTATTACGCACCGCTCGTCAACGATCACTTTCGCCGTTGACCCGTTTTTAGGGTTTGAGGTGCTGCCAAAAAAGCGCCTAAAGACCGTGTTTGACTCTGATTCTCCATTTAAGATTTGACCAAATTTAAATTTTTAGAGTAAAATTCGAGTAATATAACATTGAAGTTTTGCCAAAAAGTTTCAACAAAAATCTAAGAGTTCATCACTGTTAATAATCAAATATAATCTATCTCTGAGTCACTCAATAAATGTATGGGACATTCGTCTTTAATATCATTATAAGAGCTACTATTAATAGTACATTAGCAAGTAATACTTTATGGAGAATCAAACTAGAAAACATTTATGTGTCCCACATTGTCGAACAGGATTCTTGACTATGCTTTATTACAGAAAGAAAGTAATATTCTATGCTGGGTTAATGCCAAAAAAAGCGGTCGGGTTGATCGCTTCGCACGGAAATGCAGTTGACGTAGAGCTATATGACTGCTACACTGTGGTACTGCAGCCACAGTTGTACTGGTATTCAAGCGTTCCTAATCATAATGGTTAGGTGCAGTGTACTGTACTGACCGCTCATATGTTAGTACACTATTCCGTAGCTGACAATTGTTTCACTTGAGCGTATATAATCATATTTGTGCAATTTTACAAAGCCCTGGTCAATTCCAAACATACTGTAGAACTGTAATTGATTGCGGGACGACGCAGCTCTTCTTTCCTTGTGTCGATATCGTGTCCTACGGTAAGAACCCACGTACCTCGCCCATCCATTATCAATCGTATACTCGATACATGCTCGTACACACATTGTCCTCGAGACGTATCGAAAAATCGTACGCTCTACAGATCAGGGATCGGAAAATAAACTATAAAAATAGACTGTAAAACGTATTGCTTTAAGTTATATTTCTCGATCTCTGTAGTACAGATACCAACACCATCTTTGCAGAGCTATTCATAGTGGGCGCCTCGATCAGTAGAAATTACAAGGGCTGCTTGTATAAAGGTTCAATTGATTCCTGCGTACAAGATAAAAAAAATGCGACCCACTACACAACATCAGCAATGAAATACTCTATGCTAGCCACAATCCAGCCAATCAGGAACCAGGCTTTTTATAATTCTACCGCAATTAAACTTAGTGATTGTACTGTACATGTACTGATTTCCGTTTACGTTGTTTTAGCCGGATCAGGTGCATCACATACCTAAAAATGGTCAATCATCAAAGATAATAATTAGCACTAAACGATATTGCTCTTGGGATTATAAAAAACGAATCATTCAACGAACAATGCTGCTCGTTCAGAGCACCACTTGAAAAAAATCATCGCAGAGCTCAGAACTCCAACAGATCGATCACGCAGACCGTCATGTCGTCATCAACCGTTTACCGTAAAGTAGCACGGTGTAGTGTCCCCGACTGCAGCAAGCAGGTCCAGACTCGCAAACTCTGCAAGGCGCACGGCGGTGGCGTACGCTGTCGTGGACCGAACTGCCCAAAGCTGGCTCAAAGCGGAGGATTGTGCGTCGCGCATGGAGGTGGCCGTCGCTGTGGCTTCGAAGACTGCAACAAACTCGCGCAGTACAAGGGCTTGTGTTTATCTCATGGGGGAGGCCGCCGTTGTCGCGTCATCGGGTGCCAGAAGTATGTTCAAATCCGCGGCTGTTGCAAGGCACACGAAAAAAGCCTAGCAGAGGAAATAGGACGACAAACACCAGCGGCTACCGTTGTGTACCCGACAACTGCCGCGCCAAAGTTCGATACCTCGTTCACTTGTCAGCAGCAAGTCATAGAGCAAGACACGCGGCCACGCGTCATTAGCCAAGATCCCGCAGCTCGCGTGTTTACAGCTCCGAGGCGTATGGGCACGATGACGGACCATGATTTGTACAAACAGCGCTATTCACCTGTTCGACCATATACCAGAGTCCCCAATTAAGAGATGGCAGGGTTATCGCCCTACGCTGCATACTTGAGAAAAGAGTTCGAGCACTTCTGGTAATACCAAAGCATCGTTTACCTAGACAGTTAACCTCGCGGACGGCTAAGTTTTAATTTTCAGGCTATCAGATACTTACCGAGTGCAACGTTCAAGATGCTAGATGGGACAATTGCCCCCCCCCTGGGTCGTGCTTTAGCGCGGATACTCACCGCAGCATTTGCGTGAGGCTCGCGGTGAGGAATCTGTGACGCATGAACCTCTCTGATATTTTCAGGGCAGAGCATGAGTCATTCTAACGATGAGCTTCTGTTAACGTCGTTTCTCCGGTACGGTGAAGATTAAAACGTCGAAGCTCCACGAGTTAATTCTCGCGACCGAAGCCTGAAACACAACACGCCAAACGTTTTCCAGATGCAAACGCTACTTGCGGCATCAACCACCCTGATCGCTGCTGGGCTAGCCGTCAGTGGATACGTTACCAGCAGTGCTATTAGCAGTGCTAGTAGCGTTGAGATGGCAATCACTGACGACGGTATAGATAACGTATACGATAGCTGCCACTGCTGAGCATGATGTTCTTGCTGAGTCATTCCTTTTCAAGTACGAGATCTTCGAGATTTTAATTGAAGAAACCGAAAATGTAACCTCATCTTGGTTTTCAAGTACCCTTGATCTCGAGTTGAGTGCTACCTCACTCCGACAATTTCCGAACAATTAGGGAAGATCTCATGTTTACGACTTATCGCAATTGGACTTTTCAGAATCAAGTAAAGATGGCTGAGCCAGAACAGGAGGTGGCGATGGAGGAGGAAATGGCACAGGTGGCGGGATCCGCAATTGTGGCGTCACTCGAAGAGCCGGGTGTGCCACACCCGCCAGTGGCAGGTATGATGGCCATATTACACGATAAGGCTAGTCTTTAGCTTTCAACTGGCATCTCATCAGTTCGTTCGCTGCTTGCAAGGGAAAAACCTCAGGTCGAGGCTTGTACAAACTGGACCTCTGAGACTGACAATCCGAGGTACGAATTCTGCCGGCAGATTTTCTGAAGAGAGAAGTGGTGTCCTGGTTTGTTGTAGTTCGAAAAAAATCCACTCCCCACAAACAGTCGTGTGAATGGCACGTTGTGTAGCCAAACTGATATCTACAGCCACTCATATTGCGAAGGTCACAATCGATTTGATTTTGTATAAACGATTTACAAAATTGGTGTATTCCATAGTGAAGCAGAGCGAAGCAAGGGAATTGTGTTTTCCACATCAGCTTTTAGTACCGGTATACCGCATACCTATCGGTATATACTGCTCCCCTGCCCACACGTGGTGTGTTCCCTCACTTCGTATTTGGAGAACAAACAGCAAGCATCCAAGAAATACCCGCCTCTCCTCGTCCCTTTTCAGATCGAGCTGTCTCATTAATTTATTTGTTCGTGTGACCAGTAAAGACTGTGGAAAGGACCTATTGATAGCATCCCTGCTGGCCATGTAACGGGGTACGTAGCCCTAAGTGTACCCCTGGCTACATGAAGTGTGACACGTCATACTTCGGAATATTCCGTACAAGGTGCCAAGGTCGTCCAATGCCAACCATTGGCTGATGACATTGCTTTTCTATAGGTGACTTATAGTTTGTATTAAACCTAAGCTTTATCTACCTGTAAATATTTTCAGCTAGCATTCAACCTTTAATCGGTCACTTCGCTCTCTTTTGATAAAAGGGATCTGTGAGCTGCCTTTCACTAAGAGTTTGTATTCCTTCGGAAGCTAACTTCCTCTAGCGCAAGGTGCTGTATGACCCCGTCACAGGCCATGAAGGGTCTTGCTGCGACACTTTCGCTTTCACGTAGGGCCCTCGGAAGTGGTAGGAGAGCACCGATTTTGAGCTCTCGACGCAGAGTGACGTGTTTTTTGATAGCAGCGTTGTAAGTCTTGCGGGGATTATTGGTGGCTGTGTAACCGCTTGTGTGTGGAAGCACTGCCACCGCCCGAAGTCGTCGGTTCATCCACACTTTCGAAAAGTACTTGGAGAAGGCCTCTAAATCCTTGCGCTTTGACCAGCGCTCTTGCACTGCAGTTAGCTTTTCTTGGAGGGCGACGGCGCTCGTGGCATAGTGCAAGTCGTGTACATCAGCCATTACCGATGTTGCTTTGCTGAAATCCATGGAACGTGTTTTCTCGAATATCTTCTTGGCCACATAAAAGTAACACATAATGTATGTATACTCGCAGTCCTCCCCAAACACCTCTTCAAAGGCGTCTCACTGGGCTCCGTCGGGATTACCCATCACGTAGCGGACCGTTAAAGGCTTTCCCATCACAGTAAAAAAACGCGGCGAAGTAACTGGAGCACCTCGGTGTTCTGGTCTTGATGCTGCTGCGACACAATAAAGACCGCCAAGAGATGGAAGTGTCTCGCTCTATCCGAGATGCCAACAGCGATGACCGGGTAGCCTACTTCAGTGAGCTTGTACGTGGCGTCCACGTTAAGGATAAATGATGCAGCGTCCCGATCGGCACGGCGTAGAAGTTTCTTCGTGCTAACTCCAATCGCGAACGGGTTGGCGTCGCTATCGTTGCCTATCTCAGCATTGCGATTCACCTCTGTACGTTCCGCGACCGTGAACACAGCTGCCTCTTCTTCTTGACCGGTAAAGAAGGGTTCATGCACCTTACGGTGAAGGGCGGCACGCAGGTCACTGCCACCAAGCCGCCCCCGCGACATGGTGATGCGCAAAGCGCTGGCCTCTCACCAGCGGTGGTGCAGTGGCCTCAGTTAGATTGAAACGCTGGGTTAGCGCGTTTTAAATTCGTTTGGTCTTGAGACCTTGAGTAGCCCAATCCATCACTGCCGGTTTCATTACATTTGCTGGCACGGGGGCACTTGTGATGCGGGCAGGGTTAGCAAGGGTGTAGGCTTCTTCGATCGCTACGAGATGCGTCTGATGGCGCGTCATGACGCGACCTTTCCAGGGGCAGGCGGCAGCTGTTGAGACGTCCTCGCAGACCTTGCACGTGCAAACCAGACGCTGCATCCGCATTGGATCTGGGGTGGTGTCCATGCATACATAGCACTGTTTAAGATCACTTTTCGCAGCACGGAACTTCTTAGGGCCTCTGGGTTATTGCAACCGCTAGTATCTGCCAAGGGTGTCGGAAAACCATCGGGGGTGTACGGCGGGGGGGGGGGTGACTGGGCTAGCGGGGTGAGATTGCTGAATGGTTGATAGTAAGGGAATGTCCCGAACCCCTCGAGCATTACTGGCTGTTACGTTTGTGATAGAACTTTGACCACTGGCCAAAATAATCTGCCGAGTGAGCGTCTCCAGGGCAAGAGTGCTAGTGGTGGTCTAGTGGTGTCACAAACACAATATGGAGTGGCTGATAGGTATCAGTCCGTGCCACACGGATTTCTAGAATGCTGATAGTATACGTTTGATGCTTTGCTAACAAAGACTGATGTAAGCAGTACCCCCTCAAAACCAAAAACGTCGTCGAGCAAAATCGCCGCGTTCATGCAACATAATATCGACGAATACGCAAATATAATTAAAAATGTGATTACAGGAAGTACCCAGTAACTAAATTTAAACTTCTCCAGACCATCGAACTTCTTGAGTCATACTGCTTTTATGACTTATAAAATGGACCGGAGCTGTGGAGCTCTGTTGAATTGTACAGCTTCTTCTCCTATTGCCGAAAAAACGATGCTGTGAGGGCGTTCTGAAGTGTTTACATTACCAGGTAAGGCACGTAATCGCTAATATACGAGCGATCACCTTGCTACATGATGATTTGATTAAAATCGATTCAGTAACAAAGTACTGCGATAGTAGAGACCTTGTGCAGCTGTCTCAAAACAGTGAATATGTACAGTGAGATGATATCCGATTAAACAGGGAGCATATGTGACTAAAGCCTTGTGCAGCAGTAACATTTTGAAAGGGGCAAAGCAATGGACAGTGAGAGCTCCAGCTCTGACGAGGACGAAGTGGTGATTGCTGTGCTATTGGCGCGCGAAAACAGCGCTCGAGCTTTTTATCGCTTCAACTTTAAGCTGCCACCACATGACGGCACTTGGAAAAGAAAATTCTGTTTTGAGAAAGACATCATTTTGCGCCTTGTAGACCATTTCAAGCTTCGAGACCCATTTCCGACTCGCCATCGCTATCTCGTGTCAGCACTCGAGGCTCTATGCATATTTATCCGGCGTATGGCATATCCACCACGTTTAGATGATCTAAAGGACCTGTTCGGGCGGGACGAGGCAGCCATTGCTTCGATTTCTAATGAGGCTCTAGATTATCTCTACGACACGTATCAAAAGTTACTAAGCTTTGACCAAGTCCGGTTTTGCAGTGACACACCCGACATGTACGCAAAAGCTATTTATCTAAAGGGCGCACCACTACGAACGTGTGTCGGATTTATTGACGGTACAGTACGCGGTACTTGTCGTCCAGTACGGCACCAGAAGTACATGTTCAATGGGCACAAGGTAATCGACGAAATTGTGAGGCTCTAAATAATCGTTTTTGACAAGTTATTTGTTGTGTCTGTTGCAGAGAAAGCATGCGCTGAAATATAACTGTCCGTGATTGCTCCCGATGGTATCATAATCCACCTAAGTGGCCCCTTTTTGGGAGCACGTCACGATGCCTATATTCTGCAGCAAAGTGGGCTTTTCGAGGCAGCGTTTCCATCCTTGGTGCTGATGGTTATCATTACGTATTTATTGGAGACCCTGCCTATGACCAGCAACGACATATTGTTGCTCCATTTCAAGAAGAAAAGCTAACAGAAGACGAGCAACTATTCAACAAGGGAATGAGCAAAGTACGCGCTAGTGTGGATTTGGAAAATTGTTCGCTTTTGGGCGTTTGTAGATTTCTCGAAAAACCAAAAGGTGTTTCTACAGCGCCTCAGCAGGATGTAAGTCAGGGGCGCGTTTCTAGCAAACTTATACACGTGCATCTACGGTAGTCAAACGTCTGCCTTCTTTGGTTTGAAACCACCAACAATGGCAGAATATCTAGACAGTGCATAGGCGGCTTTATTGATTCATCTTCTCTATCAACTTGGACATGAGAAAAATCTGGCTAGCCTTCATTCCCATCAATTTGTCTAACCTGTCTCGGTCCTGCTGCAGACGCTGCTCTTCTAGCGCAAGCCGGCGCTCTTCTGGGTCAAGCTGTCGTTCTTTTTGCTTCTCTCGAGAGATCCGTGCTTCTGTCTTGGTGTCATGAAACTCGACAAGAGCCTCAGTGCTTGACGTTTTCTTCTTTTTGCTCGGCTGGGGGGGTCGATAGCTTACTTTTAGAGCTTCCTGAACGGGACTGTCGTAAGCCCTCCATTGCGCTCTGAACTACTTCTGCCGAAACCGACTCACGGCGTTCAGCCTCTCTTTTCTCCTTTTCTGTCTTGTCAGCCTTGGCTTGTGCGTGCTCATTATACTGTAGATAAAAAGCATAAGCAAAACTTAAGTCACTAGTATCAATTAAAACGTACCAGAGTCATGCGGTCTGTCAGTAGTTGCTCACACTCCTCGTAGACTTCGGCAGAACCCGACGCTCTCAACGACTCGAGCTCGTCGCGGCGAAATACCTGCAGGAGCGCATTGAAGCGGCGACGGCGAGCCTTGCCGTCGGCGGTACACGATATGAGCGCTGCCTTGAGTCTTGTGGCGACGCTTGTCCACGCGGCCAGCGTCTCGCCATGGCTAGCCGCCCAGAGTCTGTGCTTGAGGACTTCTTTGAGCAGCATGATGTCACTCGACGGTACGAAACGGAAGGCCTTCTTGCACTTACTAATGCTGGGACTTCTGATTGGGAGGGGGGGGGGCTCTTCAGTGTTGCAGTCTACATTAGCCATGTCAGCGCTAAGTAGCCTCGGCCACTCGTTTCTTTGTAATCTGTGGTCACCGTGAGCAGTAAGCTAACGTATATTTCTCCCAGCAAAAAAGACAATACCTAGCCGGCCCTATCCCCATTCGCCTTCAGTGTATATTTTCACTGTTGTGAGACAGCTGCACAACGTCTCGAGTATTTTAAACAAACTGTTTATTTGTCTCAAATTATGTTGTCAAATAATGCGTCGTAAACGAGTTTTAAAATGTCCTGTCTCAAATTATTCTTCTCAAATACGAGCCTTTTCGCGTACTTCGAAGTAGGCACTAAACCCACCACTCCGCGGGGAGGCTCGCTGCGCTTGCTTTCTAGAGGGCCCTAAGGGAGTCAGCGTGCCTTTACTTGCATCGTATATACGCCATTTAGGACTCGATTAGGCTTTTCCCAATTAATAATGAGTGCTACATTTATCGCCCACAGGGTCATTATAATATATCTATCCATAATATATTAAAGTAACCATCAAGGAGCCGAAAGTAAACCTGGCACACCAGAACACGTGTCGTTGGCAGTGGTTAATGTAACGTGAGGTTAATATAGTGATAATATCACCTGGTAGACCAGTTAATGTAGAAAATACTAAATAATAATTTCTTCTGAGACGAAAGGATATTTGGAAATATCAACTTAGTATTAGTTAAAACGATATTATGTTTCTGAAAGATTGCGAAAAAAACGGTTTTAATCCACCAATCGTATGTCGTTAACGTTCGACTAGATGAAGTATTACTAATCAACAGTGAGAGGTTGGTGTGGTGTGTTGGCACTGGTAACCAAATATAATATGCTATTTTTAGTAGTAGTAGTACTATTTTCGATATTAAATAGTAGTAGTAACTCAGTTTTGCAAAAGTTAACATAATATTTTTATATTAGCTCGAAGAACTGAAAAATATTAGATACTACATGATATTTTATAAATTTTCCCACTTAAGTACGTTTCTTGCCAGCTTACCCTCTGTGAACCGAGCGGAGCCAAATAACTTTTTCGATCAGGTTCTAGAGAAGCAGTAGGCTTTAAGACTGACGAGTATTTGCTCTAGTATTTTACTGTGACACAGACAAAGGCGATCGAGATGGAAAACTGCAAACGCTTGCAGCTCTTTAACGTTGGAAGAGCGAAATCAAGACATTTGTTCTTGTTCTCTACCGATCTCCTCGTCGACATCGTGCGTCTAATAAACCTGCTGCCTGTGGTGCTAGATTAATCCGCTCAGCAGTGCCAACACACGACGCCAACCTTGCCGTCACTCTCACAATTGTCCCTCCCTCACGGTTGATTAGTAATATTTCAGCTAGTCGAGCATTAACGACATATGATTGGTTAATGTAGCCCAATTACGCAATCATTGAAAATTTAATATCGTATTAACTAATATTAGGTTGATATTTAATAATATCATATTGTCTCAGAAGAAAATATTAGGTGATTTTTTTTATATTAGCTGGTCTACAGGTGATATTTTCACAATATTAACTTCAGTGATTTTGGAGTTACCATTAACCCCTGGTTGGCACTACTGAGCGCACTAATCTAGCATCACAGATTACAGTTTTTTTAGACGTACAATGTGGACGAGGCTATCCGCATAGAAAAAGAACAAATACCTAGATTTCGCTCTATCGACCTCAAACAACTGCAACTGTTTGCAGTTTTCCATCTCGATCGGCTTTGTGTGAAATACTAGAGCAAATACACGTCCGTTTTAAGGCCTGCTATCACTACTGACCTGACCGAAAGAGCCACTAAGATGGTAAGAATCGTACCTAAATGGTAATACCATAAAATAATAATACTAGTATCAAGTATCTAATATTTTTCTAATTTCTGAGCTAATATTTAAAATAATATTTTTCGCTTTGAAGAGCTGAGCTACTTTTAGTATTTAAAGTCGAACATAATACTATTTCTTTTTAACTTATAATATGATAGTTTGGTAACCCAAGCGTGGAGGTATTGCTAATTGGCAAATAGGCTTCATAGTTGGCATTTTAAGGGCTCCACAACAGGATAAAATGACGTGAATAGACGCCAACGCAGGTCTCCTCAACTTTCATATTCACTTCACTCTCTTTGTCTAATCTTCGTTTCACTCGCCAGTCAAATTGTATTCAATGATTATCTTGTTGGACACTAACATACCTGCTGTGCCTAAGAATTCTCCCAAACTCGATTAATCGTTAAACCTCCGGCTAAGCCACCCGAAAAAGCCATTGTCCCACGCATAAGGGTCTCGAACCCTTCTACGTACCGGCGAAGGAGTGGCCGTCGCATTCGGCTCAAGAGTTGGGGTCGGCGTTGGAGTTTCCGTTTCTTTGTGTTTCTTTTTCTTCCTTCTTTTCCTCCTTCTCCTGGCTCTTTCCTCGCTGCTCGAACCATCGCCAGAAAAGCTATCGCTCTCGTCTTCATACTCATCATCATCATCTTGCTGCAGCATGTCGTCGTCGTCTTCCTGGAGCGTCGATAACACGTAGCCAGTCGGGGCCTCCGTGGCGGCGTCATTTTTAGCCTCGCTAATCAGGAACCGATCAGTCTTGCCTTCCACGTAAGGCTGGTAGCGCTCTTCAGCGGGTGCGCGTAGTGAGGTGGATTTGGCCGAATTGGGGACCACCTGAAGTCCATCAGCACTTGCGAACAGAGTGGCGGCAGCCACCATCACGAGATACTGGGCTTGCACCATTGAGTTGTTGGCATACGATACCCTCCTCGCTGCCGTTCTTGTGACTCTGCACTTGATGGATGATTGTAGAATGAAGCGAGGTGAGCAGCTGCATGAATAATGCTGTGCTACTGTCCGTTGATAATACATACAGTACATGTGCTGCACATTGTGCAAGCTCCGAACATGCAGAAAAGACCCCAATAAAATTTATTATAAACGGAAAAAGTGTTTTCATGACGATCTGCTATAAGAAAGTACATGCACCTTGACTCTGGCACGTAATTCACAGTACGTGTGCAAATTCTCTACAATAATTGGTAATTTTAACAAAGATGTTCTAGATTGTGCTACGTGTATGCACTATTGTAAAGAAGAACTAACCTTAATTACTTTGACAGTATTAAAATGGCCTTGATAACATGGAGTCCATGTCCATGATGGAGTCCATCATGGACTGATGCTTTCAAAAATTCTTTTGCTTGTACTGTACTACTGTGAACGACTGGTCGGGCATTGCACCAGCTGTTTGATGTTGCCGGAAAAAATGTAGGTAATCATTGATGCACGCTCCTGGGTTCAAGTCGATTTACAGCTATTAATAAAACTAAATTAGTGTACAATTCGCTGTTCGAAGGACTGTGTTACAATGTACTTAGGCGCTTCAGCCAAGGCCAAGTTTGGCATCATGCAAACTTCTTTCAACATTTAAACGGCAACAAAAAAATTGCGACGTGGTGCTGTACGCAACTCTGCTGGGAAAGCACTTCGATTGAAGTTTTCTAGAAGTGGTCAGGCGGTGTTTTTAAAAGAGTCTGAACTGGCTCGTTCATATACATTTAGAAAGCCATTGGAGCTCCAAGACACAAATTCAAAATGCCATTGTTCTGTGAAAAGAAATACGTCGAATTTGTGCTAGTTTCGAAAACAATACAAAACTAGAATTTGGTCCACATCGACGTATTCAAAACGCTTACAGAAGACATTTCGTGGCTTATCCGGATATCATTTACCTATTTTGGTAGATAATTCAGGGTCCATCTCCCGATTTTTACTATGGAGAAACTCATATTAGTAGCCCCCCCCAAAAAAATGTCATGTCTTTACGGACTTCGCATTTGTTAATATTGATTTCAGCCATTTAGGCTCAGTCTTATATCGTCCCAAAAGAGGAATGGACCAATCAGCGATCTAGTTTGCGGGATATTGGGATGACCTGTAGGGTTGACACCCCTTCTCGTCCCACTGGGACGTTGTGTGGCACGGTCTTGGGATACACAAATCCCGCTCATCTCAAATCCAATCGTCTAATATTCCACAGCAGCACACACCGCCGACACGAGCCACCTGTCTATAACACCGGGTTGGAAGTCCTGCGGATTCTCGAAATTGCAGGCATCCCATCCCGCTATTGTGGGCACATATAAGACCGAGCCTTAATAGCGACGATGTCACTTCTGTGCAAACCCTCACTATTTGAGGGCTGTGGGTGCTTTTATCACACAGATGGCTGTGCGTAACGATGTGCACATAAACATATTGATGATTACGGCCTAATTTCATATTTGGGCGAGGCCTCACGCTTCGGCCTAATTTCATATTTGGGCGAGGCCTCACGCTTCACCTTGGCCTCAACTTGCCCAAAGGGCCCAGCTTGCGGGCCTCCGCAGCGGTCCGCTTGTTCGAATATTGTTGCAGCAAAGATCTCGTAAGAGAAGATACAGACGACCACGGAAAAATACGCACCACCCATGCGACAAATCCCTCCATATGTTCCGATGCTAATACCGGTAGCGATAAGCAATTTGTCCAACCAGATGAAGAAAGTTTTTTTTAAATCACGCATATTTACTTTATGGGAGTGACAACAAACTTTTTAAGAAACGGGTTCTCACTTTGCACTTGTAGAATCATTCTTTACAGAGCGGTGTGACTTAATTTGTTATAATAGCCATTCTTGTAGAATGAATAATGACTCTCCTACTAACGGACGCGCCCGAATAAAAGCCCCCTACCGAATAGTGTCCTGTGGGGTGCTACATGCCTGCACTATTAAATACAAGCCTCTCCCGAATAGAGTCCTTATAAAAGCTACCAAATCTGCTATTACTAACTTGCTGACCATCCATTCTACAGAGAGAAACACTTTTCCGTCATTTCCAATAATGCCTCATCAAAGGCAGTCGGTTAGCAGTGAGCGTAAGCAAGAGGTGATCAAGTGGACTAAATATGTCGTTTAAGGACCTACTGTACATGGAAATAACGCTTGGAAAGAGTCGGACCGAGTCGAATGCACTCGCTTTGGTAGCTCACGTATGCCAAGTGTTGACACCGTTTGCGATTGAGGCCTCCGCGCGTGGCGAGACACGGATGAGGCAACAATCATGCGGAGCGCTGAAATAGCAGGCTTCTCGAGAGACCCCTCGTCGTGGTTTATATCCAAGCACGATGTGATTGGCGCTAAATTTTGTGAAAAGTGGTCGAAGGAGGACGAAAACGTCGATCTGTTAAATCCTTTAGGGTTAGATGATGCGTTAGACGATATTAACCTGGTACACTAATCATATCAGCAAGGAATAAAGTCCTCACCCGTTTAAAGTCCTCTCTATCACTTTCGGCCGGCACTATTAAATATAGTCCGGACTCTAATAGGGCGCGTCCGTTACATGTACCCACCTCGCAAGTTGCATAATGGGAAAGGTGTTGTAGAATGGATTTGATTGGAGAATTGCTTGGATTTACCTTCGAATAGATAATAAATAGCTTTTGTTGATTTGCCTTTTAACCCCCAAGCCCGAGGCCATTTGGTGCTCACCATCTCACACATACCTACACGGATATATACCTCTGGACTCCCCAACGAAGAAGTCCAGACGCCACAACAAAGTTCCTTCACGCTGATTGGCTAACAAATTCATGACTAGGTGAGGTCATTTACAGTCAAGCAGGTGCTGCACTACGAGGATCTCGCACCTCGTCGGGATGCAGCGCGCCATCACGTGGTGAGTCTGTAAAGTTCATGTGCTAGTGAAGATGCCGAAGAGGTGCTGAAAACTAAAATGCTTTTGCTCGCACGCTACAGGTAAACTAATGCAAAACGAAATCTCGAGAGGTATGAAGCATAACTAAAGCGTGTAAGTTGTCATTTAGATTCTGCTAGCCACTCGGAGTGATCTTGCTAACTACTCGTGATAGATGCGTGCTAGAATTAAAGTTCTTCAGCTTCCTGTGTTGGATGAACAGCGCCGCAGCTGACTAACGGTGGAATCCCAAGCACATACACGCCCGGGGAGATGGAGTCTTCTCCCTCTTCTTCTTGCCCGGTGTACGTGCAAGTAGTTATATTGTGCCCATCTAGCCCACACCGACTGCAATGATATGTGGGCCGCTGCTGTGGCTGTGCTGCAGATAGCTGAGACTTGAAAAACGCCTGTATAAAAGGCGTGTCGTCATGCTCGTTTAATTGAGCCGGTCGCATCTCGCTCGGTGTATCCAGCTTCGCTTTAGATCGAGATGGACCAGACTCCTCGCCCCTGCTACGGATCCGTTTTTCGCCATGCTGAAGTTCTGCATTCCGCTTTTTGCGGGCACCTCCAGCTTGACGATAAATTGGAGCTGGGAGAACAGTAGGTCCTGCGCTTAAAATATTGTCGACTGGTAACTTGATGTCCATCTCGGCTAGAGCTGCGTGGATTGTTCTAACCAAATATGCCTGATGAAAATATTCGTAGGTGCGATATAAAGGCACTGCCCCAGAGTTTTGCCGCTCTAATTCGATCAAGACAGCTTGTACGTGACGGCAGGGTATGTGAAGCTGCTCCCACACTCTGCACGACTCGCACTTACCTGAGCTCATATCTACTTTGTACATCTTTGTTGCAGATGCTACGTCTGATCGGTCAAATGGGTTGAAGACGTAAAACTCCGACAGCTTCGCGTGAACGACGGTGAGTTCTTTAACGAGTTTCTCTTCCAAATTAAAAAGTGTCATCGCATGAGGTGTGAGACCGTGATTTGATTTGATCCATTTTCGTGCTATTGCAAACAGTTTGTTGCGGGTATCGAGAGCGCGCAAGCAGTATGCACGCAGTGACCGAAACACCAGATTATTACGAGTGCGATTCCATAACAGTCCGTTGTTGTCGCCTTCCACGCCGCTAGTAGACCGAACGCCAAACAACGGTGTAGCGGTGCCATATACAGGTGCGTTTGTCCAGTTTTGCTCTAGCCAATTGAGTTCATCAGCACTCAATGTACTGTTACCAATTACAGCCCAATTGATCGGATGTATGCTACGCAGGTACGACCAAACATGCTCCTCTTTCCGTTGCCCGCCTGAACCACTAACAACACCGGTAGGAAATGCTTTTTCTATGGCAGCAACGTTTTGCTCGAATGCTCGAACAGTGGTGGACTTTTGCAATTGCATGATGAGTTTGTTGACACTGTCTTTAGTAACCTGCACTGATTTAAACTTGTCGACAGTATTGAAGCGGATATGAACCGCGCAGAACTTTAGATTTACCCGCAGACCGACGCGAGCCAGAACAGCTTGTGCAGACAGTTGCTTACCTCGATCTACGAACGTAGGTCGATCATAGCGATTCCAGCAGCAATACAGCTTGAGAAAAACCAGACGAAGTTGTCAATGGTTTCTTTGTGAATAAAAGCAACTGCTACTGAAATAAGTTTCTTGTTACCGTCTTTGCCAACTAAGGTAACACAAATTCCATTGTAGCGGGGGTGCTTGATGTGAGTGCCATCGCACTCCCAAACAGGAAGTAGTGAATCTTGAATGCGAACCACAGAGCCAATGCAAAGAAAGCTGCGAAAAAATCTACCAAAACTATCTAATTGGCAGCACACTCTCGATCCTGGATTTTGGGACGCGAACAATTCCATGTAAGCTGGTAGCGCTTGGAATTCATTAATATCATCACTCTCCATGTTCTTCAATGCGTCACTAATTACACGATGTAGCACGGAATGTTTCCTAGATACGTCCACACCTTCCACCTGCTTCAAATTATTAATAATTCGCGCTTTGGAGGTATTGTGACCCTCAACAATGCCAGCACGGAAAGCGGGCATGCGGGCAATTTGGTCTCCAGTCGGGTTGGCGGTACTGGGGCAGCACTGCATGTGGGTCAAATCCATCTTCGAAATATACCAGCTATTGTCCGAAACGTGGCTCAGCGAAGTCTCAGGTCTCTTACGGGTACTATTTGGGTCCTTCCTAATGCGTTTGCGTGCGAGCGATACAAACCACTTACATTCTAGTGCCGTGCACGCCCATCGCCTGTAGTTGCCGTTGTTTTTCGCGAGGCGTACACTCTTGTTGGAATTAGATGCAAAAGCAGATACAAATTTCCCACCCACATCTGCAGACGGAAAAATGGCATGTAGAACAACCTCCGAATACCCATAATCACCGACTAAGTCAATTGGCATGCCGGCAGCTTGTTGTCAGGGAACGTTTTTGCTCGACTGCTTTCTTGCCCGAGTAGCACCTTCGTTCCACCCTAAAAATAACAGTGAAACCTATGGAAATCTAGCCAATCAGCGTGAAGGAACTTCGTTGGGGCGTCTGGGCTTCTTCGTTGGGGAGTCCAGAGGTATATATCCTACCTACACACGTTAAGGTTTATCCGCAAGATGGGCACCCATATTATACTCCATATCAATTTTAACGTGTCTGTACTAAAGCCGGTCCATACCCCCAACCCCAAACTTTTGTATCGTGTCTTCCCCGCCTAAACTGTCTTCCTAATACATGGTATATCTAATATTGTGTCTCCTGTACGCAAAGACGATACAGTACAAGCCTGATTTATTTGTCGATATTTAGAAAAACAAACCAGCTGGGAATACGTGAACTGTGCAGTATATTTAATGCAAGTCAAAAATCAGAGCCGGAGCCTGCCTAAACTACGTCATCACTTCTGCGGGATCGCTTCTGGCGTGATGATCCGTCACTTCCAGATTCACCGCCCGACTTCTCGGAGTTCTCAGCATCACCTGCAGTCTCATCGGTAGGTCTCTTCGGCTTACGGGCACGAATCTTGCGTTTGTTCCGTGTCTGAGGGATCAATGTGCCGTTCTTCCAATATTTATGCCAGATCTCGAGGCACGATGCTGCAACACCGTTCACGGAGTGCTTCACTTTGTTGCAAAGGAAGACCCGAGCTGCTAGAGCATTTTTAGAAGACGGTTTCAGCCTGCATTCACCGCAAAAGAAGGTAGTCTCACCCCCACGCAACTCTCCATCGGCTTTGAACACTGAGCACACTTTCCAGGCGCGCTGACGGCGTTTTCGAGCTTGTGTGGCGCTCCCTTTACGCCACTCGTCGGTCTGAGCAGGCACATGTCTGGCGACTTCTCGAGCTTTTGGCGGTGTCGCCTGGAGCCCTCGGCGGCGTAGCAGCTGCTGCCAGGCTTCAGGCTAAAGCTGGCACAACCCCAGGTGAAGCTGTTTGAGATATTGCACGTGTGATAGCTTTCGTTCACCATCTCTAACCCGCCGGCAATTGAAGACAATAAATGCATTGATAATTGCCAGATCAATAAGGCCTAGGAACAACGATTTGTAATACTTTCTGTATCGTCTTGCCAACTGCAACGAGTATCTACGGGGTGCATGTAACAGACACGATTAGCGGAAATGGTAAAGCTGTCTATACACGATAAGACAACTTACCTTTGAAGACGCAACTGGTCATGCACATCCACGCCGTCCATAAAGGTCTGGTAATCTTTTACCACTCTTGGTGCCATTACTTCCGCTTCCGAAGCCGTAATAGAGTCTCGTCGGACAATTCTGTCCTGCTGCGCACTTCCACCAGTTGCTAATACGTGCACCCCTTGCTTGTCGTACCACCGGATTGCTTTCATTGCAGGAACATGAACGGATGTCGCCACTTCGTACGTCCCTCTTTCGATATGTGCTGGCCGCTTGTTCGACGCTCGTCGGCCATTCTTCTGCTTTGCTGGTAGGATGGCCTCGCACAAGCCTTGCTTGTTCATCATAATCGCTCCAACGATGTAGAAAGACATCGTAAGCAGTTGCATTGCAAGCACCACGGAGGTGTAAAACCGATCTGTTACAACCAGTCGAAAGTCGGAGGGTCCAGTGGGGCCAAATACATGCTGGAGATTTCGCACCACTGCAGCAGGGCCGGATTTTTCGTCAGGTTAAGTGCTGTCGTCTTGCATTTGGCGTTTACCACAGTAAACCTCGAAACTGTATCAGACACGGTAAAGAAAGCGTTAGCATGTAGCAGACACGCTAAGACAACTTTTGAGCCAAAAACAAAAACGCGCCCGAAGGCGCGTCACAAACGTACTGGATGCAATAAGCCGTCTCAGAACAGCACAGCATGAAGAGCTTAGTCCCCCATTTGTGAAGCTTATCTTTCATGTACACCCTCATGCGATTGAAAGCCGATCTTGAAGGAAGCATCGCTTCATCAAACGCCATAACCGGTGGTGGTGCAAAGCTGCGCTGGAAAGTATGTTGCAGTACGATGATTACTGGCCGCAGCTTCCACGCGCGGTCCGTCGCTGCCTCAGGAGCATCATTGCGACTGAAATGCATGTTGCGGGAAAGATGAGCAAACCGATCTCGCTTCATATAATGGCCGAAGCACCCACGCGGAATTGCGCGTTCGTCGGAAGTCTTCCCGTGGTGGTCAAATTTCTCCTTATTCGGCGCAATTGTTCTGGCAATGAGTAGTCCAATAACAATACAAAACTCTCTTCCAGATATGTCAGGTGTTGCTAATAAATTCTCCTTGATTTGTTCTTGCGATTTCACTTCAAAATTGTTGTCCTTCCGGTGGCGGGCTTGTTGCTTTGCACGCTGTGCGCCAACACGCTTATCCAAATTGTGAAGGAAATAGTCGTCACTAGCTCCGGCAATGTCTTCCCAAAGATGTGGAGGTGCAAACAAGAAGAATGACCCCAACGCGGTCGAAGCAGCGGAAAGGGCTTCTTCAGTAGGGCCGTGATCCCCGCTGTAAATATTGGGATAGTCCTCCGTAAGCCATGCATCAGTCCGAGCCTCGTACGGCTCGTCCATGTAGGGAAAAGGCAATTGGGTATCAGGTCCATTCCATCCATTGAGCTTCATGTCTTTTAGAACATCCTTGTGTACACTACCGCGCGCAAGTGCTCCAACTCCGCCAACTGATTCAAGTAGAGATGGCTCGAAAAGTAAGTCAGGAGCAGCAGCTGAATCCTCCACGACGGCGTCGGCTTCTTCGAGGCCTAAGTCCTCATCATCATCGTAAATGGACATATTCTCATTGCCACCATCGGAATCCAGTGCTGCAAAATCTGCTGGATTATCTCCAGGCGCGATAATGTTTGGGTCATCTACATCCACATACACTATAAGAATCCATAACGTGTACCCTTAACGTGTATATACACCATAAGCTTACCCATCATCGTTCTGATTCCATATGCAACGCTGACGCTTGGTTGCACTTCTTCAGGTTGTATGGCGGCCGGTTGCCCTTCTTCACCTGGCATCGTTCTTTCTCCGTCGCTATCAGGCTCAGAGCAGGCATACTCTGAGCCAGATGTAGCAGCAGCATCGAATTCAGCATGTAAACTACAATTGAGATACTCGTCTGCACCTATAAGGGAGTGGTGTGTTAACGTTAGCAGTAGTTCACAGGTACGAGCAAGATATTCGACAGCTTACCGTTTTCATCACCAGCTGAATTGCCCAAATCACTCTCTGCCAGGTGTGGAGAGGTAGCCTGAATGTTCGGACAAACAGTCTTCGTCGTGTCTGGATCTGGACTGACAGTTCGGTCAGCAACTATATACACGATAGCGTTAGAATCATAACATGTACATACACAATAAGATCAAACGCACCATCTTGTAGGCACATCGGTTTCAGGCTGTCCACTTTCCGGAGTAGGTTGAGTCGCTGCTGCTTTTGCTTGTTGCTTCGCCGCAGTAGCTTTCTTCATCTCCTCTAGCAAAGCACACGTGTTAAAGTCCACACAAAGACCTTGAAAGGCGATACTACTTAACCAAGGCGATACGGTCCAAATATGCCATCAACGCAGCCTCTCCAACGAAAAAGTCCACGCCACGTACGTCCTTCTTCGTCTTCCCCGGCATAAAGTACGTGTAGTCGTTTGACAGGCCCGTAGGGGCCTTTGATTTCCATCCTTCCTTCAGAACATCTCGCCATCGGCCTCTGAACCCGAACATCTGAGCGGCAGCGGCGAAAATTCTCGAATGACCGAGATATGGGTGGCGCAGAATTCCACCTGCAATCCTCTATGCTGATTTGTGTGACACCCATCAAACCTGTGTCTTCTTATTTTCTAGAAAAACCAAGTTCAAGGCACACGCATAGCTATGTACTGCTGTGCGGAAAGATGAGAAATATGCCTACCCCTTCTTGACTGACAATTTGTATGGTCCTATACAAACGTTACGTATAAAAGCTTAACGTGTCTCAGACACGTTAAGCTTTTCGCGGAATCGTGTCTCATACAGGCTCTCGGGTTTGGGGGGTTAAAATCGAACGTCTTTGCAACTAGGTAGGTCAAACCTTTTCTGGATTGCGATTGGCTCTTTGCCATTCTTTATGGATGACCTGCAAAAGCTACGTGAGAGCCAAGCCTCTTAAGAGCCTAGAGGTAGGGAACCATCATGTACGGCGACGTGGACTCACTCCATAATCACGAGTCCTTGTCAATTTGATGCCGGACTCTGGCCGCTTAAGTGCAAAGATAAGGAGCCCAATCACAGGCTCATACATGTAGTTAGGGCTCCCCAATTTACTCCCTCCCAAACGTCTTATAGGGAAGGGCTCGCACTTAGTTGATGTGATTGACTATCTA
>NW_003303748.1:2002251-2004372 GCF_000142945.1 Phytophthora infestans T30-4 | reverse complement strand
CTACGCACGATCGGCAGGAGACTTCCTGGAGATCCTCGAGCGGTTTTTTGCTATCCTGAAGCAGCGCAAGCTGAAGCTAAACGCCAAGAAGTGTAAACTCTTTGCGAAGCGTGTGAAGCGGTGCGAAAAGCTCATTGACGGTGAAGGTGTCGCCCATGACCCTGAGCGACTAGCTGCTTTACGACAGATGCCACTACCGCCTACTGGGGCTGCATTGCAGCATTTCCTCTGTGCTCTGAATTGGCTGAGAGACTCGATGGTAGATTACGACCGCACCATTGCACCTCTTCAAGAGAAGCTGGAGCAGGTCGTCCGTGGACGCCGCAAAGCGCAACTTAGTGGCGCCAGCCTGGACCGGAGTGAAGCCGAGGCTGCCGCATATCGGGAGACGCTCACCATGGTGGAGCGCTCTTGCAAGCTGGTGTTCCCCGACAAGGCCGCCACCGTCTGCATGTTCACAGACGCATCGCTGACGGGCCACGCGCTCGTGTTGACGCAGGTACGCCGTTGGCAGGACGATGTACCCGTGGAGGAGCAGCAGCATGAGCTGCTTGTCTGCCGTGGTGGGCTTTTCAAGGGAGCGCAACGAAACTGGTCTATCGTTGAGAAAGAAGGCTACCCAATCGTCAAGGCTTGTGGCGATCTTGACTACATGCTGGTCCGAGAGAAAGGGTTTCACGTGTACTGTGATCACTCGAACATGATCAGGCTTTTCTCGCCAGACCATGAGATGAAGCAACATGTGAAAGGGGAGCTGCAACGGTGGGCACTGCTCTGGTCAGGTGTCGCTATGGTATCCACCATATCGCTGGTGAGAACAACCTGTGGGCCGATATCGTGTTCCGTTGGGGACAGCCTGCAGCAGCGGCTGCGGATACGATGCTAGCAGTCAAACGCGTGACTCCCCGATCTGCACAAACTCTATCGGAGAGTTCACCTGGCGTACTCGGGATGAGATTGCTGTGGTACAGCGTTCGTGCAAGCAGGATGCACCGCAATGGACGATGGAGCACTTACCGTGAACGGCAAGCTGTGGGTGCCGTCGAAGGCGAAAGCGCTGTTGAAGCACCTGCTCGTGATTGCCCACTGCGGAATGCAAGGCCATCGTGGCATCCACGTGATGGTCGAGCTACTCGGTCGTCATTTTTTGCTGTCAAACATTCGGCAGGTGGTGACTCGCTTCATCAATGCCTGCTGTGCAAGCACGTGAAAGGTGGTGCTCTTATCCAGCGCGACTGGACAGTCGATATACCTGTGGCCTCTCGTAACGAGTGCATGCACATGGACTACCTGTACTTCGGAGAAAGCTACGGCTAGGCCAAGTACGTCCTTGTCCTGAAGGACGAGTTGACTCACTTCTGCGAGCTCGTCGTTGCCGACTCGGCCAATAGCCAGACGGCTGTGGCGGCCGTGCTGGACTGGCACAAGCGGTTCGGCATCCCCACAATGTGGATGTCAGACAACGGCACACACTTTAAGTGCCTGGTGATGGAGGAGCTCGCCGAGCGGCTCGGAGTGTCGTACTCATTTGTTCCGGTGTACACGCCGTGGATCAACGGGGCGGTGGAGAGAGTGAACCGCGATATACTGCAAGTATCGAGGGTCATGCTACTTGAGAGCCAACTTGACAATCGCAACTGGGTTCACCTCTTACCTCTCATCCAAGCCAACTTGAACCACAGCCTCGTGATTTCGTTGGGCAACTGTGCCCCATTAGAGTTGTTCACGGGGCTTCCGGCGCCGTCAGCTTTGGATATCGTGGTGCTGCCCGATGACAAGTTCCCTCGGACACTACCGCTGGAGAAGGGGTCTTTCCGCCAGGCGATTGAGAAGCTCCGTCGTAGTCTCCACGCCATGCACCGTGTGGTCCGAGACCAGCGCGAGCAGCGCCGTGCCGCTGCCATGGCTCGCTCCAACGGAACAGTGTGCAATTTTTCGGAAGGTGACTACGTGTTGTGGACGCGTTTTGCCAAGCGGCTTCAAGAAAGCAAGCTGTTGGTCCGCTGGGTTGGTCCTTTCCAAGTGGCTAAGGTCTTGCCGCACTTGTTTCTCATCCGCCATCTACTTACAGGAGCTGAGTATGATGTGCACGGGTCGCGTCTCAAAATTCTACCACGACAA
>NW_003303748.1:2000124-2001302 GCF_000142945.1 Phytophthora infestans T30-4 | reverse complement strand
TTACGCACTCATTTGTACATGCGACCAGTAGAAGCAGCGAGAGAGCGACGCGAATATCCTTTTTCGTTCAAATGATCGCAGGTGTAGGAATCTTGTAGCTCGGGAATCAATTGAGCGCGCGGAGATCGATGTATGGCGAGACGACGATGCGTGGCGTGTCCGAGCAGTCGACGGCCTAAAGTCGGCAGGTCACCACCCAGGCCGAGTCGATCCACCCAAGCGCGGTTAGGTGGGGACGGCCGATCAACATCGCGCTCACTCGGATGGACCCCTATCGATGCTCTATCAATACGAAGCACACCACAGCCTAAAATCAAGTCGCAGGGTGAAGTGGCCGCTGCCATTTTAGCGACGTCTCCGGTGACATGCACGTTTTCGTCATCAATGCCGCTAATTTCGTGGCGAGTCGACTGTACGAAGTCTAGCCGACGCACTATTGCATCGGGAGGATGTTAATCCTGCTTGGTTTGAAAGGAACGACGACTGTATACTCCGAGGACAGCGAGAGCCAGCGTACCATGCACATGACGAACTGATGACGCCTTGTAGGTGTCCGCAGCGGTGCATGATTAGTTTAAACGTCAACGGTCTATTTATCCTAGAAATACAAGCAGAACTTTATGAAAGCGTAGCGCATGCCCACGTGATCGTTGTCGTGAACGGGATAATTCTGCCCGGCCGGTTGAGCTGACACGACTGGTAGCTTATCGCTTGCTCGCATTCCTTGTCGTCAATTGCTTTACTGCGTAACCAGCGGTTAAGTCGCTTGCATTGCAAGCCACGTAAAATATTTATGACTGCGATCTTCTCGGAGTCAACACGAACATCGTTCCTGCTGACGTGACTTCCAAGGGCCGGGTCTTCGGGAGCGCAGAAGATGCACTTTTCAGGTTAGTGCTAGCCTTGTTGTCCCACATGACTGGGAGAACCTGTCGCTGCTTCGAAGATGTATCTTGATATTGGCCATGCCGCCATTGGCACGACTAATTACACATTTATTTTTCCTAGCTGATCGGCGGAAAGTTTAATCAGAACATACGTATGTTAGAAATTATAGCGTATTTCATGTTTGCTTTCAAGCATCTAGCCATGATCAAGCTACGCTAAAATGCTAACGACCTATGGTGACGAAGATTTTGTCAAGTCAAAATCGACTAACATATCGGTGCAGTACCCTA
>NW_003303748.1:1987481-1999711 GCF_000142945.1 Phytophthora infestans T30-4 | reverse complement strand
GTTTGGTGAATCCCAGTTTGGAGTCGCAGCTTCGAACGCTGGTCCGCTCACGACTTTGTATAGAGAAGGGAACTTGACCCGCTACATACGCGACGCAATTGCCACCGCCGTTGATCTACAGAAAGAGCATGCAGGTCAGCGAGAATGCAGAAGTTTTGAGAATTTTATCGTGTCTTGCTATCTACCAACGGTATTACACTTTCTGTGACTAGTTTGGGCGCTAACTTGCTGGCTCCACGACTCATTGGGCTCCTAAACGTATGAAAGTGTCAGGTGGTGCGTTTACACCGCAACTTTCTATAACTCTACATCTTCATCCTACCGTCTAGATCGTCCGGCGCCAACGCTTCTAGACGTACATCGTCCTCTGCGCCCACGCTACCGTGGTCGCCCTGCGCCATATCTTGTCGACGCCGGCGATGACGCAACTCTTGGTTCTCCCGTTCCAGATACTCCACACGTCGAGCAAGGCGATCCACGCGCTGCGTGATCGCAGCATCCATCCGGCGCACACGATCCTCTCTTTCTGCGCGACGGCCTCGCGCCTCTCGCGCATAGTGAGGGTAAACTTCGGCATACCGCCAATTGGGTCCTGAACCACGATGACTCTCGTTCTGGATCCACGGCTTCTCGTGAGGGTCGCGGCTCTCCTCACCGCGACGCTGCCATCTCTCCACTGGGGTGTTACTTGGCACGTTAGATGCCGAATAGTCGAGCGACTCGCGCCATTCTTCTTGCCGACGTTCCAGACTGCGTGGCAAAGTACGAGGTAGGCCTCGAACTGGTCGTAGGTCGCCACGACAGTGTGGCCGTCCATCTCCCCTAGCCCTGCCGAGGACTCTTTGGTAGCGTCCAATCACACCACGCTCCACTTTAGTAATCCGCCTCGATTTCACAATGCGACACCACTCATAATCATCGGGTCGCGGGGCGCCGCGCCCGCGACAGCGCTTACATCCTTTTCCACGATGTACAGAACAGCACTGGCGACCTTGGTCATCTGACAGCTGGCACACCTGAGCTTCCAAAGTACCGACGGACAGCCGAGCGTGAGTCGCCTCACGTTCCTGTAATGTGCGCTCGAAGGCTTCCCCGCCTTCCTTGTTCCATCGAAGTACGAACGAAGTCCATGCTTTGTCCAGGGACTGGAGGGTCACGGTTCTTGTGGCCGTGGCAGGCTTGCCCCGAGTAGCTCGGAACCGTTGAAAGAGACGCCTCATCTCGTCATTATTGCGCGCTCTTTCGATGGCGCTGCAGTCGTACAGCGCCCACCTTTCCAGCGTCTCCTCGTAAGTTGTCGGCTCGTCGTCCTGCGCGCTCATTGCTGCCCACTACCCAAAAACGCAGAATGCCTCGTGCTCTCTCTCTCCGAAGGGGAGGATTGTTTGACTGGTCACTGAGTCCACCAATCAGCATGCGGATCCCATCGATTGGTTGGCGTGGCTTTCAATCTCACAATTTATTGGATGCTTCTGTGAACATAGTAATTTGTATCCGTCCTTTATGCCAGGCAAGCCACTACGTCGGACGCTTCTCGGGTGTTGATGCTTCAGCAGGCACCTGGTCGACGGCTGGACGCGACAGAGACGCCAATTGTTTTTTTCCGATGCTGCAACTACGACTGCTTCTGCGTCTACTACACCTTCCATTTTGAGCTTAATCACGACTGCTTCATCCAGTTCCGGCTTCTACAGTACGTCCCGTGTGCGTATGATATAGTTGAGATGGTGTAGAATGACGAGGACGAGGTAGGGATCACCGCCGTTTCCTTCGCGTCGATGCCGTCTGGTGGCTCTCGTAGAGCTTTTCAGAGTGAAGACATCGTGATCGTGCGTGATCTAGACTCGGACGACGCTCTCGTGACACAGTTGAAGTCCCACTTGCCGACACGTCAATGACGACGGCTTTGTCTTACTCGGCACGAGAGATGCCAGAGGAGGAGGCGCCCAGAACTGCAGCGATCCGAGCAACTTGTGCTTTGCTCTCCGTTCCGTGCTACGAAATGTAGGTTCGTTACGACGGCTCAAAACAGAGCGATGTGCCTCTAATCCTGACGTCTTCGAGCTCGTCACTTTCGCTCTACTCTACCTCTGCTTCTGGCGAAGTGGTGTACATGCTCTGGTGGTACGCTCACCACGGTCGCCTTGCAAACGCTGGCTCGAACTGGGGCGCTCTTATCCGTGTGGACATATGCATCAATGTCCACCAGGTTGAACGCATGAAGGCTGTGGAGTCTACAGGGTCGATCACTTCGGAGTCCGGTTACGAACGTATCACCTACGATGGCTGTGCGGGCCGTCATGTGAAACCGCATCGTGCCGCATTACGACTGGGACAGCATCATCTATCTGGCCGACAGTACTAGCATGAAATACTGGACTACTGTCAATAACAGTACGTCGGACATCGACGAAGACAACATGCGCGTGCATTTAACTTATTTCTCGATGGATGCGAAGACAAACGACGGCCTAGTTCTTGGTGGTTCCACCACCAGTGAACGTGCTCCGTATCTTGCTTCCATCGGCGACGGCTGTCTTCTCCTCGTGTGGGAAGGAAGTTCCACGAGCGGAGATCTCGAGTACGAATTGACTGGCTGAACGATTCTACATGCAGGCTCTGCGATTAGTGAGAAGGTGACCGTGGGCTGCATGATGATCGGTGACTGGTATCAGGCGCTGAAGACGTTCCCCGGCGGGGATGTGACATACCAGTCTATGGGCACAACGCGTTCTTCGGCTGCTAAGACCTGAAGGGGGCGATGTAGTGTCTCAACGAGATTGCAAGCTTACCGATGCCACCACGAAGCTTTGCGTTTAACGTTAGTTTGTTTAGCTACGAATTTCTCGGTGTCCATAATTATAGTCGTCTTCTCGCGCTTGTTTGCGTCACCCGAGATCATGCTATCCTTTGGGGGAATATACCGTGGACGTTGAGCGATCAACATGTTCAGTTTACTTAGTGTAGAAGTACAGCTTTCCATGGTACCTCGCAGTTGTCTATCTAGGAAAAAAGAGATTGAAAAAACGGGGTGTCCAGTAATTGAGCACTTGGAAGCAGCTAGTACATTAACGATTGAGCACGATATTCTTTTTTATACCGAGCTCACATCCCTGACATCTTACGCAAAACACTTCTATCACTTCTTGTTCCAACTCAAATCCACTTAGCAGCCGTAGAACGCACCACCTGCAGCGAGGAGTCCGTCTTGCCCTTCGATAGGTATGCAACACTGCCGTCCGGATACGTCTTCAGAGCCTGGTAGCGGTTGCCCACCACGGACTTGTCCACCGTCACCTTGTCGCTGATGGTCTTACCAGTCGAGGCGTCCAGCACCTGCGCGTACATCGTGCGGTCACCGCCCTCCATGAAGTCGCCGCCCGACGAGCTGCCCTCCCACACAGCCAGCATGCCGCCGCTGCCGATCTGCGCGAGGTGAGGCGCACGTTCGTTGGCGTCCGTGCCGCCCAGAGTGATGTCCTCGCTGGCAGCCGCGTTCATGGCAAAGTGAATCAGGTGCACCTTGGCGTTGTCACCGTTGCCGTTGCTAACCGTAGCCCAGTACTTCTTGCTAGAGGCAACAGAGTCTGGCACGATGTCTCCCAGGTTGGCAGCACCCAGGTCAACCGGGTAGATCGTAGTGTCCCAGTCCTTAGGCGGCATGATACGGTTGTTGCTGTCCGTCTTACAGATAGTCGCGTAGCTGTCCGTGCGGTTGTCGTACGTGATACGCTCGTAAGCCGAGTGCGAGCAACCCCAGTCGAACGAGTCCTCGTCCGCCGTGATCTTACCCGTAGCGTCAACCACCTTCATGCGGTCACCCTGGTGAATGTTGATGCAGCCACCCTCCGACGTGGAGATGGCGGCACCGAAGTACGCAGCCCAGTTCTTGCCGTCGGACGCGATACGGCCGTGGTGAGCGTACCACCAGATCATGTACACGTCAGGGCCAGTCTTGCCCGACGAGTAGGGAGGCAGCGATGCACTCGAAGACGTCAGCTTCGTGGCCCACGACTCCTTCGTGCCGTCATAGCGGATCATATACATGTCATAGCACGGAACGGCCGGACTAGGAGCCGAACCGCACAGGTTGCTCGGGTTACCACAGTTGAGGGTACCGCCGCCCTCGGCGTCTCTCGTGCCGAGGATGACGAACCCATCCTTGTCGGCATAGATATCGGCGAAGTCGTGGACCGGGACCTTGGCAGTGCTGCCGCTCACGAGCTTGTCGCTAGCGTCCAGCTCTTGCACGATGACATTTTCGCCACTGTGGTAGGCAACGCGCGAGCCGCCACCTGGGATAGCAGCGATGGCCACAAGCTTGAGAGCGGCCTCATCCTCGTTGGTATCAACAGAGGCATCCACGGTCACTTCCGTGATTTCGATGCGCGGCTTGGCGCACAGCTTAGAGTTCTCGCCAGGAGTAGTCGAGGTCGACGGCGTGGTGGAGTTGTTGGAAGTGGTAGGGGGCGAACCGGCGCTGGATCCACTGGCGCTGGTGCTCGAAGCGACCGTGGGGGTAAGGGTGGTGGCCTTCGGCACCTCCGTGAATGTCAAGGAGGGGTCTGCCTCACCGGCAGTCTCAGCGGAGGACGCAACGTCAGTCTTCTGTGAAGCACCGTCATCGTCCTGCTTGGTGCCATCGTTGTTCTGCGAGGCATCAACGCTTGACGGTATCTCGACCTGCATAGGGTCATCATTGTTCTGCGCCGGGTCTTCGCTGTTCTGCGAGGCGTCAACGCTCGACGGCATCTCGACCTGCATGGGGTCGTCGTTGTTCTGCGCCGGATCTTCGCTGTTCTGCGAGGCATCAACGCTGGACGGACCAGAAGCAGGGCCCGAAGGGGACGTCTGGCTGGCATCCGAGCCAGGGTTGGAGTACTGCTGCACCGGGCTGTCGGGGGTAGTTTCCTGGCTGGCACCGACGTCCGAGGCGGTGGTGGAGTCCTGAGTGACCGGAGCATCAGAGCCGCTGGCGAGCGATGACGAGCCGGTAGGCGTGGCGGTCGTGACGTCGGGCATTTCAGGTTCTGGTGTCACCATGGTGCACTTCTCATCGGCGGCAGCGAAGCCATTGTTGCTAGCAAGGAGTGCGAGAGCAGAAGCGAGCAGGACGTGATACAGACGCATGGCTGGTTATGTCTTGGTCTTGCAGTGAACCGAGGAGGTTGTTGCTGTGGAAGGCCAATTGGAAAATGAGAAACAAGCACGTTGATGCATTTCATTCAACGGTACGAACAATCGATGAGGACTTTCGTTATCCTTATATCGTGCAAGAGGCTCATGAACTTCAGCTGGAACGAGGGTGGCAACAACCCTTAGGTTGAGCGTGATCTTGCAGACTTTCAGATCGAGCAACAACCATAAGTTGCCTCTTTCTTCACGGGCATATGTCATTCTTCACATCACGAAAGATTGACATGCATCAGTGTAAGCGTAGCGCGCGTTAAGGACGGTCGGACGACCTGGTGCGCTATTTAATATCAGTGGTACAGTAGCCTACCGGTGTAAATGTCGCCAGCTTTGATGAAATACGGCAGACGGCTGCATCTCTAACATTAGGTTGTCTTGCCCCCACCCCCACCCCACGCACGGTATCCTCTGTTTCAGAGTCTGTAGTCGTGCTGGCACGATAAAAATTGACTCATGTCCTCGACCAATTGTGCCGACAGCGGTAAGGTACAAGTGTGTAGTACTGTTACAGTACATACAGTACTACTGTATGATCATAAAATACAGTGTACCAAACTGCACATCATGTTACACTGTATAGTAGTCTACATGCTCGAAACGTAGGTACATGTTTCCCTGTACGGCTGGTCTCCGTGGTTGCAGCCGGCTGAAAAAAGGAAGTAATTTGCGAACTGATGGCCCCGAACATGCCGGTTGCAAAGTACCGGTACTGTACATGTAACTTGATCGAACAAAACATCTTTTGTGCAAGGCTGCTGAATACATGAAGGTGAAATTTAATGTTAGCTCTTACGTGCATCTTCAGTAACCTAAAACCAAGTGTGAAATTCCACCAAAGGCACTTGGCTATAGTTGAAGAATTTCAACATAAAAGCAAAGAGCCCTTCTGACCGCTTCAAGAAATCCATTAGCCTTCTATAACGTCGTGTTAAATTATTTTAGTTTTCTCCCTAAATTTGTTATCAAATCGGCTCAAAGTGTACATCGAATGGTCACTAGCTACCGGTATGTACTGTATGTACATTTGTAGCAAAAGTCTCCTACTTTACTTATCAGAACCCGTGGTTTTCGGGTGATAGAGAGCGTGGTCATTTGCAGTTTTGCGCGCACATACCGACTCCACTGCGCGCGAACACACCCACGGGCCGCCTCGAGAAGTACAACTTCTACGGCAATTTCGGCTCCTTTCCTGCAAATAAATTCGCTTTCGCCCTTATGAAGACCCGTAGATTAGCGAAAAAACATCTATAATACTTCGTGCATGTACAATGTACATTGTACTGTATATGCAAGAATTGGTGCCGTGGGATTTCCTTTTTATGCTATTAATAAGATTTGCTTGCAATGGGCTGAAAGCCTTGAGAATAATTCCTTCGTGGAGTGAGCATATAACTCGTCCTGACACTGTCAGGCTGACAGGACAGGACTCCTGTAGTGCTACAATCCAGCGAACTACGTGCGAGGTGGAGGTGGTACAGTAGCACCGTATCACCATGGCACGTCGCGAAGACTTCTCAATTTGTGATGCCACCAGTTGTGTCCTGTCTAATTGGAGCTCTAAAGCGAGAGGCCGCTGCAGCAACGGACTTTAAGAAATATCTGTTACGTTTGTCCTTTAAAACATATCAATCTCGTCGACATGTGGTTAGTACTTCTTTGTGGTTTCCAAAGATATTCTCAGTCGTTTGCGGCCAGCCCTGAGTGAGGGTCGTGGTGCATCAGAGCGGGGGAAACTTGAGAATGAGCCAAGAGGCTACACTAGCGACTCTGTTGGCTGCGGCCTCGTCCTCGCTTGTAACAATACAAGTTTCGAAATACACCAGATATTTTCCTAAGTTGGGCGCTACTGTCAATGGAGAAATAAGTATGATAGTAGGATGCATAGGGGGTTATTGTAGTATTATCTTGATGCTAAAGTATATCTATCATATTGCCCAAACAATTATTTATTCGTCGTTACCGGTACCTTCCAGTGGAACCTCCATGTATTAAAGCATACTGTACTATTAATACGTATTACTTTACGGTTGATCACCACACTTTGGCGAGGAGTCATCGAACAAGCAGCTGGAAATGAAGAAGCTGCTCTAGCCACAAACAGCGAAAAACGATTGTCTTCAGACCTTGATGGTGTCTGCATAAACGGCTTCCACACCGGATCGCGCATTGTGAACGTCTTTTCAGCAAAATGTAATCAAAAGTAGGGATTGTACAGAGCCTGACTCTGCTGTAACCCCCTGTTCTCAATTTACTACATTACCTTGTTCGTAGCAGGCTCAAATGACCGGCACGAATTACCCCACGAGCTTAGCTTAGGTACGGTGCTGTGTACTAAATGACACTAGGACATACTTGTAGCCCTTGTATCCTCTAGTCCTTCCATTGAGATCGGTCCACAAAAAACACCACCAACTTGATGAAGAATGGTACATCACGAGGTCTTGGCCAAAGGCACGCCACTCCATCTGGAGTCTGGTTATCTTTCCTGCTGTAATCCTATCGTCAGACGTATAATAGGGGGGGTCACACGGGCGTGTACGGTACAGATATAGTGTAACGACCACCTCCAGTGGGCATAGTTTTCACTCACGGTCCACTCACTTGCATTTACCAGCGAAAGCCAAGTCACTTCAACACACTCACACATCTAGAAACCATGCGTCTGTACAACGTCTGATGGCTCCACCGTGCTCTCTTGCGGCCTGTACTAGCGGCCTTGAGGCTGCAGGCACCACCAAGAATGGCTTCTGCGCCAAGCCGCGTATCCAGATCACGGACGTCGATGTTGGTGCTGCCGTCGAGGCCAACGAGGAGGAGGCCGCCCTCAAGCTTGTGGCTATCGCTGCTATTCCGGGTGGCGGCTCGCGCGTCGCCTTCCAAAGCGGCGACAGTATCATTGTCCGTGAGCTGGACGCCAAAGACAAACTCGTGACCAGCAGCCCCGCCGTCAAGGTGCCGCTCCACGACTTCGCTGACATCCACGCCGACAAGAACGGCTTTGTCATTCTCGGCACGAGAGACGCCGAGGGCGGCGGTATCCTCAACTGTGGTAACCCGAGCAACCTGTGTGGTTCGGCTCCTAGCCCGGCCGTTCCGTGCTATGACATGTATATGATCCGCTATGACGGCACGAAGGAGTCGTGGGCCACGAAGCTGACGTCTTCGAGCGCGTCGCTGCCTCCCTACTCGTCGGGCAAGACTGGCCCTGACGTCTACATGATCTGGTGGTACGCTCACCACGGCCGTATCGCGTTCGACGGCAAGAACTGGGCCGCGTACTTCGGTGCCGCCATCTCCACGTCGGAGGGTGGCTGCATCAACATTCACCAGGGTGACCGCATGAAGGTGGTTGACGCTACCGGTAAGATCACGGCGAACGAGGACTCGTTCGACTGGGGTTGCTCGCACTCGGCTTACGAACGTATCACGTACGACAACCGCACGGACAGCTACGCGACTATCTGTAAGACGGACAGCAACACCGTATCATGCCGCCTAAGGACTGGGGCACAACGATCTACCCGGTTGACCTGGGTGCTGCCAACTTGGGCGACATCGTGCCGGACTCGGACGCTTCCAGCAAGAAATACTGGGCTACGGTTAGCAACGGCAACGGCGACAACGCCAAGGTGCACCTGATTCACTTTGCCATGAACGCGGCTGCCAGCGAGGACATCACTCTGGGCGGCACGGACGCCAACGAACGTGCGCCTCACCTCGCGCAGATCGGCAGCGGCGGCATGCTGGCTGTGTGGGAGGGCAGCTCGTCGGGCGGCGACTTCATGGAGGGCGGTGACCGCACGATGTATGCGCAGGTGCTGGACGCTTCGACGGGTAAGGCCATCAGTGACAAGGTGGTGGTGGACAAGTCCGTGGTGGGCAACCGCTACCAGGCTCTGAAGACGTACGAGGATGGCAGTGTTGCGTACCTGTCGAAGGGTAAGACCGGCACCTCTCTGCAGGTTGTTCGCTTCTTCGGATGCTAAGATGTTGCTGGACGCGGCGCAGAAGTCCGCAGTAAAATTCCTAGATGTGTAGAACTGGTGATCACAGCTTTAGGTGCCCTGAGATTTTGGGTGGTTAGACTTTGCCATGAGCGTACAATAAAAAAAAAAGAGGACATGCATTTTCAGAAATCTTAAGAGTACAGTAGTCGACGACATTACTGTGCCAGTTCATGTGAAATTCGACGTACTATCCATACTTGTTCATGTGATATTCGACTTACTATCCATACATGCACATGTAGTACTGTACAGCGCTTGGGTACTGATGCACTTGTCTCTACTAAAATACTACAATTAATCTAGTACTTGTACATGTTTTATAGTACCGGTCTTCTAGGGACTAGCCGAGTGCCGCCGCTACGCGGCGGGAAAGAATGAATGTCGCTCCTTGTATTTTGCCTCCGTTCCGCTCGCCACGGGCTCGCTTCACTACTCGCACGGTAGGTTGGTAGATTTGGCTCAGGCGGGCCCAAAGGCCCGCAGGGTTGCAGAAGGTGCCGATTTGGGCCGCCTCGCTGCGCTCGGCAGCTTTTAGGCCAATCGGGGCCACCTTCGCTGCGCTCGGCAGCCATTAGAAAAAGTTAAATTATTTTATCCAATGATTTGTCCGGAAAAGCGTGACAGGCACGACAATTTAGTGTGACGGACAGACAGGTTGCTGCAGTAGATGTTTAAGACTAGCGCTCTGGGCGCCCGCTCCGCGGACGCTAGGGCATGGTTGGTTGGTGTAGTGCGGGCTGACCACCTTCGCTGCGCTGCGGTGTGCTTCGCGTTTCTACGTGCAGCAAAGCAACATATAGTACATGTATACTGTGTTCTACTTGTATTACGCTCCAAAACAACACCGCACACAGTATATTTAGTGCTCACATGTTATGATAGATATGACCAGGGTTTAACGTGATCTGCAAGATGAGCACCATCTTACCCGTGAAGTTTTTTTTTGTCTATAATCGCATTTGAGCGCATAGCCCCCAAAATGACACGAATCGGAGGCGCGCGTGGTTGCAAAGCTAATATATGCTGTACGGAAGACGGGTCAGTATCAATGATGCTACGAAATATACGTTGATCGGTGAGGAATCCCAGTGTAGCTAGAGTAAGTACGCCTACTCAAACGTATTTAACCCATCTGCACGTCATCGCCGTGAGGCAGTCGACACATATCACCGATTGCGACGGTCGAATAGAGCAATGTTAATCAGCTCCGCGCGCGAAGTATCTTTTAGGATAGGTAGTATATGCCGATGGTCGCCACAAACATCAATATTATGCTTTGAAATTATTCTGCTGAGCTGTTTGTGATGTAACTGAAGGGTATTTCCACTATCTTCCGCATGCATTTATCTTACTTGCATAGCTGACGTACTTTCTGACTTATTTGTATAGCTTCTGACTGACAGAGTGGCGTAAATCCTTTCCGACTGACATTATACTGGGTCCGATATGTACGACAAAAGGCCTCGTCCACATCGGATGAAGAGGCACCACTGCGTGCACATTCTTTTGACCGGCTGCAGCATACGAAGATATATGGCTGTAGGCAGAGTATCAGATCGTAGTGATGGTTAGACTTGAATTGAACAATAGTTCATGTACATTAGATGGAGTACTTTCGCTGCCTACTTATCAGCTCGGCGTGCTATTTGATGTGTCCGTGCATATCCCGCAATGCCGCCAATGGGTGTATCGTGATAGCCAACACATATGCACTGGGTTACTGCTGCGATCTCGGTACTTTTGTATCGTCGTGCTAGCCTACTGTACCCACGATTATGATGTATCCGTCTATATGATCCAGCACGTCACTATTCGGGCACAGGTCATACCCGCGGTGATACAGGCAAGCTGATCAGGCGTCTGTTAGCAGTATTCAAAGCAATATATACGCGCGCGGCGGGTACACATTATAGCCATCCGTGACTCAACCGAGCTCTTATCTCGGCCATTATGGACAGGGCGCTAAAGTAAAGTACTGCGTACAGACAAATCTCCTTGCGATGGCCGCTTGTATGGTCATCACTGGTTGTGTCCATGTAGACAGCAGCTTATTCATCGCGCATAGTGCTCACTCAATACTGAAGCTTACATTCGTGAGCGCACATTAGTGAAATATAAACTGTGACGGGTTGGTGGTACATATAGCATGGGTTTGCGTGTGCCAAGTGAGCAACGTGTACTTTCCATCTACGGTAACGCGTATGCAGATAGGAGCGGTCAGCTCGCAAGGGTACACAGTAGATACCATGCGCTAATTATTATATGAAACGCGCTACACTCCGTAGATGCGTCAACACAATTGGCAGCACCACAGTTAGTTTACCATATGTGCGGCCCCAAGCCTCGCGCCGCCCGCCAGTATACAAAATACAAAGATAAGCGGGGTAACGGGGGCAATAAGGATATAGTATCCAAATTACTTGCTCTTCTGCTGCTTCTTTTGCTCGATGTAATTGGCGTTTCGGGCGGTCAGCTTGCGAGGGCGGCTGCGCCTCTTTTTCTTCTGGGGGTACCAGTCAGGACCCATCGCCTTCTTGACGTTCACCAGACTTTCCTGGCGGCGCACTTTGGCCGAATCAGGTGGTGGGGGCTTTTCCTCCCAGAGCTCGACTGCTTTTGGGCCGTTCTCGCAGGCAATACAGCGCCGCACGATGTCCCGCCCGCTGATTGTACGGAATGCGTATCCGTACTGCAGCTTCCCGCAGCAGACGCAGCGCGCTCGGGGATCCGTCGTAGACCGCTGCGGGTTCAGCAGACGTGGGTCAATCTTCGCCTCGCAATTTTGCAAACTGTGAGTATGTTAGCAAATTAAATTGTTTTAAGCAATTACTTGCGTCCAAATATTAGCCAATAGCACGGTAATAAAAGGCTGATACTTATTATTTAAGCAACATATTAAATTGCTTTTTTATTTGATATTTTGGTTTTGCTATAATAATACTTTTATCATATATCCAAACAAATACATACTTTACATGCAATAAAAGTGACTAAAAGGCTATGTACCGTGCGCGCATGCATTCATCGGGT
>NW_003303748.1:1944379-1987381 GCF_000142945.1 Phytophthora infestans T30-4 | reverse complement strand
GATGGATTTACCGGTCGACGCGTCCAGAACTTGAGCGTAAATGGTCCGAGCGCCACCCTCTGCCAGGTCACCGCCCGACGAACTGCCCTCCCACATCGCCAGCAAGCCACCGTCACCAATAGATGCAAGGTGAGGCGCGCGCTCGTTGGCGTCCGTGCCCCCCAGCGTGATGTCGTCGTCAGCCGCCGCGTTGATAGCGAAATGGATCAGATGAACCTTGGCGTTGTCGCCATTGCCGTTGCTTACCGTCGCCCAATATTTCTTGCTCGAGGCGTCCGAGTCCGGCACGATGTCGCCCAAATTGGCAGCAGCCAGGTCAATGGGATAGATGGTGGTGCCCCAGTCGTTCGGTGGTATGATGCGGTTATTGTTGTCCGTCTTACAGATCGACGCGTACCCTTTCTTGCGACTATCGTACGTGATACGTTCGTAAGCCGAGTGCGAGCAGCCCCAGTCGAACGAGTCCGCCTGCGTCACGATCTTACCGGACGGACCCACCACCTTCATACGGTCACCTTGGTGAATGTTGATGCAGCCACCCTCCGACGTGGAGATGGCACAGCCGAAATACGCCGCCCAGTTCGTACCGTCTGACGCGATGCGGCCGTGGTGCGCGTACCACCAGATCATGTACACGTCAGGGCCAGTCTTGCCCGACGAGTAGGGAGGCAGCGATGCACTCGAAGACGTCAGCTTCGTAGCCCACGATTCCTTTGCACCGTCGTAGCGGATCATGTACATGTCGTAGCACGGGACGGCCGGGCTAGGAGCCGAACCACACAGGTTGCTCGGGTTACCACAGTTGAGGGTACCTCCGCCCTCGGCGTCTCTCGTACCGAGAATCACGAAGCCATCTTTGTCGGCGTAGATGTCGGCGAAGTCGTGGAGCGGTACCTTGACGGTACTTCCACTCACGAGTTTATCGCTGGTATCCAGTTCCTGTACGACCACGCTCTCGCCGCTATGGAAAGCGATACGCGATCCGCCTCCCGGGATAGCAGCGATGGCGACAAGTTTGAGGGCGGCCTCGTCCTCATTGGCCTCGACGGCCACACCGACATCGACACTGGTGATCCGTACTCTCGGCTTGGCGCAGAGCTTAGCATTACTCGATGGTGTTGTGGTAGCACTAGAGTTCGCGGCAGCAGAAGGCGTAGCAGCAGTGGGGGTATCAGTCTCTGCTGCTGGAGGGTCTGCGGTTGTAGGTGCATCAGTCGTCTGTTGTGCAGGGGTCTCTGGCGCACTGGCAGGTTCGATGGCCGGTGTCTCTGGTGCACTTGTTGGCTTGGCAGCGAGAGTCTCCGGTGCATCAATTGGGTTCACGACCGGCGCATCGGTTGTGTCTACGGCAGGAGTCGCCGGCACGTCTATCGTCTGAGCAGCAGGCGATTCGGAAATATCAGTCGTCGGCACAGCAGGAATTTCCGGGGCGGTCGGTTGTTCCGGTCCGCTGGTCGGCTGGGCAGACGGTATAACCGGCGTCTGCTGTTCGGTGTTAGATCCACTAGTGTCGGCACCGGGAGTGAAATTATCAAATGAAAACCACGGGAACCACGCCGTTCCAGGCGCCCCATCGGTGGTTGGTGCTGCTGTGTTCCAGCCATTAAAAGAGAACCACGAAGGCCACGAACCCGACGCTGTACCAGGTGTTCCATTAGACTGCGGTGCTCCTGTGTTCCAGTCATTAAACGAGAACGTGGGGAGCCATGAAGCGGAGGGTGTCCCTGGGGTTTCCGGACAGTCGACTGTTCCAGTTACGCCATTGCTACCAGCCAGCAAAGCGACCTCCGCTGCGATGACTACGTGACACAGCCGCATTCGCGATGACTGGAAAGTGGGGAAGTGAGATGGCGCACCGGACTCACGCTGTTCCAACACTCAAGCTGGTCGTAAAGCCGATCAGGTTTAAAAGACCAAGCGCCACACTCACCGCCAAAGTTGCCAACGTAGTGGAGCAGAGGGTGCAAGTGCTTGGGATGTGCATTTTACCAATTGTTGAAGCTAATAAAAAAGGATGGAGAGAGTTTTGCTTGTTTTAGGTAAAAGTACCAACCAATCACACAATTGATTTCTATCTCGCTTTTACCAAAGACTTTGGTCGAAAGTACGGTTCCAGTTTCCTGATCCGGATTGAAGTTTCGACTTCCTGTTTGGGCGCCTTCCAAAACCCACATAAAACAGGTTTTATCCGAACGTGCAATTAAACGGCGGATTAAACCAAAATTGTTTGGTTGACCAAAAAATTGGTCAGATCATACAATTCGGTTTATTCATGTTTTTCGAGAAAAACTCGACGTTAAGTGTGTGCGGTCAAGCGGCAACCTATCCCAAAGTGTATGTTAAGCTGTATTGCTGAGCTTCAATATCCCCTGAAGCTGCAACCCCCCCCCGTTTAAATTGGATCTTCAAGCGTCATGACATCTTCGCGCGCGCGGGTCGAGCCTCAAAAACCGCGCCTAAACTACCTCTCATATTCGAATCTGCCTGGAAGGCGGGAGGAGAGAGGGCTCGAAGTTTGCTCTCCGTTATATCGATTTTGTGCGTGCACGTTCAAATTGCTATGGTACAATCTTTTGCTGGATCTTGTTCTTACATGCCGTTGATGCAGGCGCCAGCTTCGTGATGACACGCGCAAGTGGAAAACGTAAGCGCGCCCCTGGAGACGCCGGCAGTATTGGCGGACTTAGGAGCCTCGCCAAGCGGTTAAGACCATCTCCTACGAAGAGGAACGACCCCATCGTGAGCCCGCACGATCTGGACGTTCCGGGTGTGTTCGCCACTGGTACGATGCAGACGACGATGTTTTCGCTGCCCGATACTTCCGATGGAGACTCTATCCAGTATGCTCCTGACGCCGTGTCTGGGTCGTCTCGTATAGTGCCGATGGATCGAGCTATCACATCTCTTTCTGACGTCGTGTCGGCATGGTCGGACACCTCTTCCGTGGCTTCTACACTAGACCTGAGGCTCCACGGATCTGACTCGGAGGAGTCCTCCGTAGGCCAGGCATCGTCGTCGCCTTCCAGACTACGTCTTCAACCGACGCGTAAAGCAAAGAAGAACGGAAGGCTCGACCAAAGCGCCGACTCCGACTTCTCTATCTCGCAAGCTTCTTCGGCGTTCAACGTGGTGCCGGGGTCCACGAGGCACCACTCAGGGCATGACTCGGATTCGACTCTTTTCTTCGACATGTAGCTCGCCGGGGTTGAGGTCATTGAGACCAAAGGTCATTCGAAAGGGCCAAAACGTTGGGAACCAGCAACTTGGCCTGAACATGTGGAGCGTCTCCACGGCCACATCACACCAGCCTACTTCAAATATGCCTCCGTGTCAGCAGATGAGATGTGTCACTGCCGGGAGCTTTGCAATGTTTCGACCTGCCAAAATGCGAAGTACAATCGCTTTTGCTACCGTGGAAATTGCTCTTACGCGGGTATGTGTGGAAATGCCTTAAGAGAAGTAAACGCATTGCCATTTGCAAAAGCTCTTTCCGAGGTGGCCTCGGTCTTGTTGCTACTCGCGCTATCCCAAAGGACACAATTATTGGGGAATATTTTGGCAAGATCGAGGTTTTTGGACCTCCGTGTGCAAATGGATATCGAAACAACGGCTACATGCTTCATCTGAAGACACCTGCTCAATCTGGACAGCGTTACGGCATTGACGCCAGAGAGGCGGGTGGTTTCTTCAGGCTGGCCAATCACGCCTGTAATCCCTGTGCTTGCTTCCACGAGGTTCAAACGGGTCGACATTTGACGGTGGCGGTCGCCACCGTCAGAGATGTGCTCCCAGGAGATGAAATCACGGTAGCGTATGGGAACGCGTTGTGGTTTATTTGCCGTTGCGGATGGGACGGATGCCACCACAGAGATATCCAGCACCTGCACGATCTGTAGTCAGCTGCGCATGTCATGAGGTACTCCAACTTGGAGACAAAGTGTAAATGTTGAAAAGATTCGTATGTGAATACGGCCCACTTTTTTCGAACGTTTGACTTCTCGAGGTTAAATCTTCGTGTCTTTTTCTTGCGAGGTTAAATTATGCGGCTCGAAGGATTTGCTCTTCATTCCCCGATCTTCTATCAAGAGCCGAAGCAACAACTCACGGATTATGACGGTATGCAAAAACAGTCCCCATCGCTGTGAGTCCGATCACACTGATATCGTGTTTTCGACCAGAGAGGTCGAAGAACTGGCTACGCGAATTACTCCGTGCGAGAGCAGCTTTTACTGTGTGCAATTGCAGAGAAGATTGTTCCTACCGGAAGGAACGAGTGGGAGCGTCTGACGATCCGGTATAACTCCCGCCGAGGCAGGAGTTCACTTGAGAGAGACTTGGATTCTCTACGCCGAAAATTCAAAAATATGTACAGCAAGCCAAAACCATCGGGCAACGGAGAGGTGAAACCTGCGCACAAGGCAATTATGTGGGCCAAAAAAATTCAGATGACCATCGAAGAAAAAGCCGGGACGCATACATCCTTCGACGGCGTCGAGACTGAAGAAGACGAGAAGAAAGAGAATCAAAGCCAGATCAATCGACCTGCGTCTAGCGGCGGGGCCCCATTGCCTCACTTGCCTGTAGCTAACGGGTGCCGCGAGGGACACACGTCTGTCTCGCAAGAACGCGATCCTGTCGGCAGCTCTCCAGCCAGTAAAGAGAAGAATGTTGTCTCGCAGCTTGCCCAATGTTCCCAACAATCTCAGTCTCCGGAAGCACAGTACTCTGGCATTGCTATAACTAGTTCCGGAACGTTTGATGCTTCCCTTGCTGCGGCTCTCGACCTCTCCGACTCGGACGAGGACGAAGAAGATAGAGAAGAGGAACCTTGCGCCAACGATGTGGATGGCGATAAACGTCGGTGACTTTCAAACGAGTATAGACAACCCGGCCGCTGGTGTTGACCAATACTGTCGAACTAGCTATGGAGAGTTGTCACCGAATCCCGACGCAAACACCACATTTCGGCCTCAAGGGGTCACTGAAGAAGTCCCACAGAGAAGTGCGGGTCGTCCGCCGAAGCCGACGCCTACCACGCCACCTATGACTTCTCCGGACGGAGCAGTGTTGTTTCGTGACCCAGGGCGTGCTGTAGCCGACGCTCGCGAGAAAGCTTGCAACCCCCGTCTCTCCAGTGTCAGCAATCGACTCGGAGGCCAAGATCTTACAGTTGTGAGAGACAACATCGAAGAGCTGAGCAAGCGCTCTAACAGAGTGAACGAGTTGGGATTCGAGACCTTCACTCAAGCGAAACGCACAAAGACCGCGAAGCGTATCGAAAACCTTGGAAAGCAGATTACCGGGTTAGAGGAGGCACACGGATCCGATACCAACGACATGACGCGCCTTTTGATATTTTACCGTGCAGAGAGCGACCGAAAAGCCGAAACAGCGGAGCTACGGCGCCATGAAGAGAAAGCTCAAAGAGACGCTGTCGTAAAGAGGGAAAAGAAAGAAAGAGAGCGCGCGAGGCAGGATGAGAGTGATCGTTTTCGAGAAGAGAGAGCCGATCGACTTGCACGAGAAGAGAAGTGGAAGGCCGAGAAGGAGGAAAACCGTCGCCAATTCGAGGCGCGAATGGAGCTCGAACGCTCTGAGGCCCGAGAGCGACATTCCGAAATGATGATGACGCTCGCAAAGCTTATCAACAAGTAAGTATACGCAGTGGTGCAGCTGCTATCATGAAGTCATTCGGCCATGATATCATTAGTGTTGAGCTGCATAGTGCAAAATATTGTGACGTATAATGAGCGAACGAGCGATGCATGTTTCACACACGTTATTGATAAGCTTCTCGACCGTGGACGTGTGTAGTACGAATCTGACTGATACCGACGGTGCGAGCTCTGTAGTTAGATAATCTGAACAAATTGTCTAGACGAACGGCGCGCTCTACCTTTCCAGAAGGAAGAGGTAAATACAGTCGATGGTACACTTTGGCGACGGAGCCCATACCCCACTCCGCTGCCTGCCGTACAAACGTTATAGCGCGTGACAGCTTTCTCGCGACAGGACGAACGGATGGTAGCAGCTTCTGGAGATCCCCTTCCTTTCAGGGAGTAATGATTTTCCCTGTCATTCTTCCTCCACAAGGGAAAGCACTGTCCGCTACGACTCCATAGCGGGGGTCGGGACAGAAGTGGGGGTCAGCAAGGCACTCCTGAAACGCGAGGCTCATATCGCCGTCGCTCCAGCTCCCCGGGTTGTTGTGTTTCGCCCATACAATGAGCCCGTCCGCGGAAAAGCAGAGCGTCCCTGTCACGAAGACCCCGTGTAGCCACCCGTTGTAGTGCGCGTTTTGAACGTCAGGGTTGGACGGCTGCAAAACCTAGAATATGACAGCGCAGAGATAAAGTATAAACAGACTTAACTTAAACATTCGAGTATTTAGATACCCACACGGAAATTCTTGCCATCGATGAAGCCCCAACAGTACTGCAGCAAAGGTTGGTGCTGAGCCACCATCTCGGCACATGCTCTTTGACGAGCAAGAGAAGGCCACGATATACGAGCTGGCGAGAATCCGACGAGAGCCCATGCCAGCGCTCTCTCAGCATCCTTGATAATACGACTAAGCGTTGAGGGAGGAACCCCAAAAATCATACAGAGAGCATTATTCTGCATGGACCCCACGTAGAACGCAAGCAGCAAGCCAAGGACTTGATGGAGCTCCTGCAATTTCCGTGGACGCCCCCCCCTTTGGGTAGTGTTTCGAAATAATGTAGAACAGGGAAAACCTATCCAATAAGAACTTGAAAGATTGTCTGTGGCGAATAGTTAAGCACAACAAAACAAAAACAACGGAGTGATAGCGATTAGCGCAAGAGATCGTTTCTTCTGGAATCAGACGTACCGACTAAGACTTGTCATGTTTATCATATTCAGGTCATTTCCATGCAGCCACAAGTTCATCCAAGACGACCAAATAGGTATCATTAGACACCCGACCGTCAAATAGTGACGGACCCGAAGAAGTCTTTGGCGCTCAGCACGCAGATACTCCAGATGGAGGCGCCGACGGAGATCACGAATCGCCCGTGACAGACGTATTCTCGTGCTTACAGCTGCCACCAGCAGCAGCCACTCAGCGTCCCCCGCCATAATCTCTCCGCTCGCTCGATGAAATGGGGCTTCGGTAGAGTCTCAGATGAACGTCACTGAAGTCACGCGATCTTTCGCGCCTTCACATCTTTACATCTAGACAAAATATTGAGAAAATTGTCCAGTTACTGCATGTCCCACGTATTAAAGTATATATAAATGTAAGCTATGCGCACCATAGGTGCGTTTCATATTGAACGCATTAAACTTTTGAAAGTGGTTTTGGAGGTCGAGTTTCTGTTTACTTGACGAAAACAAAACCTACCCGCAGAATTAAACTTGCGTAAAACGGGGGGTGACCAAAACTTTTATGTGGGTTTTGGAAGGCGCCCCATGGATCTGCCGTGGAGTCATTCTTACATGTAAAAAGGTGAAGGGTGGGTAATTTCTGACAATGACATGACCGAGTTCCTTCGCATAGCGCGTCACAAGCTGTGACTCACAGCCTGTAGACTACAAGTTGTAATAATGGTGCTGTAGCTCCAAAATCGGTCTAGTTTAAATAGTGATAATAGACCAGTTAATGTAAGAAATAGTACCTAATATTATCTTCTAAGACAAAGTGACATTATAAAATTTCACCTTAATATTAGCTAATACTGTACGATACTGTACTATATTCTTCAAAGATTGCGAAATCGGTTTTAATCCACTAATCATATGTCTTCAACGTTCGACTAGCTGAAGTATTACAAATCAACAGTGAGAGAGATGGAGTCCGGGAGTGAGAGTGACGGCAAGGTTGGTGTGGTGAGTCGGCTCAAGCTCTAAAGCAACAGTAGTGATGGCAGGCCTTAAAACTGACGAGTATTTGCTCTAATATTTCACTGTGACACAGACAAAGCCGATCGAGATGGAAAACTGCAAGCTGCTACAGTTGTTTAAAGTCGATAGAGAATAAAGCTGTAGCCTTTGATGCTAGATTAATGCGCCCAGAAGTGACTAAAAACGTTTTTTGGTGGTTCAGAGAGGGTAAGGTGGCAAGAAACGTACTTAAGTGGGAAAATGTTGGCAGTCAGACTAATCGTCTTGACCTGGCCTACAAAAATTGGGTTTTAACAAGGGTTTTCGGCCAATCGGCCATTAATAAAGGCCACGGCCATTGGATTGTATGATTATAGAGGTTTTAGCTGGTTATAAAGCTTGGTAGGTCTCGCTTTATACTACGATTTAGCAAAGAAAAATAATAATTTTAATTAACATCGGGTGCTAAGGCTTGGAACAGCTTGGCACGCTGGAGAATGCCTAACGCCGTCCACGAATGTCACCACTACCGCGTGGGACTGATCCGCGTGCTTGACAGGGACGCGCTCGAGCTGCGTAATCTTCGACGCCTCACGCAGCCACACACGGACGCGAGCAGCTTTAGCGTATGGTTCGACCTTTTCACTGCAAGAATTGCTCTCGTCGAAGTTGTAGTTCTCTAACGAACGCATACTCGCACGCACAGTCGGTCTACAGCGGTATTTTTGTCCAGTCTTCATGGTCGACACAGGAGAGCTTATTAGCAGCTGAAGCTTGCCCAGGTGATGGTCGGCCTGGTTGGACGAGATCCAGACGCATTTGAGGCGCTCCAGACGTCTTCTGTCGCCTCCAGCGTAGCGATACGTCTGGTTAAAGCTGCGTTTTCTACAGTCCAACATCATCCCAGTCCACTGCTCGTCGTCCTTTCTTGTCGGTAGTCTTCAGTGTAGATGCATGCCTGTGACGTTGCAATACTTGGACGGGATCGCGCTCAGGAACATGATGCGTTCGATGATGATCCAGGCTCATAGCGCTGGGGTCTTTACTTGTGATCTCGGCTACGCTCTCGCGGACCTCACCGAAGTTTGGACGCGGCCTGCAACTGGACGGGTCAAAACCACGACAAGCTTTAGGAGAGAGAATGAATCTTAGGCCACTCTCGCAGAACCAGCTGGGACGTATCGGCAGCCTCTAGTGAAGCACTTGGTACACGAGGAAACGCTCGATGGCATCGCGCAGTTAGGTCTCTACGTCGGACAGGAATGCACGGAGAAAGACGGCGTGTAGCTTAGCTTTCAGCTTCGCTAAAGTGTGAGACACTGCTTCTGCGCTCAGGTGTCGTGTCCTAGCAGCACGTGACGCGGTTGAGCGCCGAAACTTCGCATTAACTCTGCGTGGGTGACGCAGCACGTCGAGACTTCCGAGAAAAAAAAACACCACTTCCGCTTGGACTTGATCCTGTCTCAATGTATCTGCTAAAGCCAACAAGCGCGTCCACGTGCGCAGTAAACACTGATAGCAGCACACAATCAGTCAATTTCACCTTCTCATAGGGCAGCTTCACGTCCTTGCTCGTCGTTTTGATGGTGGCGTGGAGTCGAGGGACGCTGGTGTAACGTCCAAATCATTTTCCTTTGGGTACACCGAGCGCCAACGCTTTCCCCACGAGAATCTTGCCTCTTGTGTCAAACCTCCAGCATATTAATAACAGTCTTAGTATTATTAGAAGATTTACTAAATACTACGAAGTATATCACACAAGAAATAGAGATTGTTTGTTGTACAGTACTAATATCTCCGTTTCTTTTGGGATATACCACTACTATAATAGTATCAGCAAAGTGGTCATAATACTACTGCTGTTAAATTTAGAGATCTTCAAACATCGCGCAACCCCTGACTTCTACTCATTTTTATATTCGCTGAATCCATACCACAAGCAACGTGATGTGCGAAGAGCGACTGTCATTGAGAAGACGTGCCGAAGACTTCACCCTGCTGTTTTTGCGGGCGCTTTGTCCGCGGTAGTGAGATATGCAGTAGGGACACAGACCTCTCCAACGTGGGAAAATTTGCCCTGCACCACCTTGCAGGCGATCCCGAATAGATCAACAACCGTGTAGCTGTATATGACCAGTTGCAGTCGCTCAGAGCGGAGTCTTTGCTCTGGAGCTTGACGCTGCTCGGCCGCATGGTCAGCTCGACCTGTTGCTGCATCTCCAGTCGATAGTCCCTCGGTATCTTTGGCCCTGCCACCTGCCGTCGCATCTCTCGCCGTGTCTCCACAACTCACTCCTTGCCGGCCTGTTGTCGTGACCCAGTCACTGGCTGGTCCGGCGTCAACGCCCCTGTACTCACCTGAGCAGGATCTGGATATGTCTTGAGTAAACCGACATACAAAACCAGGTGCATCTGCATTTTCTTTGGGAGGTTGAGCGTATACACAAGCTCTTCCTGGCCACGATCCGATGAGTCTAGATCTCAGTTTGGTCTTGCAGACCGCAGACACTGCATGTGTAGGTAGGTTCTTAGCGTTAAATAAAACAATGTCACCATTTTTTGACCCGTTCAGCATGTTTTTTCTGCATTTCTTGGCTCTCAGCCATAGCGTCGCGTCCCAGACGCATGACTCTCCGGCTCAGCGAGATGAAGTCCTCAGCTTGCTTGCAAGCTGCAACAGGGCTGATATCCGCAATCCGCTGGGCTATTCCTCCCGCAATAAGCCCTGCACCACCGCGTCTCATTCTTAGGTTTTAAGTATCACTGACACGTTAGCGCGTAATACTAGGCGCTAGCTAGCAGTTAGTTAGCATGTATAGCTGCTCATATATCAGCGGTAGGAAGTATCTTACGCCTGAACAGTATTGTTGAGCTCAACTCCATCATAGACAAGAATGAACTCCAGGACTTGAACGACGTGGCGAAGCTTCTCAGCACGTTTTCGAGGAATCTGTTCGTTCGCTCGGTCTGATCATCCATGTCATGATGTGACATAGCGGCCATCTTTAACTGTTTCCCGACAAGTTTGAAGACTTTGGCAAGAGGCGGAGGTAGAGCGAGGGCCGCAATCGGAGATGATCGACGGGGTAAACGACGGAGGTGGTACACCAGTCGACATAAGCCGTCGCGGACTGAGATGTAGTGGTGGTCGCTGCAACAAATGTAAGGTGAGCCGTCGTGCTAAACCGGTCACTGAAGACGATAATACCCGTGCTGACTTGAGCGTATCGCAGAAGGCCGAAAAAGGAATCTATGCTGAGGAAGACCACGACTTCACTGCAAAAGGATCGGTCAAAGCTGCACCCACTTCAACATTCAAGGCTTGACACGTTAGCCACTTACGCACTCATTTGTACATGCGACCAGTAGAAGCAGCGAGAGAGCGACGCGAATATCCTTTTTCGTTCAAATGATCGCAGGTGTAGGAATCTTGTAGCTCGGGAATCAATTGAGCGCGCGGAGATCGATGTATGGCGAGACGACGATGCGTGGCGTGTCCGAGCAGTCGACGGCCTAAAGTCGGCAGGTCACCACCCAGGCCGAGTCGATCCACCCAAGCGCGGTTAGGTGGGGACGGCCGATCAACATCGCGCTCACTCGGATGGACCCCTATCGATGCTCTATCAATACGAAACACACCACAGCCTAAAATCAAGTCGCAGGGTGAAGTGGCCGCTGCCATTTTAGCGACGTCTCCGGTGACATGCACGTTTTCGTCATCAATGCCGCTAATTTCGTGGCGAGTCGACTGCACGAAGTCTAGCCGACGCACTATTGCATCGGGAGGATGTTAATCCTGCTTGGTTTGAATGGAACGACGACTGTATACTCCGAGGACAGCGAGAGCCAGCGTACCATGCACATGACGAACTGATGACGCCTTGTAGGTGTCCGCAGCGGTGCATGATTAGTTTAAACGTCAACGGTCTATTTATCCTAGAAATACAAGCAGAACTTTATGAAAGCGTAGCGCATGCCCACGTGATCGTTGTCGTGAACGGGATAATTCTGCCCGGCCGGTTGAGCTGACACGACTGGTAGCTTATCGCTTGCTCGCATTCCTTGTCGTCAATTGCTTTACTGCGTAACCAGCGGTTAAGTCGCTTGCATTGCAAGCCACGTAAAATATTTATGACTGCGATCTTCTCGGAGTCAACACGAACATCGTTCCTGCTGACGTGACTTCCAAGGGCCGGGTCTTCGGGAGCGCAGAAGATGCACTTTTCAGGTTAGTGCTAGCCTTGTTGTCCCACATGACTGGGAGAACCTGTCGCTGCTTCGAAGATGTATCTTGATATTGGCCATGCCGCCATTGGCACGACTAATTACACATTTATTTTTCCTAGCTGATCGGCGGAAAGTTTAATCAGAACATACGTATGTTAGAAATTATAGCGTATTTCATGTTTGCTTTCAAGCATCTAGCCATGATCAAGCTACGCTAAAATGCTAACGACCTATGGTGACGAAGATTTTTGTCAAGTCAAAATCGACTAACATATCGGTGCAGTACCCTAATCCGACGTAAACGGGTTTTGCCCCAGTTTACGCGAGTTATCGGCGTCATGCTCGTGTCTCCTCCCTAATATTGGAGTGCAGCGCCTCACATCCGTCCACACGGGTAAATTTCGGTCATCCTGTCAGACGGGCCAATAATTTAACGGTCTCCAACGCTGTGTTCGCTTGCGACGATCGTCATGTGCGATATAATGGCGCTATCTACGCGCTTTTAATTAGTGTCACGATCCGACAAGGAGCCAACAAGAAGTGCGCTCTTGCGCCGCCGTCAACTGTCTTAGCTTTGACGTCACAAACACCTATTTAATCGCGTCAGCGTCGCTTTACAGTTGGATACCATGATTCGCCATGCCCGACTGTGCCAACCAAGCCACCAGTCGCGATTTTTGTAAACCCAGTTTGGAGTCGCAGCTTCGAACGCTGGTCCGCTCACGACTTTGTATAGAGAAGGGAACTTGACCCGCTACATACGCGACGCAATTGCCACCGCCGTTGATCTACAGAAAGAGCATGCAGGTCAGCGAGAATGCAGAAGTTTTGAGAATTTTATCGTGTCTTGCTATCTACCAACGGTATTACACTTTCTGTGACTAGTTTGGGCGCTAACTTGCTGGCTCCACGACTCATTGGGCTCCTAAACGTATGAAAGTGTCAGGTGGTGCGTTTACACCGCAACTTTCTATAACTCTACATCTTCATCCTACCGTCTAGATCGTCCGGCGCCAACGCTTCTAGACGTACATCGTCCTCTGCGCCCACGCTACCGTGGTCGCCCTGCGCCATATCTTGTCGACGCCGGCGATGACGCAACTCTTGGTTCTCCCGTTCCAGATACTCCACACGTCGAGCAAGGCGATCCAGACGCTGCGTGATCGCAGCATCCATCCGGCGCACACGATCCTCTCTTTCTGCGCGACGGCCTCGCGCCTCTCGCGCATAGTGAGGGTAAACTTCGGCATACCGCCAATTGGGTCCTGAACCACGATGACTCTCGTTCTGGATCCACGGCTTCTCGTGAGGGTCGCGGCTCTCCTCACCGCGACGATGCCATCTCTCCACTGGGGTGTTACTTGGCACGTTAGATGCCGAATAGTCGAGCGACTCGCGCCATTCTTCTTGCCGACGTTCCAGACTGCGTGGCAAAGTACGAGGTAGGCCTCGAACTGGTCGTAGGTCGCCACGACAGTGTGGCCGTCCATCTCCCCTAGCCCTGCCGAGGACTCTTTGGTAGCGTCCAATCACACCACGCTCCACTTTAGTAATCCGCCTCGATTTCACAATGCGACACCACTCATAATCATCGGGTCGCGGGGCGCCGCGCCCGCGACAGCGCTTACATCCTTTTCCACGATGTACAGAACAGCACTGGCGACCTTGGTCATCTGACAGCTGGCACACCTGAGCTTTCAAAGTACCGACGGACAGCCGAGCGTGAGTCGCCTCACGTTCCTGTAATGTGCGCTCGAAGGCTTCCCCGCCTTCCTTGTTCCATCGAAGTACGAACGAAGTCCATGCTTTGTCCAGGGACTGGAGGGTCACGGTTCTTGTGGCCGTGGCAGGCTTGCCCCGAGTAGCTCGGAACCGTTGAAAGAGACGCCTCATCTCGTCATTATTGCGCGCTCTTTCGATGGCGCTGCAGTCGTACAGCGCCCACCTTTCCAGCGTCTCCTCGTAAGTTGTCGGCTCGTCGTCCTGCGCGCTCATTGCTGCCCACTACCCAAAAACGCAGAATGCCTCGTGCTCTCTCTCTCCGAAGGGGAGGATTGTTTGACTGGTCACTGAGTCCACCAATCAGCATGCGGATCCCATCGATTGGTTGGCGTGGCTTTCAATCTCACAATTTATTGGATTGCTTCTGTGAACATAGTAATTTGTATCCGTCCTTTATGCCAGGCAAGCCACTACGTCGGACGCTTCTCGGGTGTTGATGCTTCGGCTGGCACCTGGTCGACGGCTGGACGCGACAGAGACGCCAATTGCTTTTTCCGATGCTGCAACTACGACTGCTTCTGCGTCTACAGCTTCCATTTTGAGCTTAATCACGACTGCTTCATCCAGTTCCGGCTGCTGCGGTACGTCCCGTGTGCGTAAGATATAGTTGAGATGGTGTAGAATGACGAGGACGAGGTAGGGATCATCGCCGTTTCCTTCGCGTCGATGCCGTCTGGTGGCTCTCGTAGAGCTTTTCAGAGTGAAGACATCGTGATCGTGCGTGATCTAGACTCGGACGACGCTCTCGTGACACAGTTGAAGTCCCACTTGCCGACACGTCAATGACGATGGCTTTGTCTTACTCGGCACGAGAGATGCCGGAGGAGGAGGCGCCCTAAACTGCGGCAATCCGAGCAACCTGTGCTTTGCTCTCCGTTCCGTGCTACGATATGTAGGTTCGTTACGACGGCTCAAAACATATCCATGTGCCACTAATCCTGAAATCTTGGAGCTCGTTGCTTTCGATCTACACCACCTCTGCTTCAGGCGAAGAGGTGTACATGCTCTGGTGGTACGCTCACCACGGTCACCTTGCAAATGCTGGCTCGAACTGGGGCGCTCTTATCCGTGTGGACATCTGCATCAATGTCCACCAGGCTGTCGCATGAAGGTTGTGGAGTCTACAGGGTCGATCACCTCGCATCACCTACGATGGCTGTGCGGACAGTTATGTGAAGATCTGTAAGACGGACAGCAACAACCGCATAACGACTGGGACAGCATCATCTATCCGGCCGACAGTACTAGCATGAAATACTGGACTACTGTCGATAACAGTACGTCGGACATCGACGAAGACAACATGCGCGTGCATTTAATTTATTTCTCGATGGATGCGAAGACTAACAACGACCTAGTTCTTGGTGGTTATACCACCAGTGAACGTGCTCCGTATCTTGCTTCCATCGGCGACGGCTGTCTTCTTCTCGTGTGGGAAGGAAGTTCCACGAGCGGAAATCTCGAGTACGAATTGGCTGGCTGAACGATCTACACGCACGCTCTGCGATTAGTGAGAAGGTGACCGTGGGCTGCAAGAAGATCGGTGACCGGTATCAGTCATTGACGACGTTCCCCGGCGGGGATGTGGCGTACCAGTCCATAGGCACAACGAGTACGACTTGTCCGCCTGAATGTGTCTCGACGTGTTTGTAAGCTTACCGATATTTGACCATGCCACTATGAAGCTTTGCGTTTAACGTTAGTTTGCTTAGCTACGCACTTCTCGGTGTCCATAATGATGGTCGTCTTCTTCCGCTAGTAACTACTTGTATTCAATAGCGTCACCCGAGATCATGCTATCCTTTGGGGGAATGTATTGTATACCGTGGACGTTGAGCGATCAACATGTTCAGTTTACTTAGTGTAGAAGTACAGCTTTCCATGGTACCTCATTGCAGTTGTCTATCTAGGAAAAAAGAGATTGAAAAAACGGGGTGTCCAGTAAATGAGCACTTGGAAGCAGCTAGTACATTAACGATTGAGCACGATATTCTTATTTATACCGAGCTCACATCCCTGACATCTTACGCAAAACACTTCTATCTCTTCTTGTTCCAACTCAAATCCACTTAGCAGCCGTAGAAACGCACCACCTGCAGCGAGGAGTCCGTCTTGCCCTTCGATAGGTATGCAACACTGCCGTCCGGATACGTCTTCAGAGCCTGGTAGCGGTTGCCCACCACGGACTTGTCCACCGTCACCTTGTCGCTGATGGTCTTACCAGTCGAGGCGTCCAGCACCTGCGCGTACATCGTGCGGTCACCGCCCTCCATGAAGTCGCCGCCCGACGAGCTGCCCTCCCACACAGCCAGCATGCCGCCGCTGCCGATCTGCGCGAGGTGAGGCGCACGTTCGTTGGCGTCCGTGCCGCCCAGAGTGATGTCCTCGCTGGCAGCCGCGTTCATGGCAAAGTGAATCAGGTGCACCTTGGCGTTGTCGCCGTTGCCGTTGCTAACCGTAGCCCAGTACTTCTTGCTAGAGGCAACAGAGTCTGGCACGATGTCGCCCAAGTTGGCAGCACCCAGGTCAACCGGGTAGATCGTTGTGCCCCAGTCCTTAGGCGGCATGATACGGTTGTTGCTGTCCGTCTTACAGATAGTCGCGTAGCTGTCCGTGCGGTTGTCGTACGTGATACGCTCGTAAGCCGAGTGCGAGCAACCCCAGTTGAACGAGTCCTCGTCCGCCGTGATCTTACCGGTAGCGTCAACCACCTTCATGCGGTCACCCTGGTGAATGTTGATGCAGCCACCCTCCGACGTGGAGATGGCGGCACCGAAGTACGCGGCCCAGTTCTTGCCGTCGAACGCGATACGGCCGTGGTGAGCGTACCACCAGATCATGTAGACGTCAGGGCCAGTCTTGCCCGACGAGTAGGGAGGCAGCGACGCGCTCGAAGACGTCAGCTTCGTGGCCCACGACTCCTTCGTGCCGTCATAGCGGATCATATACATGTCATAGCACGGAACGGCCGGGCTAGGAGCCAAGCCACAAAGGTTGCTCGGGTTACCACAGTTGAGGGTACCGCCGCCCTCGGCGTCTCTCGTGCCGAGGATGACGAACCCATCCTTGTCGGCATAGATATCGGCGAAGTCGTGGACCGGGACCTTGGCAGTGCTGCCACTCACGAGCTTGTCGCTAGCGTCCATCTCTTGCACGATGACATTTTCGCCACTGTGGTAGGCAACGCGCGAGCCGCCACCTGGGATAGCAGCGATGGCCACAAGCTTGAGAGCGGCCTCATCCTCGTTGGCATCAACAGAGGCATCCACGGTCACTTCCGTGATTTCGATGCGCGGCTTGGCGCACAGCTTAGAGTTCTCGCCAGGAGTAGTCGAGGTCGACGGCGTGGTGGAGTTGTTGGAAGTGGTAGGGGGCGAACCGGCGCTGGATCCACTGGCGCTGGTGCTCGAAGCGACCGTGGGGGTAAGGGTGGTGGCCTTCGGCACCTCCGTGAATGTCAAGGAGGGGTCTGCCTCACCGGCAGTCTCAGCGGAGGACGCAACGTCAGTCTTCTGTGAAGCACCGTCATCGTCCTGCTTGGTGCCATCGTTGTTCTGCGAGGCATCAACGCTTGACGGTATCTCGACCTGCATAGGGTCATCATTGTTCTGCGCCGGGTCTTCGCTGTTCTGCGAGGCGTCAACGCTCGACGGCATCTCGACCTGCATGGGGTCGTCGTTGTTCTGCGCCGGATCTTCGCTGTTCTGCGAGGCATCAACGCTGGACGGACCAGAAGCAGGGCCCGAAGGGGACGTCTGGCTGGCATCCGAGCCAGGGTTGGAGTACTGCTGCACCGGGCTGTCGGGGGTAGTTTCCTGGCTGGCACCGACGTCCGAGGCGGTGGTGGAGTCCTGAGTGACCGGAGCATCAGAGCCGCTGGCGAGCGATGACGAGCCGGTAGGCGTGGCGGTCGTGACGTCGGGCATTTCAGGTTCTGGTGTCACCATGGTGCACTTCTCATCGGCGGCAGCGAAGCCATTGTTGCTAGCAAGGAGTGCGAGAGCAGAAGCGAGCAGGACGTGATACAGACGCATGGCTGGTTATGTCTTGGTCTTGCAGTGAACCGAGGAGGTTGTTGCTGTGGAAGGCCAATTGGAAAATGAGAAACAAGCACGTTGATGCATTTCATTCAACGGTACGAACAATCGATGAGGACTTTCGTTATCCTTATATCGTGCAAGAGGCTCATGAACTTCAGCTGGAACGAGGGTGGCAACAACCCTTAGGTTGAGCGTGATCTTGCAGACTTTCAGATCGAGCAACAACCATAAGTTGCCTCTTTCTTCACGGGCATATGTCATTCTTCACATCACGAAAGATTGACATGCATCAGTGTAAGCGTATTAATAGCGCGCCTGCTGCGCTATTTAATATCAGTGGTACAGTAGCCTACCGGTGTAAATGTCGCCAGCTTTGATGAAATACGGCAGACGGCTGCATCTCTAACATTAGGTTGTCTTGCCCCCACCCCCACCCCACGCACGGTATCCTCTGTTTCAGAGTCTGTAGTCGTGCTGGCACGATAAAAATTGACTCATGTCGTCGACCAATTGTGCCGACAGCGGTAAGGTACAAGTGTGTAGTACTGTATGATCATAAAATACAGTGTACCAAACTGCACATCATGTTACACTGTATACAGTAGTAGTCTACACCATTTCCCGGCCAAGTTACCAGTTTTACCAACCATCGTGCAAATGGCCCGTTCTTGTTAAATCTAATTTAAGGCTGTGTGGAGACACACCATTTTTAATTTTAGGCTACGGCATTTGGCGATTTGCAAGAAAAATCCACTTTTCCCAGACTTGCATTTCTGCCCATCACACTTTTCAAGCAGGTTGCAAACCTGGTCAAATACATAGAGCCTACGTTACCGCATCAAAGGGCACGGCTTATGCTGCTTCAAGAAATGAAGCCCTCCAAAACATTTTTTATTCCAGGACAACTTAAATGATGTTAATACGGTACTGTGAATGCAGTAGTCGCTGTTTGGCTTTGTTTGTGCTTTTTTTTCTTCTCGGAATAACCCTTGAAGCGTCAGAGCATGCGGTAGCGTAGGCTCTATGTATTTGACCAGGTTTGCAACCTGCTTGAAAAGTGTGATGGGCAGAAATGCAAGTCGTGGGAAAAGTGGCTTTTTCTTGCAAATCGCCTAATACCGAAGCCTAAAATTAAAAATGGTAAATTAGATCTCACAAGAACGGGCCATTTGCACGAGTTGGTAAAACTGGTAACTTCGCCGGGAAATGGTGTACATGCTCGAAACGTAGGTACATGTTTCCCTGTACGGCTGGTCTCCGTGGCTGCAGCCGGCTGAAAAAAGGAAGTAATTTGCGAACTGATGGCCCCGACATGCGTGCTTGCCGGTTGCAAAGTACCGGTACTGTACATGTAACTTGATCGAACAAAACATCTTTTGTGCAAGGCTGCTGAATACATGAAGGTGAAATTTAATGTCACGCTCTTACGTGCATCTTCAGTAACGTAAAACCAAGTGTAAAAACCCACCAAAGGCACTTGGCTATAGTTGAAGAATTTCAACATAGTAAAAGCAAAGAGCTCTTCTGACCGCTTCAAGAAATCCATTAGCCTTCTATAACGTCGTGTTAAATTATTTTAGTTTTCTCCCTAAATTTGTTATCAAATCGGCTCAATCGAATGGTCACTAGCTACCGGTATGTATGTACATTTGTAGCAAAAGTCTCCTACTTTACCCGTGGTTTTCGGGTGATAGAGAGCGTGGTCATTTGCAGTTTTGCGCGCACATACCGACTCCACTGCGCGCGAACACACCCACGGGCCGCCTCGAGAAGTACAACTTCTACGGCAATTTCGGCTCCTTTCCTGCAAATAAATTCGCTTTTGCCCCCATGAAGACCCGTAGAGTAGCGGAAAACATCTATAATACTTCGTACATGTACAATGTACATTGTACTGTACATGCAAGAATTGGTGCCGTGGGATTTCCTTTTTATGCTATTAATAAGATTTGCTTGCAATGGGCTGAAAGCCTTGAGAATAATTCCTTCGTGGAGTGAGTATATAACTCGTCCTGACACTGTCAGGCTGACAGGACAGGACTCCTGTAGTGCTACAATCCAGCGAACTACGTGCGAGGTGGAAGTGGTACAGTAGTACTGTATCACCATGGCACGTCGCGAAGACTTCTCAATTTGTGATGCCACCAGTTGTGTACTGTCTGATTTGAGCTCTAAAGTGAGAGGCCGTTGCAGCAACGGACTTTAAGAAATATCTGTTACGTTTGTCCTTTAAAACATATCAATCTCGTCGACATGTGGTTAGTACTTCTTTGTGGTTTCCAAAGATATTCTCAGTCGTTTGGGGACAATGTTCTTCATTGATCGTCGGCCAGCCCTGAGTGAGGGTCGTGGTGCATCAGAGCGGGGGAAACTTGAGAATGAGCTAAGAGGCTACACTTACGACTCTGTTGGCTGCGGCCTCGTCCTCGCTTGTAACAATACAAGTTTCGGAATACACCAGATATTTTCCTAAGTTGGGCGCTACTGTCAATGGAAAAATAAGTATGATAGTAGGATGCATAGGGGGTTATTGTAGTATTATCTTGATGCTAAAGTATATCTATCATATTGCCCAAACAATTATTTATTCGTCGTTACCGGTACTCTCCATGTATTAAAACATACTGTACTATTAATACGTATTACTTTACGGTTGATCACCACACTTTGGCGAGGAAAGCAGCTGGAAATGAAGAAGCTGCTCTAGCCACAAACAGCGAAAAACGATTGTCTTCAGACCTTGATGGTGTCTGCATAAACGGCTTCCACACCGGATCGCGCATTGTGAACGTCTTTTCAGCAAAATGTAATCAAAAGTAGGGATTGTACAGAGCCTGACTCATTGCTGTAACCCCCTGTTCTCAATTTACTACATTACCTTGTTCGTAGCAGGCTCAAATGACCGGCACGAATTACCCCACGAGCTTAGCTTAGGTACGGTGCTGTGTACTAAATGACACTAGGACATACATGTAGCCCTTGTATCCTCTAGTCCATCCATTGAGATCGGTCCACAAAAAACACCACCAACTTGATGAAGAATGGTACATCACGAGGTCTTGGCCAAAGGCACGCCACTCCATCTGGAGTCTGGTTATCTTTCCTGCTGTAATCCTATCGTTCAGACGTATTAATAGGGGGGGTCAACACGGGCGTGTTACGGTAACAGATATTAGTGTACACGACCACCTCCAAGTTGGCCATTAGTTTTCACTCACGTCCACTCACTTTCCATTTTACCCAGCGAAAGCCAAGTCCACTTCAACACACTTCCCACATCTAGAAACCATGCGTCTGTACAACGTTCTGATGGCTTCCACCGTTGCTCTTTTTGCGGCCTGTACTAGCGGCCTTGAGGCTGCAGGCACCACCAAGAATGGCTTCTGCGCCAAGCCGCGTATCCAGATCACGGACGTCGATGTTGGTGCTGCCGTCGAGGCCAACGAGGAGGAGGCCGCCCTCAAGCTTGTGGCTATCGCTGCTATTCCGGGTGGCGGCTCGCGCGTCGCCTTCCAAAGCGGCGACAGTATCATTGTCCGTGAGCTGGACGCCAAAGACAAACTCGTGACCAGCAGCCCCGCCGTCAAGGTGCCGCTCCACGACTTCGCTGACATCCACGCCGACAAGAACGGCTTTGTCATTCTCGGCACGAGAGACGCCGAGGGCGGCGGTATCCTCAACTGTGGTAACCCGAGCAACCTGTGTGGTTCGGCTCCTAGCCCGGCCGTTCCGTGCTATGACATGTATATGATCCGCTATGACGGCACGAAGGAGTCGTGGGCCACGAAGCTGACGTCTTCGAGCGCGTCGCTGCCTCCCTACTCGTCGGGCAAGACTGGCCCTGACGTCTACATGATCTGGTGGTACGCTCACCACGGCCGTATCGCGTTCGACGGCAAGAACTGGGCCGCGTACTTCGGTGCCGCCATCTCCACGTCGGAGGGTGGCTGCATCAACATTCACCAGGGTGACCGCATGAAGGTGGTTGACGCTACCGGTAAGATCACGGCGAACGAGGACTCGTTCGACTGGGGTTGCTCGCACTCGGCTTACGAACGTATCACGTACGACAACCGCACGGACAGCTACGCGACTATCTGTAAGACGGACAGCAACAACCGTATCATGCCGCCTAAGGACTGGGGCACAACGATCTACCCGGTTGACCTGGGTGCTGCCAACTTGGGCGACATCGTGCCGGACTCGGACGCTTCCAGCAAGAAATACTGGGCTACGGTTAGCAACGGCAACGGCGACAACGCCAAGGTGCACCTGATTCACTTTGCCATGAACGCGGCTGCCAGCGAGGACATCACTCTGGGCGGCACGGACGCCAACGAACGTGCGCCTCACCTCGCGCAGATCGGCAGCGGCGGCATGCTGGCTGTGTGGGAGGGCAGCTCGTCGGGCGGCGACTTCATGGAGGGCGGTGACCGCACGATGTATGCGCAGGTGCTGGACGCTTCGACGGGTAAGGCCATCAGTGACAAGGTGGTGGTGGACAAGTCCGTGGTCGGCAACCGCTACCAGGCTCTGAAGACGTACGAGGATGGCAGTGTTGCGTACCTGTCGAAGGGTAAGACCGGCACCTCTCTGCAGGTTGTTCGCTTCTTCGGATGCTAAGATGTTGCTGGACGCGGCGCAGAAGTCCGCAGTAAAATTCCTAGATGTGTAGAACTGGTGATCACAGCTTTAGGTGCCCTGAGATTTTGGGTGGTTAGACTTTGCCATGAGCGTACAATAAAAAAAATGAGGACATGCATTTTCAGAAATCTTAAGAGTACAGTAGTCGACGACATTACGTGCCAGTTCCATGTGATATTCGACTTACTATCCATACTTGTTCATGTGATACAATTCGACTTACTATCCATGCATGCACATGTAGTACTGTACAGTACAGCTCTTGGGTACTGATGCACTTGTATCTACTAAAATACTACAATTAATCTAGTACTTGTACATGTTATATAGTACCGGTCTTCACTGAATTGTTAGGGATACTACGTTGGGTTACTATTGTTCTATTGGTCAAAATTACATGTTAATTTGAGCATTAAAGCGGATCAGGGGAGGTACTTTCGAGATGGTACGAACATGGTTGACATGATTTTATGGGCGCGGCTAATTATGTATTTATGTTATGGTATTGACAACGTATATGTGCAGCTTCTGTCTGAACAGTGTCTCTAAACAACAAGCTCGATGACAGTGCCATGGTCAAAGCTGCACTCCTGGTGTCCACAGGTGTCAGCAACGGCCACATTTTCTGTTAAAGGTGATCATCCATGATTGCTATCGATAGTGCTAGTTCCGAGTATGTTGCTTTCTCTAGCGCCTGCATGCCACGCACTTTTGTCCTAATGATAGACAGTACCTATATCAGCGCTGCTACAGCCGGAACTGGAGCGTACTGGTAGCAGTTTTTTTTGCTGTTTTCATTGAGCACGATCGTGTGGTGAATGCAAACTTCATTGGGTGCGCAGCTCGGGCGTGAAGTGGTGGGTTGCGAGTGATCCAAAATGAGAACTGAAGTCGGCTATGCTATACGCGTTCCTCCAAGAAACTAAAACTTAGCCTGGAGCTACGATGCACATCTCGTGATCAGAAAAAAAAAGCAGCCTTCCTCTCTTGGTCAGCGACATCTTCGACATCTTGTTAAAAGAAACCGAGCATTTTCAATGAGCACGAACGTGTGGGGCATGTAAACTTCATTGAGTGCGCATCTCGGGCGTGGAGGGGTGCGCCCCCAACGAATCATTAATCCTCGCCCCGGTTTGTTACACCACCGAGCATGATGACTTAAGCGGGAGGCTAGCATCTAGTGCCGCACTTCAGCTTAGACAAGTCGCTCGAGCCGCCGGCGGTCAGTACTGGATAGTCTTCATATGAGTTAGATTACCACCTCCCCATCAGTTTTATCGCCAGTCGATCAGCACCTCCGTTTAGTAGCTCCGTCGCGCCGCTGATCCTCACTGAATGTGTAGCGCATTTAGTCCCGCAGGCATAGCGGCTCGCTTTAAAATGGTTGAGATCTCCTTCACTGTAATTCCTCTTTCAGCTGAACTTGTCAGCGCTGGTTGGTCAGATTGGGTCCCGATAGCCCTGGCGCCTTTTAAAATTCATTGTGCTGCGAGAGCTGGGCACAGCATCTCATCGCCAGACCGATGATGAAAGCGCCGCTCCTCGCGTCCAAACTGGTTGTTTTCACTCCGCGAAGGCAGATTCCCACTACCTCAGCGTCGCGAGGTCGCGTCCGCTCCCCGTGCTTGTTCTGGAACAACAAATCACCCAGACGAAGGATATACAGGTGATGCTTGTTGCCGATAAAAAGATACTCTGATTTTGATGGATATACAGGTGATGCTTGTTGCCGATAAAAAGATACTCTGATTTTTGCAAAAAGAAGGCCAACAGTAGCCCACCCCACTGTAATTGCCCTCGTGAATCCGTACATCAATCGCATGATAGATGGAGTGCAAAAGCGTGGGGGGTAACTGGCTGCTGCGGCGAATATCTCGTAAAAGTACTGCGTGGCCCGCATTGACACCCGGGTCATATCCGGCTGTGTGCTTATGGAACCACCTGACCGCGCACAATTTACTGCAAATAGTTGAGTATGTATTGCCGGTTCCGACCCTGTTCATCCCGAATCTCCACAGAAATACTGCAAAAGCACTCAACTGATCCGCGTTGGCGTCAAGCGCATCACGACGTAGCCATGGTTGGTTGCCCATGAAGCTGCAGCACTTCTGCCACTGGTACCAACCCCACCTATATTGCCGTCGAGATGTGTCGGCTTAAGCTTCAGCTCAAAGCATTGCTCCCAAAGCTTCCAAAGTTTTCTTGAGCTCGCCGGAACTCGCACCTGTGTCCAGGTCAGCAATTACCTTATCTAACTGCTCTGATTGCCACACCCTGCTACCTGCGTCCGCCATTACGTTGTTGGCACCCGCAATGTGACGAGTCGAGGTGTAGAAGTGTGCTTTACTTCGAGAAGCGCGATCAGTCTCAGCAGCATTCGTGCGAAAGAGTTTCGACTGGAGCGGCGAGTCGCCCAGCACACCGCAGACATCTTGTCAATCCAAAACCGGGTATGCGCTGGACTACTTTGACTTTCTGATTCCACCGTGGATCCCATACGACTGATGCGAAAACTGCGCTCATGATCCCGCGAATATTGATACTAAGCTCGTCGGACACGACCGCGTTACCTGCTGCGATCTGGTGGCGCTCTTCTTCATCGAACTCCACTTGCAAACATTCTTTCTGAGCTGGCCATATTGCACAAATTCCTCTTTCACTTAAATCCATGAAAAGCTTATATTCGGGTGCTCGAGATTCCACAAATCTCGTCAGCGGCACGGAATTGAGTCTACCGACCCTCAAAATTGCAGCGAACCATCAATTGTCTTCACGAACCTCCAAGGAGATGATGAATGGCTGAAAAGGAGTCGTTCTGTGAGCTAAAGAGGCTATGCGTTGAAAGAATGGGGACGCCGATCGGATACACGTAAACACGTGTCGTAAACTTCCCAATAGCTTGTTTAACTGCTTTCTGGAGGCAGATTTTGAGACGTATAGTGTATGTATACGTCCAATTGCTTTCATAATTTTCTCGTCGGGCGTTGGCAGTGGCGCTTTGAGGTTCCAAATCAGTCCGAGGGCCTTTTTTTCAGTGAACCACGGAGAAAACTTCTCGTCGCTGCACGCATGTGGACCGATATTCGTGACCATTGCCGTTCGTAAGGACATACTAGCTTTTGAAAGCCTCGAGCCGATGTCGGGCTCGATGCAGATGTGGTCGTCATACCATGATTTTCCATCAAAACAGCCTGAGACCGTCGATACTCTGAGCTGGCCACATCGGCGATGTGTTAGCATGCAAATGCACGATAACGCCACCTGCATCTTAGTACTGTCGCGGCGAATCCGTCTACCCAAAAGGATACGATAGATCGATCACTACACCTTTGCCAATCCTAACCGGCGAGATCGTAAAGCAAAATGGAGTGAAGTAACAAAAGTAACAAACAATTTTTGGAAATATATATGAAAAGTGACTTTAGAGTAATGCAAATTTAGCGTAACGCTACCCACTGGCTTCGTGCCAGTACCAGACTTTCGGAGCGCCACAACCATGCCAAGCGAGCCGAAGCAGGGGATTGCCGCCCTAAGGCAGGTGCTACTGTAGACGCTTACACGAGCGGACGGGACTGGGCCCTGGTGGCGGACTGTAATGGCATTCTAGCCACTATAGCCTGCATTATTGTCGAGCGTGGGACACCGGACGTCAAGACCAGAGATGGTGCGCGCGCAGCGTGCACGAAGTACACGCCTGAGATGGTGGAGGTGCTGCATGTACATGTAGTGTGGTACTTAGAGGAAAACGGCTGGTATACACTAGCGCAGATGCAAGATATGCTGTGGTTTGACTTAGCAAATCGCATCAGCACGTCTCTCATTAACAAGAAACTACGAAGTAATTTGTAAACAGTCAAGCAGTAAATTTCTAATTTATACTAAATCACCATTGCTCTACACTGAATATTCATTTTAAAATGAAAACTAATTTTGGGTCATTCCTCTTTGCTTTACAATCTCGCCGGTTAGGATTGGCAAAGGTGTAGTATGCCCAACTCGGTAAAAGTGCCTTCCAATCGTCCTGCCAGCTCGGCTGCCAGGGGAATGTTGCGGACAGCTCCTGCAACATCGCCCGTGGACATTTTCGTTAATCATGGCGATGTAGTTTCCACGTGAAGAATACAACGAGCTAAAGCGGCTGCCCCGTCGTAAGTCACCTTCACTGAAGGCTCATCCTGGGCTTGGTCATTCACCGAATCACCTTTCGGACAGGATAGATCGTGTATAATTCTGGCGTCAAGGCTTAAATCGACGTCGCCCTTTGGTACGGCTCCAAACGGGCTACACGTGACTCATTCCAGCGCTGGAAGACGTGATATATCCAAGATCAAGTGTAGATTGTCGACTTGGTCTCTTCTCAAATTTTTAATGACCGCGTTTGGCCCCTGCAAAGCAGAGCCGTGGTTTTGTGGGCATGATGATTTGTTCTTCCACGTTGGGCGGACTTCATTTGTGACAATATCGCGCCACTCCTCCTTGAACTCATAAGATGACCAGCATGGGAGGTGATCGGAAGCACTCAAAGCCTTGTTGGGCCGGGGGTCGTGTGCCGTCTCGCCTTTAACGAGCCGGATCAAGTTGGGAAGGCTCGTCTTTGATCTTCTGAGCAGCTCACTGTACGCAAATTGCTTAGACCGATCAAACTGATATTTCAGCTCCCCTCTCAATTGAATTGATGGCGAGCTTTTGACGGGAGGTGATACACCACATTAATTCATGACTGCGAGTACGATGATAGCTGCTGCCTTTTGTTGGAAGCTAAATACCTTTCCCTGCTTGTCAACGTCAGTACGTAGCGTCTCTGTTGGGCCTCCACGCACATGCCCATCCGATCCGCCAGATTTAACTGAGAAACTGAGCCGTGAAGGCCACTCTGGTGTGCTTCTAGCACATTGCGTTCCCGCGAGCGCGACGATAGCAGCTTAAGATACCTACAGTACTGTGGCCTTTTTTGTCGGTGATGCTGACCGCGGCCCTGCTCTCGTCCTTCGATGTCGACTCCACATCACCTATGTGTATAATACGTCGAGATCAGTTACCAACCCGCAGGTGTCCTGGGGCGGCGGTGCGACACCTCGATCATAGTTTTCAGCCACATCGAGACTAACGACCTGCCTGCACTTCTCGTGTAGCGGCACAACAACGCCTTGGGTGCTACCTTTGGTCACTCCAAGGCTAACTACCTGCCTGCGAACATGTTGCAGCGGCACAACAGCGCCCCCCCCCCGTCGTGGTGTCCGACCACAGGGAGGCTCACGTCCTCCTCGCATTGCTCGTGGAGAGGATCAATGACCGCTCGCTCTTCGTATTCACCTGCTTCCATGAACACATTTTGCCCGGGCTACTCTTGCCGTCGACGGTCGCCGTGCTCACGGGGTATGGGCAGCTCACTACATCTTGGCTCAGCCTCACTGCGGTCGTCGGAAGGGGAAGAAGTATATTGTACCAACGTATCTGTGGTAAGAGGAGCCTTACTGGTTGGCCTGAAGTAGACAACTTCAAAATTTGCTCCATGGCGTGCTCACAACTCAGTGACCCCATCTTTCTCTGTTGACGAGGATACTGTCAGACCGCCGTAGGCCTTGTTGATGAAATTTGTAACCACGACAGGCAATTGGTTGGGAACAAAGTGGCCTCGGTAGTCGTAATTACAGGTTTCTCCGTCACCAGGACAGCCATCTACAGAGAGGTACTTCATACAAAGCTTCATGCCCTTTCTAATTGGCAGTGCCGCTACCACCGTCGGACGTACGACATTTGTATTTGGTGGATCCGGAAGCCTATTCTTAATGAAGAAATTTGTCATGTCGTAACGTCGACGAAACTCTCGCCCCTCCTCGACATCCACTGGCGCAAAGTGCATCGTTGATAGCCTACGAAATCCAAAGTCCCATTCGAAGATCCCACGAGCAGCACCAGGGTGTGACAAGTAGTCAAATTCCTTTGACTCAGACTGCATCGTTTCCACAAATCGCTGCGCATCCAAAGATACATACTTATTTTTAACTAGATGTCCATGTACAGCCGATTGTTGACGAGCTGGTTTGAACGGTGACCTCGATTCTATCCCTGCCGCGACCACTAGCGAGCTTGAGCTTCTTTTTCCCAAATCAGTTTGACGCAGGGCAATAAGTTGGTCTTTATCTCGCACAATTTCTGGGTCATCTCGAAACGGCCCCGTAGTGCTTACAGTCTAGGTTCCGTCTGGATGTTAACCTCCTGAGAATTATCTTCTCGGGAACGCTTTTTCTGAGTTTGGCGGCGGTGCCTTATCTCCCTCATCGTCTACTAGTAGGTCGTCGTCCGAATCGAACAGCTGCTCCGGCCTCCTTTTCTCCGTGCTGCGCACCGTCGGCTGACTTGACCCGTCGACTCCCATCACCGGAAATTCCGCATATAGCGAATTTGGTACTTTAACGCTCCAAGGAGGTCTGCGTTTACCGACGTTGTCGAAACCAAAGTTTAGAATGTGTTCAATCTGCAAGTAGACGACTCGCGTCTCTCCCACGTTGTACACCGGAACAACTGCGCTCTCATCCACAGGCTGCAGCCCAACCTGTTTTAGAATTGTTGCTAAGCTTCGTCGCGCAGGCCGACCTACCTCATTAAAGTAGCCGTGGGCGGAGTTGTGAATCAAGCGCATTTCCGCTGACATAATGTCCGTTGCGACACGCAACAGACAGGGTCTTAGTGCATAGGTCTCGAGCGCAAGGTCTTGCAGCTCCTCTTCATTGTACGGAATCTCACACGTCTCACTTGAAAAAGTAACCTGAAGTGTTCCGGTCTTGGTAGTTTCTTGCCAGACATACCCAACCAACATCCCGAAATCCCAAACCTTGGGTTTCCCTAGCGGTACACAGCAACGCACAGGGCGCTGCCCACATAGGCTCCAATTCCATTAGTAGCCTCAGCCTCAGTCACTATGCGGGGCTCGACCTCGGTCGCACTTCGTTTTGTCGTAAGGGATCCTTTGTCTCTCCACCTTCCACTGGCCATCGGCTCTATGGCATACTGGTCGTTTTCAGTTTCTGCGGCTGCCTTGCCGTACGCATAGCCCCCGGTATCGAGAACGTCGGGCTTGAACAAGGCGAACAGCGTTGTTGCGAGCATATTCGGTCTTAAGGTAAGGTAGTAGTGTCCGAGAAGGGGGCGGCTTGAAGAGTCGCGTCTCCTGGAGGCTGTTGCGTGTGATCCAAAATGAAAACTGAGGTCGAAAATGCTACAAGCCTTCCTCCAAGAAACTAAACTTAGCCTAGAGCTACGATGCACATCTTGTGATCAGAAAAAGCAGCCTTCCTCTCTTGGTCAGCGACATCTTCGACATATTGTCCGAGGAAACCGACCATTTGAATCCACGTTTCTATTCTGTTGAACGTGGCAAAGATAACTATGGACAACATGACACCGTGGTGCTTCATTTCGCGCTTGTAATCTCATTTCAAGAGCCCGAGCGAATCGGTATGGCCCGGGATACTTTACAGAGACACCGCGGTCCTTCATCTCGTCGTGCGCAATGTAATTATAGCAAAGAACCCAATCGTACTGTTAGTAACATTTTAGAAGCGCATCTACTTTAGCACAGGAATCGATTTAGCTCATGAAAGAAAACACAAACGTGGATCTCTACGTACTTCACAATAGTATTGATCATTAAGTAGCTAGCCGGTCAGCTTGTACATGCATCCGATAGACCATCAGCGGCCCGCTGGTGGTCTACCTAGTTTACTGCTCGCTACGGTGCGCGTAGCGAGTAGATGCTACAGAGCGCTATAGCTCTGGCCAATGGAGGCAGCCGTCTGATCGTAAAGAGTAAGTCTTACGAATTCGGGCACAAATTCGGTTGATGATGTTTGTCACACAAGAGACCGGAAATCATGATTCAAATCGTAGCGAAATTTTCTCACGCTACTCTTAAAATGACTATGCGTGTCATACTGTACGTTTTTACATGAATGTGAAGATTAAGATTATAATATTAAAATAGTATTACTACTGAGCAAAAGGACAGTTTGAAATCGTGGTTTTAGGAAATACTACGTATTAATAGTAGTAATATAATACAAATACTTTTTTCATCATGGTTGATGAAGTGTGCTGGACAGATCCACCAGGTTGAAGGAACTTTTCATTTTCAGTCGGCTCTGAACACCGTCAGTGCTACACCGACTCCGGTAGACGAACACACAGCGACAAGCAGTGAAACTGCGCCCAGTTTAGCAACCCGAAAATTGCTAACAGCTTGATCAAAGATTAATGATTCGAGAACGGTGTCAATGATGGCCTGTTCGTGCTCAATCTTCAAGGTCGAAGATCGAGATCGCAAATCGCACCGTTCGGCATCAAAACACACGGAGAGCGGCTCTCTTTTTCCAACAAGCGACCGAGCTCCGAATCGGAAACCGGTGCAACGTCCAATCGCGCGTGCATGTCATCTGTCTTGACGTGTGCCAAGTACAGATGCCTTGAGGGAACTGCATTGCTTTACACTTAAAGCCAACATACATGTATTAATACCGGTACTCTAAAAGTGACAGCACTCTGATGAACAAACTGCTGTCCGTTTTGGTGAAGCGAAGCGTAGCAGAGAGGTTGTTTCGGGGCCAAACTAAAGAGGGCCATTTCTAGGGAGGGCCATTTGTAAAAAAAGGGATGTAATCAATTTAAAAAATACAGGCAATTTCCCAATACTGAAACCAAGATGATTTAAACGTGTCCGTTGCATTTTTGCGTGTCCGTTGCAGGGCGAGCCCTTTTGGGTCGACTGTTTTTCCTTACTTAAATCAAGTTACAAATGACCGTGTCCGTTGCATCCCACCGTGTCCGTTGCAGAGGATAGATATGGATGGAGTTTATACCACAATGTTCTTGCCCGGGTAGACGAGATAGCATGCGAATACAATTATTTGGTGGGAGATATTGATGAAGACGAGAGCCAAAGTTGTTTAACTGTATCGCACAAACGAAGCCGAGCGTGTAGCTTTCTTCCTGTCCACGTCTGGAGTGTGGAGTAAGCTCATTTCCACATACTCCAACTAGTGAGATAGTTCTCAGCCTAACTCATCAAGCCTCTACTTCGACAGCCAAAATGGATCTAGCATCTCTGCTCAACGCTGTGTCCCCGACTGTCAGCAGTCCAAGATTTTCGCCATCGTGTGAGTATACGTGCCCTTCGGTTTCCGCCCTCTCAGAAGCGCTTAGTGACCTGCCGCCTTTGGTGGAAGACCAAGCGAACGCAGGAGACGAACCTGGTCTTGGTACTCCGACTGAATCTCAAGTTGCTATGGATAGCGAGCCGAGAAATACTCGTGTGGAGACAAGGTCTATGAGTGCAAGTGGAATTTCCGTAGAAATAACCCCTCCGCCCGAGGAAACGTACTCGTCAGAGGATGCCGCCATTGCAGCTCTGCATGACTGGACCAAGAATCATGGTTTTAATGTTAGGAAATACTACGTATTAATAGTAGTAATATAATACAAATACTTTTTTCATCATGGTTGATGAAGTGTGCTGGACAGATCCACCAGGTTGAAGGAACTTTTCATTTTCAGTCGGCTCTGAACACCGTCAGTGCTACACCGACTCCGGTAGACGAACACACAGCGACAAGCAGTGAAACTGCGCCCAGTTTAGCAACCCGAAAATTGCTAACAGCTTGATTAATGATTCGAGAACGGTGTCAATGATGGCCTGTTCGTGCTCAATCTTCAAGGTCGAAGATCGAGATCGCAAATCGCACCGTTCGGCATCAAAACACACGGAGAGCGGCTCTCTTTTTCCAACAAGCGACCGAGCTCCGAATCGGAAACCGGTGCAACGTCCAATCGCGCGTGCATGTCATCTGTCTTGACGTGTGCCAAGTACAGATGCCTTGAGGGAACTGCATTGCTTTACACTTAAAGCCAACATACATGTATTAATACCGGTACTCTAAAAGTGACAGCACTCTGATGAACAAACTGCTGTCCGTTTTGGTGAAGCGAAGCATAGCAGAGAGGTTGTTTCGGGGCCAAACTAAAGAGGGCCATTTCTAGGGAGAGCCATTTGTAAAAAAAGGGATGTAATCAATTTAAAAAATACAGGCAATTTCCCAATACTGAAACCAAGATGATTTAAACGTGTCCGTTGCATTTTTGCGTGTCCGTTGCAGGGCGAGCCCTTTTGGGTCGACTGTTCTTCCTTACTTAAATCAAGTTACAAATGACCGTGTCCGTTGCATCCCACCGTGTCCGTTGCAGAGGATAGATATGGATGGAGTTTATACCACAATGTTCTTGCCCGGGTAGACGAGATAGCATGCGAATACAATTATTTGGTGGGAGATATTGATGAAGACGAGAGCCAAAGTTGTTTAACTGTATCGCACAAACGAAGCCGAGCGTGTAGCTTTCTTCCTGTCCACGTCTGGAGTGTGGAGTAAGCTCATTTCCACATACTCCAACTAGTGAGATAGTTCTCAGCCTAACTCATCAAGCCTCTACTTCGACATCCAAAATGGATCTAGCATCTCTTCTCAACGCTGTGTCCCCGACTGTCAGCAGTCCAAGATTTTCGCCATCGTGTGAGTATACGTGCCCTTCGGTTTCCGCCCTCTCAGAAGCGCTTAGTGACCTGCCGCCTTTGGTGGAAGACCAAGCGAACGCAGGAGACGAACCTGGGCTTGGTACTCCGACTGAATCTCAAGTTGCTATGGATAGCGAGCCGAGAAATACTCGTGTGGAGACAAGGTCTATGAGTGCAAGTGGAATTTCCGTGGAAATAACCCCTCCGCCCGAGGAAACGTACTCGTCAGAGGATGCCGCCATTGCAGCTCTGCATGACTGGACCAAGAATCATGATTTTAATGTTACCAAGAGGCGTGCCTTTACTTCAGCGACGGCAGGGGATGCAGTTTGGAAACGTGGTTTCGATTGTGATCGAGGTGGCAAGCCAAAGTGTACGCAGCATCTTAAAGATGAAGACCGAAAGCGCCCCATGCGAGGTTCCATGCGTATTGGCTGTCCGATGAAGATAATACTCCAAGCCGTGAACAAGTCTGACCCTACTGGGGAATGGAAAATTGTACACACGAGGAACGGAAGTCGTCTTCACAACCATCCACCGTCAGAAGACGCCAGAGCTCATCCAGGTCATCGTCAACGGGCCGCAGCTTCCACTAGTGCGCTACTGACAGCTTCGCTACAAGATATCATCGGTTCTCAAACTGCTGTTGGAATTACAACTGCAAGGGTGCATGCCAGTTTGATTGACGCAGACCCTGGTTCTTCTGTAATTCCACAAGATACCGCAAACATGAGAAGCAATTCTCGTCGGCACAAACTCGCCACCAAGACCGTTATGGAAGCTCTGTTTAATCGGCTGGAGTCAGATGAATTTTACTACCGATATGAGGTGGATTTGGAAACACAAAGGGTCCTTTATTTGTTCTGGGCTCATCCGGGTACGCTGGAACAGTACCAACTTCACTGTGATGTCGTTGGAATGGATTGTACATACAAGACCAACAAATACAAGCTTCCTTTGTTGAACATCATCACTATGACCGGATTTAACACGGTGCTACCTGTTGCACAATGCTGGCTACCGCGAGAAAGAGAAATAGACTATATCTGGGCTATGAACACGCTGTCTTCTTTCCTGTCGGAGAGAGGTGTCGGTTGTCCAAGTGTGTTTATAACAGACAAAGAATTGGCAGCGATGAACGCTGTTAATACTGTGCTCCCTGGCGTACCTGCAATGATATGTAGGTGGCATATGAACAAGAACGTCGTCAGCAAAACCCGCCAGGTCTTTGGGCAAGTAGCTGTTCAAAACCCAGCTCCAGGGCAATCTAAGTTCGAGAACACTTGGCAAACGGATGCGTTCATCTCATTATTTTACCGAGCTGTTGAATCATCGACAGAGGCAGAGTTCGAGATAAACCGAGGCGAGTTGCGCGCTATGAGCGTTCCTCTTTCACGTTACTTGGATCAGCACTGGTGAAAATACAAGAAACAGATTGTACGATCGTGGACGGATCAGTACCAACACTTTGGTATCAGAGACACTTCATTCGTCGAAGGAACGCACGCTAAGTGTAAAACTTGGTTGCGTGGATGTAATGGCGACTTGTTTACAGTGTATAAGAGTTTGCTGCCTTGGTGGAACTCTGCAGCATCTTCAACTCGACTTCTGGCTCAACAAAACTCCGTACGAGTTCCATATCTTCTCCAGGGCAATCGATTTGCAGCGGTTGTTCGCGTAATTTCAGTGTGGGCTCTTACTAGAACGCACGCGCTGTGGGAGGATGCACGTGCAATAGTCTTTAATAGACTGGATCGTAGTGAATGTTCTGGCGTATACCGAGCTGTGCATGGACTCCCTGGCATTCACGAACTCATGGGGATCACTGCCTCTAATGGAGAGCGAATTTTACAACCTAGTGATTTCGATTTGCACTGGTGGATTAATCGTGAGCAAGCTACTACCTTTCAACCTCGAATTCAAGAACCAGCGTTCAACGAAGAAGAATCAATGAGTAGGCGACAACGACGTCGGTCTAGGAGAAGCACCACTCTTCCTTACAACACACGAAGAGATCCAGTATTTTTTGAGAGGGTAGACCTTAACAACCCAGCTTCACCCCCAGCATCAAGTCGTGATCGGTATCAAAACGCAGAGACAGCAGTGTCTGTTCTCAATCGTGTATCAACTCTCCCCGTGGCGGATGTACAAGATCCCTCGGTTTTCCATACGAGTATTGTGCCTCCGCGATTCTGGGGATATGCAAGATGGAGTTAAATACTAAGTGTTTGTTAGTTTAACTTTCGTAATTACCATCGTTATAATTTAACAAAGCGCTCATTCTTCATTGAAAATTATCATGGAATGCTGTTTTAATCTGCCTTACGCTTCTTGTTGCATCCCCGAAAAGTGTGAGATCTCAGTGATCCACTCTTAGGGAACGTCTTCAAACAAAGGGGACATGTCCATTCTTCTTTCTTGCTGTCCGTCCGGCGTCTGGTCTCTTGGTTCTTGGCTGCTTCAGGATTCCTAGTACAGAAGCGGCGATGCGAACGCATCGCTGCAGAGTCTCCATACTCGATTCCGCAGTACTGGCACGAGTAGGTCTTGGGCAACACGCTGTTTACCACATCCGGCTCCCATTTGAGTCCGCGAATTGACAGGTAGCAGTGGATCCGGTGGCTCACGACATCATAGGGCATTCCGTTATGGATAAGGTCCCCACGGAAAATGATGCAGAAACCCACTGAAATTCGCACCACGCGAGATTTGGTGTCGTCGCGCGCAGTGAAGCAGCCATCGTAGACTCGTAGACTTGTTCCTTCCTCCAAGCGAGAAGCATACTTGCCGGGACACGCGTAGACTTGTTCTGGGAAGCTTCAGTGATGACAGATTCAGGATAGTCTTGATGCGCTTCTTGCTCCTCTCCTTCTCGCGTTGAGCGCAGAAAGGAGAAGACTGTAGGAAGCCACACCGGGTCCAGACAAGCAGTCACAGCGCTAATGGCTACTCGCAGTAAACCGATAGAAGGAGACCGAGCGTGAACACGGGACTGTTCGCGGTATGTGTCGTGACTATCATCACTCACGTCCTTGAAAACGGGGGTGTACGTGCGGGTTTTCGCTTCATCCAGTAGGGCATTAAGCGTATCCGTAGACAATCCGAGGTATGCTACTAGGTAGCCGCAGGCAGGGAGTGTTGGCTTGGGTGCCATTTTGAAAATGCAACGGGCACGCCTATTTGCAACGGACACACCTCTAAACAACTTGATTTTTGTATGGTGTCACAACAGTGGATTTTAAGTGAATCTGCAACGGACACGGTGGGATGCAACGGACACGATTTTGAAACATTTTGAGTTTGTATACCTCGATGCAGCGACGGCAAAAAAAGGCACGTAATAGGGATCCCGTCTGAGAGAAAGTGTGACGAGGCACATTGCCCATCTGGGCCCAAGTCACACCATGTCACCCCGTGTCAGCGCATGACGGCCCATTTGATGACCATGTTGTGCCCCACCTGACACGATGTGTTATGCAGACGATGTGTTATGCAGACACATCGTCAGCTGCGGACTGCATAGCTGGAAACACTTCGAGTTAAACAAACACTTTCATTCATAGCTATTATAACAATATTAACGAGCACTAAGAACTAGAATAGAAGTATGCATTGAAAGTTAGCTAGACAAGCTCGACACACATTGCCATGTACCTGTAGCGCAGGTACTGAATGCTCTTCTTGTCGAGACAACCCGGTGTGTCCGCCCCAGCGAATACCTCGAACGCTAGCAGCACATATATGCCGCAGTTGTAGCTGTCGGTTTGGATCCCCAACTGAGGCTCATATGTTTGAATGCGGATCCTGTGCTTGTCGCGACCCGGGACCATCAGTGAGAGATTAATAACAGCAGTGCGGAGGCCAATCCTGTACGACGACTCCATTGGATCGTACGTATACAAAATTCGAGCGCTCACATCGAACATGATCGCACACCAGTGGTTGCCGTGGGCATTCACTGGTATTATGACCTTCTCGAAGGATAGCCCGAGCAATAAATCGGCCAGTCTATCGTTGTCCAATGTCACTTTCGTTGGGGACTCGACCGTTATCAGATAGGAGCTCCCCACGACAATGGACGACTTCGTTCCAAAGAGTTTCTCCAACAGGTGTTGCATCGTCGTGTCACCCAAGCAGCCTTTAGCAGCGATCTCCAGCATTTCTGTCTACAGAAGATTTCATTATAGATGATTAGAGGTGAGTGGACATAGTTCATGTCTGGTGTTCGTACCTCAGGTGCCAGCAACTGGGATCGTTCGACCTTGGCCTTCATGTCTGGATCCTCCTGAGGCTTAAACGCAGGGGGCATTGGGATGTCAAAGTTAATCGTCTGGCACCATCTGACCACTCTGTCTACAAGGTGAACCGTCTGGATGGAGATATGATATCTCTTCATTGTAGCAAGCGTGCTAGTTTTGAATACTCCTCGACCAGGAATTTCCACGACAACTTCAGGCTCTGATAGGTGCTCGCTCGCTGTCTGCAGTGCAGTCACCTTCTTTGTGCATTTGCGGAGTAGATCCTTCGGTAAGACGCGTACTAGCTCATCTGCATCAATAATCGTCTTGTTAGCCGGTAATTTCGCCAGCTTATACGCAATCGGGGCCTTGACATTCTTGTCCACCATCAGCACCTTGTACTTGATCACTGTTGATGAAGCCGATGTGTACGTTGGATGGACCTCCAGCGCTCGATCCAGCGTGGCGATCGTCATGTTCTTGCTGTGCATCTCCGAATCTTCTTTAGTCATGAGAGCCGCAAGGTTTTGCGCTTTTCTAGCAGCTTTGGTCTTGGTCTTCGGTCTCCCTCGCGACCGCGGAGGAGATGCAACGTCAAATGCGTCGGAATCATCCTCCAAACGAACAGGTCTGGCGATCTGCTCAGGTGGGCCAGTTGGTGCCCCCGATTGTGCGGATGGTTGGGTGCTCTCTTCAGATGGGCCAGACGGTCTCAAAACCGTTTGAGATGGGCTATATGGCCTCGTATGGGTCTGCGTACAGGCGGCAATACTAGATTTACCAGAAGAAGTCCACACCCCGATCAGGTTCGTCCACTTCGACACTCATGGTTTGCTCTGCATCAGCGACTTCTACAGTCTGATCAACATTAGCACCTGTGGCACCCTCATGTGGCTCTGTGACTTCCAAGGGTTCATCTGAATCAATGTTGCTTGTTATATCAATTGCAGTATCCTCCTCGACAGTTTCATCTTGACCGAGATGACTACTGTTGGTGGCAGTGATGAGCTTTTCGACTTTCTCGCTATTGCCACGCTTGAAGAGACGTGCAACTTCCTCCAGCGATTTGATAGCTGCGCGATATTGAGCCATACCCATGCCGCTCATTGTGTCTGCGATGGAGCCGGCAACCGCTTGCGCTTCACGAAATTTTCGATTTGAATCCCATGGACGGTCTTGGTCACGGAGAGCTTTGCGAACCGCGAAATATTTTCCGGTCAAACATTCCAACGTAGTTTCTGAATTCAGCGACGATAGCAGCCAACGCGACGGAAGAATTTGTGTGGGGATAATCATCTCCATTTTTAGAGCTTTGCGGAGATAATACACGTGTCGGCATGGAAGCAGGCGCGTCGACATAAACAGACAGGAACACTGCCAAGTCTGTTTGTTCACAGAGTATTCTACGCCTGGTTCATCGAGCACCTCATCATCAACAGCTTCGTTCTTGATAAACACGATCCCAGGTACTGCTTCGTAAAATGTGTACCGTGCACACGCACCAAGTGCGTAAGAGTACTGCTCAAAAATAAGTTCGCAAGCGTGTTCGCTAACGAGATTGGCCACGAGAGCCATCTCGCGGTCGTACCTTGCGTTATGAACCATCCCAATCTTAACGACTTGGGCTCGAAAACTTTGCTCGCTGCGTGTCTGGTAGCAAATGATCGAGGCGACGCATTCATCCACGCCCATGTGGCTATTCATCGTGTCCTTCAACTGCTTCCAGGACGACTCCAATCTGTTATTTGTGTTGTTACCTAACGTGACGACATTTTGCCGTTCAAAGGCACACCACATCGGCTTGCATTTGTCCCAGTTTTTCTGAAAGTACAGCTCAAACGGGAGCGCCGTGGGATTGGTCTCAGCCCACACATTTGGCGTCGACGTACTCAGAGATGTCGTTAGGGATGAGGTGGCTTGGTCTCCGTCTACATCCATCTGGAGCCCATCTGAATCAATCCGGAAACCTTCTGGACCATCTGAGCCTAACAGTGTATCAGGCATGGTGGCAGTGGCTCGTGATAGTGGATGCGATCCAATCAAGAGAAGGTGCCGCATGTAGTTCCGGTGCTTCTCAAACTCATGCTCGGACTTCGCATAAACCAATGATGGAATCAGACTACGGAGCTGAGACTTCTGCCATTGAGAAAGCCCGTAAACCGAGGATGCCAGTTGTTCGCGCAAATACTTGATCACGTGAAACTGACAAAGAAGAACAATCACTCCAGGGAATGCCTGGCGGAGTACTCCAATCTCCGTAAAATCCTTGTCCACAACAACGCATTGAAGCTTGGGCCAATCGGGATTTGCCGTCCTGAACTGTTCTACAGCAGTCAGAAGCGTGGAAGCCATCTCGTTCTGCATGATGGAGTGCTGCACGAACTGGCCTTTGCCAAAGGCATCGTGAATCATAAACGAAAACACCTTGTACTTCGATGTATTTGTCCCGTGTGTCGCGTCAATCAGCAACACTTCAGGGAAGTAGTGAAACAATTCACGCATGTGCTTTGACTGCAGATATATACAGATTGCTATATTCTTCATAACCACACAGAAAACGTAGGATTAATAAATACCAATGAAAGCAGTGGACATAAGAAAAGCAGATTCAAACCTTTGCATGCTGTTTCTCCACGAAAATACGACCTACATTGCCTGGTGCTTCGCAAAATTCAATCATCCACTTTTTCAAGCGCTGGGCACTTGTCGTATGCCCCTGATCGCGCGCCTTGAGCTTGGCAGCAAGGTTGTGGACATCCCGGATTGTCATGTTGCGATCCGAGTTGTCCAGTATGTACTGGAGTATACTCTTCTTGTTTGCACCTGCACGTCGTAGAACGTTGACTGTGTCCGCAACAGCAGGCGGGATAGATGTCCGTACCCAAGAGTATTGTCCGTACGTGAGCTTGTTCAGTGGGTGGTTTTGCTGCAGCTTGGCCATCGTAACGCACAGGCCAAACCCGGGGTCGTCAGGTATCCCATTCACAACCGGCACGCAAGCGTTGATCTACAAACATTGAGGGACAAATTAGTCTGCAAACCCACACCGTCTGGGACCGTTTTGGACAGTCTGGACCCGTCTGCAGGTTACAGAAACCTCGGTGCCCATCCGAGCCCATCTAAATCCAACTGGCAAACAAACAAAAGCATTCGCCTTACCTGCGCACCGCACTTAATGCGCCGAGTCTCCTGTCGCGGGCGCTTTCCCTGACCTCGAGAACGTACCACCATGCTTACAGACCAGAGTCTTGTTGTAGTACCCCCATTCTTCCGGAATACCCGGCGCTTTTGATCCGGCGGCCTTGATCTTGTTGTTTCTCTCCGCTACCTTGCTGTTCGTGCGAACGCGAAAACTCTGCGGCAAATACACGAAAACAGACGTCAAACTGTGTGCCATAGTAAATTCCATGAGAAACACGACCATACCTGGTACGTTTGTTGCATGTACTCGTCCAGGTATACATGCAGTTCTTCCCACGAATCGAAGCGCGTCTGTTCCAAAGGAGGGGCGAGGACACAGTCCGAGCTTTCCGACGACCCATGGCTTTGCGTGTCCACTTGACTGGACGTGTCGGATCTGGGCGTGCGTGAGCTGTCGGATGATAGCGTCCATCCCTCGTCGCTGACGTTGCTCCCGCTGTCGCTCTGGTTGTCGTCGCTTGCCGTCACGTGCGCCCTGCGCTTCTACGCCGATCGCGGGCGGCGCTCCATTTTGGGCGCGGAAACCTTTCGAATGAAAGGGGGAGGCGGCGCAATGCCACTCAATCTCTTTTGAGGCACTCTCATTCGAGGCAATGTATACGTGATGGCATCCAAATTGGGATAGGGTTATGCAGAAAAAAACCATGCAGAAAGCCAGCTCTCAGACGGGCTCCCTAGTCACTCTCAAAAAAAAATCATGTGTTTTTCTTTCTGGCTTTAATGCACATAACACTGATTACATCCCTTTTTTTACAAATGGCCCTCCCTAGAAACGGCCCTCTTTAGCTTGGCCCGTTGTTTCGGGGGCACGCCATCCCTACATATGTTGAGCGTGACGTCTGCACCGGTCCAAATGGTAGATGCGCTCGCTACCACGATGAGCTCTCCGCTATGGCGTTTCGAATGAAAATGCGCTGTGCCAACGGCAGAGACTACCTGCACAGTCTCAAATTTAGACTGTGCAGCCGATGCACAGTCTCGGCTATATTATGTTCTCTTCGCGCAGATTGCTGATCCATGTGGTCGGAAAGGCTAGCACGTTAACGACCAAAACAAGTGCATCTTCGGGTACAAGAACGCATGAAAAAACCAGAGTGATTGTCGGTGAGTGTGGCGGCAACTCGACTTTTTAAACTTATCTAAGCACCACTCAAGCGGCTTCACCGCGGTGTTCGCCTCGCCGCAATGTCACTCCCTGCATCGTAAAGCCTTTCATATGTATGCACACCGGTCAATATCATTCTTTTTACAAAGAATCATTGACAAAAAAAAACTACAAAAAAAGCTTACATTGATGATAATATAAGCCTTAAGTATCTGTACCGGAAGAATTCCATCGCTTGTCTGATACCGCTTTCACTGCCCAGTCCAGTGACATGCACTCCATAAAGCTGGAGCTCAACGAAAAGAAGGACAAATACGTAGGTTTTATTGTAGAACTTAAACTCCTCAGGGACTGGCATGAAAGTAGACATATTTCTCTGCATTCTAGCGTTTCTTGTCCGCACTGGAGTGTTTGTTCGAATAGTGTAAATCTGATCACAGTAAGAATTTAGTACGATTTCAGAAACTGTTTCACAGTCTCAGACTGATTCACAGTCTGAGCAGCACAAACCTGGGATGTTTTCCTGCTGTATGCCTTTAGATACGACTTCAACGCGTCCCAGCTGTCGAAAGCCGTCACATCCAGATCCGGTACGTCCACTAATTCGTCTTGAGGAGCGATGTCACCTCCGTCGCATCCTTCTGTTTCCGAATCGGACGAATTTTGGCTGCTAGCATCAGAGTCTGATGCGAATGAATAATGAGATCCCTTCTCGTGCTCGGATTCTACTGACGAATCCTAAACGTTCAATGATTCTTCATTTCTGCGTCTAGAAGAGTTGTGGCGACGCGAGGATAATCGATGAGGCAATTGCTTTCCTCGCTTGGTTAGCGCTCGATCTCGGGCGGTAGGATGCCTTCTTAATCTCTTGTTCTTCTTCCGTGAGTTTGAATGAACTGCAATGTCGCGGGATTCGCCGTCGCTGTTAGATCTTGACGCAACGCTTGCTAGGTCTTCGTCACTTCCTTCGCTGTAACGGGGCTGGTGGCGGGGCATGGCGGGCGTCGATACAGCAGACGTCGGACCCGTGCTGCTTTTTAGAACGCTGGGATTCTTTTGACTGGGGAGGGGGAGACTTTTGACAGCCATTAAACTTTAGGAATGATGGTCTGCATCCGGGTGAACATCCGAAGATCAAAATGCACATCCGAAGATCAAAATGCACATCCGAAGACAACCAAAAGATTTGTCCCCACCAAAATGGCCCTTTTAAATACTGTGCAGGGGACTCCCTGCACTGTCCCCACCGAAATGGCCCTTTTAAATACTGTGCAGGGACTCCCTGCACAGTATTTAAACTGTACTGTCCCCACCGAAATGGCCCTATTAAATACTGTGCAGGGACTCCCTGCACAGTAT